>NW_024425786.1:997213-1038231 GCF_017311325.1 Ursus maritimus | reverse complement strand
GGTGCCTAGCCTTCCAGATGTTGTTCTTAGAGTGTGCAGGTGGGTGCCTAGCCTTCCAGATGTTGTTCTTAGAGTGTGCAGGTGGGTGGGAGATGAATGGCGGGATGGCTGGCTGGGTGGAGGGATGAGCGGATGGTGGGTGGGCAGATACATAAATGGCTGGCTGGCTGGCTGGGCTGGGAGGTAGGTGGGTATGTGGGTTGTTGTTTATTAGGAATCTCCTTTGTGAGCTGAATGCTTTATGCTCCGTGGTCTCATTTCACCCTTCAAGGGCTCTCAGGGCGCGGTACTCACACGTACCAGGCGAGGGCTAGGGCTCTTAATAGTGCACAGATGATGAGAGCTCAGAGCTGGGATATCAGTCCAACTAGCATTCAAAATCTTCCTCCAAATGCTTCTGAGCATTAAAAAAAGTCTCTCCCCCACCAAAAACCCCCACAAAATCCCACGGAAACTCAAGAACCAACTTGACAGCAGGCCTTTCCATGGAGACCAGCCCATGTGGCAGCCCACCTATGGGAGGGCCTGGCTGTGGCAGCCGCCACGGTATCTTCTAGAACTCCCGAAGTTGGTGCTGAAGGAAAACGCCACTCTCAGAGATATGTGTACCCAGGGAAGGCCACCCCACCCTGCCATCCATGCCCAGGGATGATGGAAGGCCCTAGAGACGTCCCCAGCCCCGCAGTGAGGGGCGCATGCTTGCCAATATTGACCCTTGGAGAGCAGATGGGAGCTAGAAAGGATTCGTGGTCAGAAAGGGGAGGCGCGCAGGAATTCCAGCGTGGAGAGCCCGGGCTCCACCAGCAGGAAGAAAGCAGCCCCTACTTCCATCGGTGTCCTCAGAAGGAAGGTCCACGTCGTCCTTGTCATCTACTGCAGGTTCTTGGGAAGGCATGACAGAATCCTGCAAAGAGATGGGCATGACAAAGTGACCAGACAGGTGTGACAATGTGGCTTCTGGAGACACTGTGTGACTTTCTATCACCACCTCCTGTGATGTGCACACTGGAGCCCATGTCCTGACACGTATTCCACAAATGCACCTGCTAACCTTACTTCCCTGGAGACAGGAAGACCCACACGGACGTCTCCTGTGACCCTACAGCAGGAGACCACTCAGCACCCCAGGCTGGGACCTTTCCAGTGGGTGCTCTAAAAAATGGGGCATTTATACACAATGCTTGGTGGTCTCCCCCGCCCCCACTGCCGCATCACAGAGTCCTGGGGGCTGATGTCACAGCTGAGGCAGGCCCCTATTGGCCAACACTAAGCTCCGGGTGTCGGCCTCCCTCAGCCCTTGACTGATCACATCTCTGAGGCTGGCCTTATTGCTTAGGCTAGCGTGGACCTATGGAGTCAAGGGCATGTGCAGCTTTCTGGGTTTGGGCAGCCATGGCTGAAAGGGTTTTAGGAAGACAGTGTGCATTCCCCCACAGCAGTCCATGTGGGGACACCACTTCCCAGTGCTCAACAATATCAGGGTTAGACATCAGATGAGCCAGCCCTCCCGGACATGTGCCTGCCGGGAGGAACTCAACGTCCAGTTCAGGCTCAGCGCAGCGGTGCCACGAGCACAGCCAAGCTGGGATACTCAGGAGGGAAATGAACAACCCGTCAAAGGGCCAGGGTGCTTTACGTCCACAACTACAGGCTGGGGGTGAGGGGCCCACGGGGTGGGGGCGCGCATCCTCTGACGTTCAGAGCGGCACGGGGCGTCCCCTCCACAGCTCCTCTAGAACTGTTCCATGCCTGGGGTCCAGACGAGCCTCCCCTTGCTCCCATACCTTCATCCCAGCACGGCAGAGGGCCCTGCAGGCTCCACCAGAGGTCCCCTGCCCCAAGAGTGCTGGGGGCCCACAGGGCTTGGGAAGAGGGGCCCCATCTGGGGTGCTGGCCTGGGTCATGGCTCTGCAACCCACAGGCACCCCCTCCTTTTGTCTCACCGGTGGCAGGGTCCTATTTGGACAGGGAGCCCGAGGGTTACCAAGGTCAGCGTGGACAATGAGCTTGAGGGTACCCCGCCCCTGGGCTCCCAGGCCCCACCTGGCCCACACTCACCATATGCCTTTTGCAGGTCAGCGGGACGAGCACGTGGCAGCGTTTATGGACCAGCAGCTTGCAGTTGATGCACCTGTAGCCCTGCCTTGCGAGACCCCATATCCTTTCGCTGCACTGGCCACAGTACGCTCTCTGCAGGCAAGAACAGCAGCCATCAAACCATGTTCCACCAGGGACCCAGCTCAGCACTGGGGCACGTGGCATCTTCCCTGACTTCCTCCAAGACGACGGGAAGCTAGGACAGGAGGCAGCCCAGTCGCCTCGTCACATCTGGACCCCAGGCTCCACCTAAGCTCAGGAGCCCCCACTGGAGACCATCCCAAGGCTGGGGGAACCGAGAGCCTCAAGGAGGGGGCTGGGACCCCGCTCTGGCAGGGGCGATGAGACCCCTCCTCAGGCAAGGACCCACCCCTGCTTGCAGGGGCTGGAAGGCGATCGCGGCTCCTGCCAGGCTGTGTGCAGACACCCAGGCTGAGACAGGCATGGGGGACGTCCAGATTTGACTCCAGATGACCATGGAGACAGCGACTCTGCCTGGCCTTCTGACGCATCACAACTTCGAACTGCTTGGGGCAGTCTGCGATTATCCTGGGGTTTTTTGGTATTTTTAAAGATTTTTAAGTGGTGAATCTTTGTTCTTCAAGGCTCTAAACATCTGAAATTAACGGTAACCATCAGCTTGTCTGGTGACGTTTTCCTAATTTTTGACTGTTACAAAGTGCATGATGACTGTGTTCAGAAATCTGGTCACACGTGGCAGGTGGTGCACGAGAGTGGCACCCGGTTCCCGTGACCTTTTTTCCAGCAGTTAACAAATTTCATTCTTTTGAGAGAGTCTCTCATTACTCCTGCGGAACAATAAAAAGGACCACAACTGTACTGAGTGGAGTTCATTTATGACGGCTGATGGAATCCTCTTGGCGCGCGGGCGTGGGGCGTGGTGGCGTGGACAGACCACGTGCCTGGTGCTCACGGCCACGGACACCGAGAACTCGACTCCTCATCAGCGATGCGCCGAGCGGGGAAACCAGGGCCCGAGCGGGCCTGTCCCCACACACAGAGCTTCAGGTCCTGGTCACAGCTCTGCGGCCAGTGCCTGGGGCAGCGCCCAGCACACCGCGGGTGCCCAACACGTTTGCTAAGGTCAAGTAAACACACACACACCCCATTACTTTTAACTTTGGAAACAGGACAGAAAAGCATTTATTCCCAGTCCTCCGTGTTGCCTAAAGTACCCCTCCCTCAGGCAGCCGAACGCAGACCGTGGGGCCATCAGGAAATGGGCCGAAGTGCAGCGGACGGCGGCGAGGGCTGGGGGGGCGGCCGCAGGGGCACCTGCCAACAGCTCCGACTGTGGCCGCCCTCGTTTCGTACCAGCACTGCCCGAGTAGAGCAACCGCTGAACACCTGACTTTGGAAGTCAGAGAAGAGCTTCGGGCATGAGGACCGGTTCTCATTCTCCTGTGTGTCTGGATGCGACAAACCACGTGTAACGCCATTAAGGACAATTCCCCTCCCTTCTATAACGCGCGGACGCGCCTCGCTTTCCCATGGTCACCGCTGCATGACCATCTGCAGTGCTGCTTTGGTCAGCCACTCCGTGTCTTTACTAACCCACAGACTCCTTCCCAGCGATACGCAGGGGCCAGGCGGCCAGCTGCTGACCGACTCCGGCGCGCTCTCCCCGGGCTCCGCACCAGGGACACGGGAGGGACGTGGAACCCTTGTGTCCGCCAAAGGCTGCCGAAGGCTCTTTAGCTCAGACCTGTGTTTGAACTGTTACCACTTCAGGAAACGTGACACTGAAAAATAAACTCTAAACCCCAAGCTTCAATCCTCTCAAGTTCACCTGAATGAATAAATCAATGGGGCGAAAATACTTTGAAGCCTCCTTACACGCTGCCGACCTGGCTCCTGGCTCCGATTTTTGATCACGCATTCTACTTTTCGGTCACGCCGACCTCTTTCCCGTCTAAGCCTCTGGTCTGGGTTTCTGTGGGTTCTTGCTCAGATACCCCACTTCCACTGTGCTTTGTGCTTCCTGACGGTGAGCTCGGGCGTCCTGCTGGTCCACCTGTGGGGTCCGAGGCTGGGCTGTTGAGAGCCGCATCTCTACTGGCCCCGGGGAGCCCTCCTGGGCTGGCCCGTTAGCCTGCGGATCCGGGCTGCAAGTGTGTGGGAGGTCCAGCCGAGGCGGCAGACTCTCCCTGCATCCTGGCCTATCCATACAAGGTGTAGGAAGCTACGGCTCTACCTTGGGCGGGAGGGGCGGCCTCACTCCTCCGGCATTTTCTGAATCCTGCTTCGCGCTAATACGGGCTGGGGAGGGGGTCTCATGCTGGGCCTTGATCCATTCAGCAAGTAGTAACTCCAATCTTCTAGCCCAGGGGCAGGCAAACTACAGCTGTGGGCCAAGTGCGGCCCTATTTTTTATAAGTAACGTTCTACTGGAACTCTGCCTTACTCATGTGTTTACCCACTGTGGCGGCTTTTACGTTATAATGGGGTTGGCAGCTGCAACAGGGACCTGGTAGCCCACAAAGTCTAACATATTTACTCTGGCCCTTGACGTGAATTGCTTGCTAACCCCTGTTCTCCTTGCTTGGGCCAAAAAGCCTAGGAGAAACCCCTGACCATCATTTACAGGAAATGCTCACGCCCTGGGGTTCCCAGGGCCAGGCTCTGACCTCCCCCTCATGCCCCACCCCAACCATGGCACTGGTGTCTCCTTTCTAGGAGGGAGGTCTTCATTTCTTCTCCAGAAACTCGCTGAATCTCTCCCTCTGACTCACCAGTGGAACTCTGTCTCACTGCTCCAGAAGAAAAGTCGTGTCAAGGGCAAATAAAGATCTAGGTGGGGAGACCCAGCCATGTGACTGACACCCACCCGCTCACTCTCCGCCCTTGGGTCACTGATGAAGAACATGAGAAACGATCTCTCGTGGGCTTTTCCCCTGTAGGTCTTGCTCATTCCTGCAGAACCAAACGTGCAGCTCTTAAAACACCCTTTCGAGTGACAGGTGGAGGTGCACTGCGCAAGCCTGTGATGACACGCTGAAGGGTGCAGACCCAGCCTCCAGGGTCCGGGCAGGACACCTTAGGACCAAGGACAAGCAGGTGGGAATTCCGAGTCGCCAGTGCACTGCGGGCCCCTCTGCCACCTCACTCTGTGAGCGACAGAGCGGTCTGAGGCCCGAGGGTCTTTGGACTAGCGCCCTCCTCAGCCTCCCCGTGTTTGTGGGAGCCTACTTTCGGTGCTCTAGGGCAGCGAAACATCTGTGACAGGGTGGGAATGGGTCGCGGGGGGACTCCTCTGAGTCCCCGCTTCTCTGTCAGGAGGAAAAGCTTTTCTCACTGATTCTGGGGACAGGGCAGCAGGAGGGGCAGGCAGGGGGACAGTGGGACGGTCAGCACCCTGCAATCCAAGCAATAGGTTTTTCTCCTAAAATCTGCAGAGTGGGAGAAGCCAGGTCCCTCTGTGCTGCCCCGGCCCTGGTCTGTACTGCTGGGTGGGTGGGCTTCATCTTGGACCAATGAGTCAGCTGCGATGAAGGAGACAGCGTTTCACCGGAAGTCAGCATGGGGGGCGGGGCTCCTAGAACCTTCTGTCTGATGTCCCGAAGGGTGGCCAGTCCCATCTGGCTGAGACCCCTCTCTGTCCAGAACCCAGCCAGCACCCAGATGTGCAGAAAGAGAAGCCACCTGGCCACACAGCTGGCTGGTAAAATAAACACGGGTGGGGGCAGCAGGGGCCTCGCATCCTGGGGGTTGGCACGTTTCCATCTCTGTCAGCTGCCAGGGTCCATCCTATCCGGCCGGCTCACCGCAGCATCTCCCATCCACACCCCATCAGTCCGCCCAGAGATGGGACGAAGGTCCGTTGTCCATGCACCTCACCCCTGTCCTCACGCTCCAGCAGCACTTGGCACTCGGGGTCCTCTCATACGTCCTTGCTGGGTGATGCCTGACCTCCCCCAAGGCATCCGATATTCCTTGGACCCCGTGTTCTCCTGCCATCCACCATTCCTTCTCGTCCCTGACAGACACGCCCCATTCCTTCTTGGGCCCTGACAGTGCCCCTAGGTCTCCCCAGCTGACCTTCCTCCAGTCATTAGTTACAATAAGCAATAAATCTGTGTGCAGGGTCCCTGTGCCCAGAGCGCCACGCCCGGTGGGGAGACAGCACGCACAGAGCTGTGAGGAGCGTGAGCTGCCCGTGGGAATGGGTCCCCAGAGAAGGGCTGCAGGGGTAAGTGTCTGAGCCAAGACAGAGTCCGCGGAGCGCAGGCTGGGCGGTGACAGCCCGGGAGCCGGGGGCCGAGGCGGCCGCACTCACCCTGTTAAAGCGCTTGGCCTGGAAGAGATGGCCGTTGGCACGGTACAGCTTCCTCCATCTTCTGGCTCCGCGGCGGTAGATGGACTCTAGGGGAGACAGCACAGAGGGGTAAAGAAACAGCCCTCGGCCGGCCAGCCCCACCCCACCCCACCCCACCCGAGGTCCCGTGGGGACGGCCACCTGGCGGGGAGGACAGCAGCGGGGCAGCCCCCGTGAGGGTCCGGCTGGAACGTCATCGGAGGCCAATGTGCTTCCAAGCCCGCCTCCCTGTTTTCCTTTCCACCGTCCTTTCCTCCGGGCACGGAAACCAGGCCCCCTTTTCCACACTGGGGTGCGGTGCACACAGGCTGTGAGCTCATGCCTCCCCGGTCACGGAGGGGCGGCAGCTGCCACATGGAGTCCACGGTCTGCCCGAAATGTGGCCGGGCGTCCTGCCCCCCCGGACGCAAGGGACCCCCCCCACCCGGTGTGTCCCGTCCCGCCCCCGCCCCCCCCCACCGCCTGACAGATCTCAGGGCAGAGGTGAGGCAGACACGCGGAGTCGAGGGTTACCAAACACGCCGCTTTCCAAAAATGCATTCCGTACCCCAAACTTGTAAGAAGGACACCGCTCGTCAAAAATGCTGCAGTTACACGTTTAATTAGAACTGTTGGTTTCACTCTTCCCTAAAAATGCTCGTAACTTTGCTCCTTCCAAACACTCTGAAGCGAACACTGGTACAAACAAAATACTCAGGATACAACGGGAAGCTTTGTGCTTTTATAAAGTCCCGCAGTGAAAGCCACGTTCATGAGCCGTGGAAGGGCCACAAATGCACACCAATGTGGAAACTAACGAAACGAAATGTTTTTAAAACAAGCAAATTAGCAGCTCTGGGGGACCGTGCTGAAATCAGGTCACAGCCACCGGAGAGCCTGCTTCTCTCCCTCTAAATGGAAGACTGAGTGGGAAACAAGACGTCCAGATTCCTCCACGGCAGGAGCCCCACGGCCGGTGGGCAGTTGGGGGTTTGGCAGAGGCCCACGCATCACCCAGGACCCCTCAAAGGTTTCCTGCCACAGACTCTCCGCCAACACCCAGATGAGAGCAGGGCCGGGCGGGACGTGGCACCAGCCTTCACCCCCCTGCTCCCCGACCTGCAAGTCCACACCTCGGCTTCAGGCCTGGGGTCCACGGGACGCAAGGACCACCCTCAGTCCACGGGCCCCTCGGCTCTAAGGAGTCCCTGGTGACGCCCAGGGCCTTTGTCCAGATGACAGAGTGTGTCCTGCCATATCCAGCCCTTCCAGCCTACCTGGCTTGATCTGGGGGAAGCCTGGTTGGGGGTAGGTCCGTGCTGATGTCCACAGGACTGACTGTCCCCATGTCCCCACACATGCCCCCTGACCCTCCCTGCATGTGGTATTCACAACCCCCAGCTGTCCTGCAGAGAGAAGGCACTGAGTGACAGACACAGACAGGGGGACGCAGAGACACAGAGGGAGCTGAGCTGACCCGCGGGGGACACACCAGGGCCAACACTCTGGTTTTCTTGTGCCCGTGCACGTACCACACGGAAATCTACAAACACGCCCGACTAGCTAGCCTTCACATGTGGTGAAAGCCGCCCGAAATAAGAAACACGAAGATGGCCTAGCAGAGGCCAAGGGTGTGAGGGGGTGCACGGCAGGCAGGCAAACTCACTGAGGGGACAAGACCAAGGGCTGCACGTGGCCCCCCAGATCCAGAGCACTTGAGGGGGGCTAACTGTTCCAGGACACATAGTCGTGAGAAGAAGTTGTTCTAGTAACTGGAAGACTAATGCCAAGTTCAGGACAGCGTAGCCTCTGGGGCCAGCCCCTGGGCCGACGGCTACCCGTTAAGCTCTATCCCGGCCGCTGCTAGGGCCGCACGTGTCCGTTATACGAAAGCTCTGTAGGATCACGGGCGACACGTCCTCCGGGTGCCTCAGCCCACGCTAAACCTTTAGTAAACACTGAAAACTGTAAAAACAGAGGGAGGGCCAGAGGTAGCAGCAACAGTATGGCTACAGACTAATTTCAGATTATTTCCCTCTGACTGATCTTCAAATAATTCCATCTCATTTTTTCTTTAAGAATTCATTTGAAACTTTTTTTTGGTGGGGCCAGGGGGGCTGGGAACGCGTGCTGAATTTTATTTTAAATAAAGTGTATCGGGGCGCCTGGGTGGCGCAGTCGTTAAGCGTCTGCCTTCGGCTCAGGGCGTGATCCCGGCGTTCTGGGATCGAGCCCCACATCTGGCTTCTCCGCTAGGAGCCTGCTTCTTCCTGTCCCACTCCCCCTGCCTGTGTTCCCTCTCTCGCTGGCTGTCTCTCTCCTCTGTCAAATAAGTAAATAAAATCTTTAAAAATAAATAAATAAATAAAGCATATCAAATTTAAACAAAGAAACAAAGCCCTAAGTAGGCAAAGAAAGGGCCTGTCCCCTGCTGCTGGTCCTGCCGGGGGGCTGTCCCCCAGCCACGGCAGGTTCACGTGAGGCAGAATGACCTTGCCGCCGCCTTTAACTGGAGATGAGCAGGGCTTCAGGAAACGTGTCTGGGTGCCTCTGGGCAAGGGCCACAAGGGGGTGGTTCATTTTGTGTGTCAGCTGGGCGGGGCCACGGCACCCAGACATGTAGCCAAATGTTATTCTGGATGTTTCCGTGAGGGTGTTTGTTTTTTTGCTTTTATTTGTTTGTTTTTTAAGTAGTCTCCACAGCCAGCATGGAGCCCCATGCAAGGCTTGAACTCGCAACCCTGAGGTCAATACCTCGGGAGATCAAGGGTCAGATACTTAACCAACTGAGCCACTCGGCGCCCCAAGGGTGCTTTTGGATGAGACTGACATTTAAATCAGTGGAATATGAATGAGGCAGACTGGCCTCCATGACGTAGGTGGGCCTCGTCCAATCAGGCGAAGGACTGACTAGAACAAAAGGCGTCTCCTGAGCAGGAGGGAATTCTGTAGCACCCAGACTTCAGACTTGAACTGAAGCTTAGGCTCTTCCTGGGGTCTCCAGCCTGCCCGCTGATCTTGCAGATTTTGGGTTTGCCCACCTCCCTAATTGCATGGGCCAGTTCCTGACAACAGAGCTCTTTTTCTCTGTATATACACCCTATCGGTTCTGTTTCTCTGGAGAAGCCCGACTCACACACGGTCTCTAAGAGGGTATTTACCAGCACCCCCACCCGATGCAGAGACAGGAAGGCGTTTTTTCAGAGCCCCTGGCATTGCAGACCCTGGCAAGGCACCATGTCGTTGGCACCACCTCAGGCAAAGGCAGGGGAGCCCCTGGGGTGTCCGATCCACGCCCAGGCCACTGCCCGGAAAGCCACGGTCAGGTGAGTTATAAAGAACCACAAGGGACAGCAGGACATCCTTCACTTACAAAAAAAACCACATGCACACGCACGTGCAATTTATTTCAGACTTACCGAGAGTTCAAAGACAGTACAGAGAGCTCCCACGTAACCCACCCACAGCTTCCCCTCCCGTTAACACCTGACTTCCCTCTGACGTTCACCAAGACGGAGATGAACACCAGGGCTTCAGCCGGCAGCCCCCTCAACTCCCTTTTCAACACAGTTCAAGGCTCAGAACAGTCCCAGCCTTAGGGGAGAGCTGCAGAGACAGCACGGGAGCCCACGGAGTGCACGCCCGGCATCCTCTCCGGCTCACATCCTACAAGCGCGAGGCACGTTTGTTACAACTGACGCACTGTCGTTAACTCACGCACATGCTCTATTCGGATTTCCTCAGCTTCTCTCTGATGTCCTCGTTCTGACCCAGATGCCACCCAGAGCCCCACACGGTACTTCACCCCTGCTGGCTCAGGCCCCTTTGGGTGGTGGCAGTTTCCCAGCTGTCCCTGGTTTGATGACCTCACCTCAGCGCGGGTCAGACGCTGTGTCGGATGCCCCTCTCCTGGGGTCTGCCTGCTGTTTCTCTCAAGACTGGACTGGGCTTACCACCTCCCTAATTATTTTTTTAAGTTTTTATTTATTTATTTATTTATTTATTTATTTATTTATTTATTTATTTAACAGAGAGAGAAGGAACACAATCAGGGGCGGAGGGAGAGGGAGAAGCAGGATTCCTGCGGAGCAGGGAGCCCAATGCAGGCTCCATCCCAGGACCCTGGGATCATGACCTGAGCCAAAGGCAGACGCTTAACTGACTGAGCCATCCAGGCACCCCTCACCTCCTTAACTTGTGAATCAACTGAGCACCTTTCCTGGAAAACCCATATTCCCACCATGGTAGCCCCTAAAACCCCCAAAACTTTCAAACCTCAGACTCTTTACTAGAAGGTTCCCCACGTGCAGGGTTGGACACAGTTGGATGGTGCCCATTCCGCCTTCCTGAGCCCCTGAGCTCGGCAGGGGCCCAGCCATCCTCTGCCCTAGCAGGCCAGGGCCATCAGCCTCATGGGCCACTGGCTCAGACAACCGTCATGCTTGCAGATTCTGGGTTTCTGCCTGGAAAGTCACAGCCCCTACTCATCTGAAGTGACAGCCGGAGTGTAAAAAGGAAGAAAAGAGCACATGTCCTCAGAGAACATGTGTGTGAGGACGGGCAGGTGCTCTAGGAACGACGCTGGCCCTGCGCCCCCACTCTGTGTCCACCTCAATCCCGTTGATCTCGGTGCCCGCTGAAAGGGGTCCCACCAACGTCGGGCGGGCAGGAAAGGCCTCCATGGGGAGTCGGCATCCCGGCGGGTCTGAGGTTCTGTCTTGGCTGTGTGGTCAAGGCCGCGCTCCGAGGTCAGAGTGTGCCTGCCCGGGGCCCTTCCTGGGTGCCTGTGCTCTGGACTGGGAATCACGGAGAAGCCCAGCCAGCTCCCAGAGGTGCCCGGTGCGCGTGGGCTGCTCTCCCCCTCCTCTCAGCCTCAACTCCAACCCTTGGAAGGATCTCTTCGCTTGTCTTTGAAATTCTATAATTAGGAGGCTGCAGGGAATTTTAACGAGCTCCGTTTCTATGGCAATGCAGTGTCGTGAGGACTCTGACAAGAAATGTGCGTGGAGCGACAGTGTGAAAAACCCCACGTCCCGCAGGTACGGGGACGAGCGTGGGCTGTGCCGAATTTCCGGGGCAGGGCAGGGCAGCGCGGCGGGCAAAGCCTCTCTTGTTCACGGGAAACGGACCAGGGCCCGGGGTGACCAGCACAGCCCCGTGGCTCGCCGCACAGACGGCCCCGCAGCTTCTCCGAGCCGGACAGGGAGTGCTCCCACAATGCGGCACACGTGGGGAGCACCGCACAGGGACAGCCAAATGCCGCCCCCCCGGGGAGCCGTCCCACTGAGTGACCTGGCCCCAAGCGGGGCCAAGGAGCTGGTGAGGTGGCCTTGGGCCAATGCGGGGGAAGTGGAGTGGGTGCCGCCACCTGCAGGCCCAGCTTCCTCCCCGACCGTGACTCTGACTGGACTCTGTGCCCCTGGGGCAGACACCGCCGGTCTCTCTGAGCAGGTCTCAGTACCCTGGATCGTTCTGGGCAAACACCTAACATAAAACAGTAATGACAAAGAACACAGTCCCAGGGCTAGGACGTCTAAGATGCCCCGGTCATTCGGTCATCCAGGGCTGTGTGCAGAGATGTGTGTGTCGGGGGAGAAAGGTGGTGGCCGCAGGCCCTGCAGGGCCGAGCTCGGCGTCACGGCACCCTGCCGGTGTCTGGGTTCACAGCACACTCCCCCAGGACTCCCTGTTCTTGCCGAAGGCACATTCCACCCACAGGCTCCTACTACACGTTACCACGTGACCTTCTAAAACCAGCAGTCTGGGGTTTCGGGCGGGACCGTAGCCTGGCCGCAGGGGAGGGTTCTGGTGCTGCTGTGAAGCCTAGTGGGCACCCTGGCTGGGAGGTTCCGAGGGACAGCGGAGAGTGTGGACGAACACACAGCCCCTATGACTTAGGAGACCCAGCCGTGGCTCCCGTCCCAGGCCAGCAAGGAGCAGGATGCGACCAGGACGCAGACCTCTTCCACGGAGGGATGTCCCCAGTCACAGGCCTGCTTCTGGCCAGCACCCGTTTCCCAGCTGAAAATGTCATTTACAGTGCACCAGGTTTTGAAAGGTGAGTGAAGAAGAGCCATGTAACAGAAGGGGGCCCGGGAACGGTCTGGGGACCACGCAGCAGGAAGCCACGCGGTGTGGGAGGCAGGTGGCCTTCTCGGGTCACGTCAGCCACGGCCCCCGCTCCCACAGACGTGACGCGCTAGCCTGGCTTCTGCCTGCACCGCAGGAGCCCCCTCCTCCCGACAAGGCCTCAGCACACAGGACACGGCCTTTGTCGCTGCGATACCACAAGTCTAGGGAAGTACACGGCAGACAACAAAGGTGCTCGACCGACCTCCGTGCCAGCGCCCCGTCCTGCTTGCCCGCATCAGCTCCTCCCTGGAGAGTCAGTACCCTTGGCAGGCACGGGGGACACGACAGAAAACAGACAGAAGTCTGTCCTCTTGGAACTGATGGCAAATGATGGGAAACACAATGAATATGCTGGAGAGAAGCATGAGTCGGCTGGACCAGGGACTCGGAGGGGACAGCCTGGCAGTGACGCCCCATGGGGCGGGGGCGCGAATGAGCCACGTGGTCAGAGCCCTCGGGGTGGGCACCGCAGACGGCGGGGCTGTGGGGCAAGGCTTCATCGCCCAGCGTGTTTGCGAGGCACTGGTCATTCTAAGTCCCGGCTTTCCTCCCCGGGAGCAAACGGGAACAAGGTCGCTTCCCACCTGTGTGTGGCTGCCCCCGACACCCGCCTGTCCTTCCTCGTGTGGTCCTGGCATCGCCCCCCCAAACCTTGGGGGTGGGGTGCTGACCTCATCTGCTCTAAAGCAGTCGCAGCAGTGACCCCCAGTGATGTCATCAGCCCAGGGCAGTCCCATGACCGAAATGGCCCCACGAGGCTGCAGAGAGGGACTTCCCTCCCAGGCCGGGACGCCCCGTTCCCCGAGGGGGCAGGGGGCAGGGACCCCAGGCCCGGTCACTCCTGGCTCGGTGGACACGATGGGGGCAGCCCCAGGGCCGTATCCACAAGCTGAGGACAGCCGTAGGCAGACAGAGAGAGCCTGGGCCGGGCTCAGCTGTATCCACCCGGGCACCACCTCCTCTGGACACGTTCTGTGGGGGCCTCACTCGGGCGAGCTGCCCGTCTGCAGCCACAGCGGTCCTCCACGGCGCCCGCCCGCACTGCCACTCAGCAGCGCCAAGGCAGCCCCACGTTCCAGGCTACATCACGGGGCCGCACCTGCCTGCAGACTGTGGTTTTCAAGCTGAAACTGTGTACAAGCCACGTAACGGTGAGCCTCTCCACTGAGGGGAACGGGGGGCAGCATTCGGCTCCCGTTTCTCTGGGCCCAGCGTGCAGCCGTTCTGCCACACACCTTTCCCACGATGCCCACGTGCCGGTGGCTAGGCCACGGTCCTCGAGGCTCAGCAGCCCCTTCAGGAGCTCCCCACCGACTCCTCCTCCCCTCGGCAGAGTGGGCATCTGGCATGGGCTCCACGAGGCGGCAACAGCAGAGCGGGGAACGCCAGGCTGCCACGGATGGGAGAGGGGCTAACACGTGGTGGAGAAGGCAGGCAGTGGTTAGGGAAGGGGATGCAAAGTGCTCCTTGAGGGGGGAAGCCGCTCCCTCCGGAGGAAAAGGCCCCATGGAGGACAGACAGGTGCTGACGGCCTGTGGGAGGGCCTGTGCAAACACAGGTCGCCTGCTTTGGAAACCAATCTCTGATTCACCCCCACTGAGAAACCTAGTGAGGTGAGAGGCGTGTGCAGGCACGTGTCTGGGGATCGGGCTGCTGATTTTTTAAAATGAGAGATGCTCCCGTAAGGAAAGCCTGCCGGGACTTGGAGGCCACGGGGGGCGGGGGGCGGGACCCCTTTCCTGCCCAGGAAGAGAGGGTCACAGCCCTGCCAGGGGCTCTCAGAGCTGTCTTTTCCTCACCAAATACTGTCAGTACCCATTAAGAAAACCAATTCTAAGAGGTGTTTTAAGGGGGAGGGATTGTCACAGTTCAACTTTCTTTTTTTTTAAGATTTTATTTATTTATTTGACAGAGAGAGAGCACAAGCAGGGGGAGCGACAGGCAGAGGCAGAGGGAGAAGCAGGCTCCCCACCGAGCAGAGAGCACAACATGGGGCTCGATCCCAGAACCCCAAGATCATGACCTGAGCCGAAGGCAGACCCTTTACTGTCTGAGCCACCCAGGCATCCCAACAGTTCAACTTTCTAATCATTTTATCACAAATACCTTAATTTTTCATGGTACAAGTCAAGTTTTAATGAAATGGCTGACCAATATTTCACAAAGATTCTATGGAAAAATGTACACCAACTTCCAAGTAACCTACTATAAATAAATTCATACTGAACACAACTCATCTCTGTGTGGAAGATTTCCTCCATGGATTCACTTTAAATGGAAAGTGCTCAGAGCTGCCCAGCGCCCACCGGGCTGCAGGGGGACCGGCGCCTCTCCCAACGCTGAGACCGCGCCCAGGCACAGAGCACAGAGCCACGCCGGCAGGAGCACCAGAACCACCTGCTGCCCAGCGAAGCAGCAGCTCGGACTGGCCAGATGGGCCCGGCAGACGTGGGCTGGCACCAGGAACCGCTGGGCCGGAATCTGAACCCGTCTCCAAGAACAAACCACAACAGCAATGAAACTACAACAATGAAAATGTGCCTGGACGTCACAGGCGGACACGGGGGGAGGAGGGCAGACGATGCCAGAAGGGAGGGAGGGAGGTGTCACCAGGCCCACCCCGCGCCCTCAGGCTGTGCTGTGAGATCTTGGGGTCCAAACAGAAAGCAAGACCTACATGCAGCTCGGGGCGTCCATCTGGAGATAGAAACCGGGGCTCAGGATGCCCAAACCACCCAAGCCTGAGGAGCTCTCAGTGAGCCCGGGATGCTGGGCCAGCACCACAGACTGGGGCGCAAGCAACTGAAAGTGAGCTCTCACCGTCTGGAGGCTGGAGGCCTGAGGTCAGAGTGCCGGCACGATCGGTGCCGGCGACGGCTCTTCCTGGCTTGAAGACGGCCTTCTCACTATGTGCTCCCAGGGCAGACACAGATCTCCGGCTCTTTTCTTGTAAGGGCACGGATCCCATCAGGAGGGCCCCGCCCTCTGACCTCAACTATCCCCTCCCCAAGGCCTCATTTCCAAATACTGTCCCAGTGGGGGATAGGGCTTAGGCACAGGAGTTCTGAGGGGACACATTCAGTCCATAACACTCTGCCCCAGCCACCCCCCCCCCAAATTCATGTCCTTCTTGCACGCAAAATACACTCATTCCATCTCAACAGCCCCCAAAGTCTTAACTCATTCCAGCATCGGCTCTGACGTCCACAGTCTTATCTAAATCAGGCAAAGGTGCGACTCCAGGTACTATTCGTCCAGAGACAAAATTCCAGTCCAGCTGTGAGCCAGTGAAACCAAACAAGATACAGGCTTCCAAAATACAGCGTCGGGACAGGCCCCTCCCATTCCAAAAGGGAGACACAAGAAAGAAGGAAAGGTCATGGGTCCCAAGTGAGCCCACAGCTTAGCAAGGCAAATCCCATTAGATCTTAAGGCTGGAGAATAATCCCCTCTGGGCTGATGCACTGCCCTCCAGGCCCACGTCACCCCTGCCTGAGAGGATCTCTCAAGACCCCTCAGAAAAGGAAGCTGTGGAGAAGTGAGCCTCGAACCCAGCATGTGGTTTCCCTACCAGGCATCTGCTGGATCCGCGCACAAGCGAGAGGCCAAGAAGCCAAGCAGAAAGCAGCTGCTAAATGAAAAAAAAAAAAACAAAAACAAAAAACCAAAAAACAAAAGCCAGCCCAGGTAGAGATTTTGGCTGACTCATGGTGCTCAGGAGACAAGAGCTGGGGATTAGGGTCTTGGTAAACTCCCAGACCTTCTGGGTTGACATTACAGAGGGACATTTAAGGAAAATGGGAAATGGACCAGCTTGAGCAGAATCAAGGTAATCTGTCCACATTCCATCTGCCAGAATAAAATTAAATCCTCTCATGAGGAAAATAACATCATTTGGAATACCTACAGTTTTTCAAATACAGTATCTGATATTCCGTCAAAAATTACCAGGCAGGCCAAGAAATAGAAGCATCTTGAATAGTCAACAGAAATAGACTCAGGTAATTCAGATATTCAAATGTATTTAAAAAGATAAGATGAGAGGATTTCACCACTAAACTAGACCTATAAAAGAGAGAAGTCTACTAAATATCCCAGGATTTCAGAAATTTAAAACCAAAAAGAGTAACTGAAATCAATCACTCAGGAGAAAGATTTAAAAGCAGATTAGACAAAACAAGACACATCGGTAGAAAATACCCAGATCGAAGCACAGAAGGTAAAGAAAACCAGGATGGAAAAAAAACAGAAAAGAGCATAAGAGACATATGGGATTTGGTGAAAAGATGTGGGTATGGAGTCCTGGGGGAAGAAGGCAGAAAGAACAGGGCAGTAGTTGAAAAGATACTGACTGACATTTTCCAAAAAGACAAAAGGCATTATGCCCCAGATCCAAAAAGCTCTACAAACCTCAGTTGGGATAAATTCAATACTTCCCTCTCTTTCACAGAGCTGCTGAAATAGAAGAACAAAGACCATTTTAAAAGCAGCCAGAAAGAAGAGAGAGAGAGAGAGAGAGAGAGAGAGAGAGAAGCATTACCTTCAGGGGAACAACAAGATGGACAGGTGACTTTCCAACAGAAACAACAAAGGCCAGAAAACAATGTACCAAAGGTGCTGAAAGAACAATGAGGACTGCCTACGCTTGTGCACCCAGTGAAAAATATCCCTCAAAAATGAATGCAAAAGAAACATATGTTCACACAAACAAAAACCAATTAATTGTCGGCAAATCTATGCCAACAGAAATACTAAAGGAAGTATTTCAGACAGAAGAAAAACGACCTCAGACATAAGCACGATCATGAAGGAAGAAATGAAGCCCATCAGAAGGTTAAATAAACGGGAAAATTGGAATGGGTAGCATTTAAAACAATATTTTTTTAAAAGATTTATTTTTGAGAGAGAGAGGGAGGGAGTGAGAGAATGGGGGGGGAGCAGAGGGAGAGAGAGAATCCTCAAGCAAACTCCCCCGAGTGTGGAGCCTGACGTGGGACTCAAACTTACGACCCTGAGATCGCGACCTGAGCCAAAATCCAGAGTCAGATGCTCAACCGACTAAGCCACACCCAGGTGCCCCTAAAACAATATTAATGATGATTTGTGGGGTTTAAAATATATGTGACATCTGCACATAACAATAGCATAAAAACTGACAGAGGTTGAATATAACTGAAGTGTTGTAAGGGTCTTGTTTTACCTGGGAAATAGCACAAGTATTTAATTTAAGGTGCATTCCAAGAATGTGTTTCGTAATTTCTAAGGGAGCCAGAATATTAAAAAAAAAATTTTTTTTAAGTATTACTTAACAAAGCTAATAAGGGGGGGGTATGGAATAATAATACTTGATTGCACCAAAGGCAGGCAAGAAAAGAACCAGATGGGTGGATTATAAAATGAACACTAAGACGGGAGATTTAAACTGTAACATACCAATATGGTGTTAAACGTAAATGGACTAAATGCTTCAATTAAAAGACATGGATTATCCAGAGTACACTAAACACAACTAACTTCTGCTAGTACGACCCATTTCCAGCATATGACACAGGACAGTTGAAAGGAAAAGGATACCACATAAACACTAAGTCCTCCTTTCCCCAACACACGCACACGCAAAGGAGACTCACAGGCTGATAATATTTTTCATCTCAAAAAGCAACATCTCATGATGATAAGAGTGTCGATCCAAAAAGCAGATATCATGACCCTAAATTTGTATGCGTCTAATAGAGCACAAAACACACGATGAGAAAGTGACAAAATTAAAAAGAGAAAGAGAAGTCCCTAATACTTTGATAACATCTACAGACATTAAAAATATTTTAGGGGCGCCTGGGTGGCTCAGTTGGTTAAGCGTCTGCCTTCGGCTCAGGTCATGATCTCAGGGTCCTGGGATCGAGTCCCACATTGGGCTCCCTGCTCAGTGGGGAGCCTGCTTCTCCCTCTCCCTCTGCCTGCTGCTCCCCCTGCTTGTGCACGCTCAGTCTCTCTCTCAAATGAAAAGATAAAAAATCTTTATAAAAAATTTAAAAATAAAGGTGTTTTTTTTTTTTTTAAGATTTTATTTATTTATTTGACAGAGAAAGAGAGAGACAGTGAGAGGGAACACAAGCAGGGGGAGTGGGAGAGGAAGAAGCAGGCCTCCTGCTGAGCAGGGAGCCCAATGGGGAACTCGATCCCAGGACCCTGGGATCATGACTTGAGCCAAAGGCAGACATTTAACTGACTGAGCCACCCAGGTGCCCCATAAAGATATTTTAAAACACAATGAAGATATGAACTATGTCAATAAATATTATTTAGACTTTTAGAAGTCCTTAAAAGCACAACTAAACTTGGGGCACCTGGGTGGCTCAGTCAGTTGAGCATCTGACTCGTGGTTTTGGCTCACATCCTGATCTCATGGGTCATGGGATCGAGCCCCAAGTCAGGCTCCATGGTTAGCAGGAGTCGGCTTGGATATTCTCTCCCTCTGTCCCTTCCCCCACTTGTGCTCCCTTTCTCTTTCTCTCTCTCTTTCAAATAAATAAATTAAAAAATCTTTTTAAAAAACCCACAACTTAACTGAAGATAACAAGAAAAGAAATACAAAATCTCAATAGTTGATTTCTATTTTAAAAATTAAACAAAGAATTTAAAACCTTCCCACAAAGAAAACTCCAGGCCCGTAACGCTTTACTGGTGAATTCTTGCAAATAATTAAGTTAGAGGGGCGCCTGGGTAGCGCAGTCGTTAAGCGTCTGCCTTCAGCTCAGGGCATGATCCCGGCGTTCCAGGATCAAGTCCCACATCGGGCTCCTCGGCTGGGAGCCTGCTTCTTCCTCTCCCACTCCCCTGCTGTGTTCCCTCTCTCGCTGGCTGTCTCTCTGTACATAAATAAATAAAATCTTTTAAAAAAATAATTAAGTTAGAAATATCAATCTTACGTAAAATCTTCTCAAGAATTAAAAAAAGCTCATTTAATTTTATAAGGCCAATATACCTCCATGTTAAATTCTGACAATGACATTACAAGAAGAACTACAGGCCAATCTCTTTCACAAATACAGTTGCAAAAACACCAAACAAAATATTAGCAAATTAAATCTGGCGAAATATAGGAAAGGTAATTCATCACAACCAAATGTTGACATTCAAGGTCTATCAGTTAATTCACCTTTTTTTTTTTTAAGATTTTATTTATTTATTTGACAGAGACAGCCAGCGAGAGAGGGAACACAAGCAGGGGGAGTGGGAGAGGAAGAAGCAGCCTCCCAGTGGAGGAGCCTGATGTGGGGCTCGATCCCAGAACACCGGGATCACGCCTGAGCCGAAGGCAGACGCTTAACGACTGAGTCACCCAGGCGCCCCTAATTCACCTTTTTTTAAAAGTGATTTATTTACTTTAGAGAGAGGGCACATGTGCAAGTGGGGGGAGGGGCAGAGGGAGAGGGAGAAGCAGACTCCCCGCTGAGCAGGGAGCCCTGATGTGGGGCTCGATCTCACAACCCTGAGATCACAACCTGAGCTGAAATCAAGAGTCAGACGCTTGACCAACTGAGCCACGCAGGCACCCCTAATTCACCTTATTAATAGAATAAAAGAGAGAAGCTTGTCAACAGATGAAGAAAAGAAGCATTTGATAAAATCGAATACAATTCAGGACAAAAACTCTCAACTAGGAAAAAGATAGAACCTCCTTAATTTGTTAATGGTGGGGATTTACAAAAGAAAAAAAAATCATTCTACAAATATCCTTAACGGTGAAGTTTTGAGCCACCACTTCTGGACCATATTGTTTTGGAAAGATAAACAGATTCGGGGTTGGAGAGGTAGAAATAAGACCCATTGCACAGCAGAATGCTAGTCCACGGGGGTCGGCAGATAAAGAGCTGGGATTCACATGTGAATTTTACAAGGTTGCTGGACAAGTCAATATAAAACAATTAACTGCAGTTCTCTCAACGAACAAACAGAAAACTATAAAGGTAACAGCATTTAAAATGGCATAAAAAATTAAATACCAGGGAAGCACTCCGACAAAAATTGCAGGACTGCTACACAGAAGGCCATAAAATGTTCCTGAGAGAGTGGAAAGAAGCGGTAAGCGAACGCTCTGGGTTGGACGCCTCACTACCATACAGACGTCAGTTCTCCCACGTTCATCTATAAATTCAAATGCAATCCAAACTAAAAACAAACAAACAGCCTCACTGGGTTTTTGGGAAATTATAAGCCACTTGGAAAATCTATACAGACATGGAAAAGGCAGAGAACGGCCAGGATAATCTCGGAGGAAAACAACAACGGAGGACTTACAACATAGGATATGCATGGTTATTAAAGCTGAATTAAAACATGTGATGTTGGTTGGTACAACAGAGCAGTGCCACAGAAGTCCAGAAATAGGTCCCCACACGGACAGTCACCTAATTTATGACAAGGACACCATTGTAATGTGGTGGGAAAGGGATGGGCTTCGCAATCAACGGTCCTGGACCAACTGGTTATCACCAAGGATGCCAATGACCTGGACCCCCTACCTCACACCACACACACAGTTCACTCCCAGGAGTCTCAGGAATAATGAACCCCTGCGACCGTGGCTTGAAGGAGGATGTTCAGGCCCTTGGGGCAAAGAGGCATTTCTTCAACGCAGTACAAACAGCACTAATTGTAACGTAAGACTCCATTTTCTTCATCAAAAGAATGAAGAGGCAAGCTGCTGACTGCAGGAACAAATTTCTGATGATCAAAGAACTCATATCCAAAATACATCAAGTGCCCCTACAAATCAATAAAAAAGATATACCGCCTAGGGGCGCCTGGGTGGCTCTGTCGGTGAAGCGTCTGCCTTCCGCTCAGGTCGTGATCTCGGGGTCCTGGGATCGAGCCCCGGGATGGAGCCCTGTGTGGGGCTCCCTGCTCAGCGAGGAGTCTGCTTCTCCCTCTCCCTCTGCTCCTCCTCCTGCTCATGCTCTCTCTCTCTTTCTCTCTCTCATATAAACAAAAGTCTTAAAAAAAAAAAAAAGATGTACAGCCAATTAAATTGTTTTTAAACCACCCTGCTTCTGAAACTGGGCAGAAGACTTGAACAGGCACTTCACCAAAGTGGGTCCGCAGGAAAGCCCAGAGGCATGCGGACGGTGCTCATCTCAGAGGAAATGCAAGTCAAGGCCAGAACATGAGGCCACTTTACGCGGGCCCTGCTGGCACAGAAGAAGAGCTTCTGATAACCCCGTGTGCTGGGAAAGGTGTGTAAGAGGGACCCTCCACAACCTGGAGGAGGTCTGATGAATTCACGTTTATACAGGTGTGTTCTCCTGGCACACGCCTCCCAAAGCTTTTGCCCCTCGGGAGTGATGGGGGGTCTTCTGTGCACCAAGGAGATGACTCAGGGCCCGGGCCCCAGCAGCTTCAGGATGGGGGCTGGCCACCAGAAAGACCAAGACTGACTGCAGGTCTGAACTTTCAGCCCCATGCCCCACCTCTGGGGACGGGAGAGGGGCTGGAGGTTGAGTCCATGAGCAATGGCCGATGATTTCATCCATCACACCTGTGTAATGAAACCTCCATGAACATCCCTAGCTGCCCGGGTTTGCAGGGCTTCAGGCGCTGTACCTGGAAAGGGCGAGGAAGCACCCCCCCCCCATCAAGCCCTCCGCATCTCCTCCATCAGGCCGTTCCTGAGTTGCATCCTTTATAATACGCTGGCAAATTGGTGTTTTCCTGAGTTCTGTGAGCCGTTCTAGCAAATTCCTGAACCCGAGAAGGGGGTCTTGGGAACAACACCTGATTTCTCGTGGGTCGGTCAGGAATAGGGCAGCGTCTGGAGTTGGGGCTGTCTTGTGGACCGAGCCCTCACGCCGGGGGGTCTGCACTAACCCCAGGTAGACACGTCGGAATTGAGTTAAACTGTAGGACACGCAGTTGGGGTCACCCCTGGTTGCTGGTATGGGACAAAGTCCACACCGGTGATGTTGGAGAGCTGTGCATTGTGCAAACCGGTGCCACTTCAGGAGACGGCAGAACCGAATAACCTGCACAGACACAGACCCCGCGGCTTAGTGTGCACGCAGATGAAGCGTGTGTCCGTGTGTGCGAGCAAGCGGCACGCTCGCACACGGGGGTGCGCAGCCCCCCCCCACCCCGGCAGGAGCCGAAAACCGCAACCTTTGAGAGGACCCAGCAAAGGGAACGGTAACGCTGAACCATAACCAACACGATAGGGAGGTCTCAGCAACAGGATGGTGACTGAGATCCTGTGCGACTCCAGGACTCCAGGACGAAGAGATCCAACACAAGCAAAACTCCCCTGGCAGAGGGCGGAACAGAGGCTGCCTGGGGGCAGGGCGGGGGCGCCGGGGGAGGGGAGGGGGCGCTGTGGAGGCGAGTCTGGGCACAGGTGGGGTGTACCCCCTGAACAGCTGGAAGCCGACGGGCTCTTCTGTAAAAACACATCCAGCTGCACCCTCTGGAGTTTACCGTTTCTGGAATGCTTGGTTTTGGTTAAAAATAATGAAGAAAGAAAATGGGACCAGAGAACGGAGGCACCAGACCATAACACCCCTCCCTAAAGAAAAGCTAAAACCCCCCAAACCAGGGCAGGCCGAGGAGGTGCCTCCTGGACTGCGTTCTTAGCTTTTTTTTGGCTTGTTATTATGACGATTACTTTTTTAAATTTGCTAAGATTAACTTTTGGGGCCCACACTCAAAACTCAACCTGTTATTTGATTATCCTTGTAAACTGCATCAAATAAAAGCACTTCTAAAAAAGAGCTAACGTCTACCGTATTCTTTTCGTGCAACAAAACAGGCATTTCGTTCATTCCAAAGGCTCCTTCCCTCACCAGACAGTGCACTGATGTCACTTTGAGGAGCACAGATGCCCGGGTAGCACCACAGGCAGCCCCGCGCCCGGAGCCCCTGAGGCAGATCTCTGTCCGCAAGTCTGGTCCGTCAAGCCCCAGAGCGTGCCCTTCCTGTCCTCCCATACCGCTCCGGGCGGGAATGTCCTCATCACAAGAGGCTGGGGAGCACGGTTCTCTGCCTGATGGCTCCAACTCTCCCACAAACACGACCGGTCCCCGCGGTGCCCGCCCCCCATTATCTGCTTCACTGCACGCCCCCACAGGCCACCCAGGCACTGTGGAAATAGCACCTCTCCCCCCAAAGCCAGCCCCACGGGGCCCTCGACCCGGTGCCCAGCTCCCAGGGCCTTGGATGGTCGGTGGGCTGCCCCTTGGCCACTCCCCTCCCCTTCTCCAAGTGTCATCTTCCCACCCTCAAAGATCTGGGCACTGGGTCCCCTTCTCTCTCTCAACACTGGTAACCTGGACCTTCCTCCTCCTTGGCCACACCACAGACCTGCCATCCCTCAAAATCACCCCACCTCCTGGGACCAGACCACAAGCACCTCTGTGCCTGCATCCCGTGCTCACGCCCAACCCTCCCCTCTGCCCCAGATGCCAGCCCAGCTCGTTGACATTCCTCATCGAATCAAGAGGCCAGTGACTAGAAACACCATTATTGTGCGTGCCACCAAAGCAAGAGAAAAGCATTGCCAAGTAAACCGGGACCCGCAGACCTCCAAGACGCACCCTGGTCTCAGGGATGCTGGGAAGTGAGAGGTTCATCCTAGAGCTGTGGGGACACAAGCTGCGGTCTGCTCCCCACTCTTCCAGGAGAAAACCGGTGCCAGTCTTCTTCTCTCAGGTGGAAATCTGCAAACCTCGATGGACAGATGGCTGAATGGGGGCTGGATGCACATATGTGCCAAATTTTTGTGAATTCCCTGTCTGGGGATCAAATAATAAGGAAGAAAGGTTTTGGAAAAAGGATCTGGACCCTCTGGATCAGGAGCTCAGAGAGGGTCTGGCAAGGGTGGGCTTTGTCCCAGCAGGGCCGAGGTCCACACGGTAACTTAAGGTGGGGCCAGGGCTGAAGCGTGAGTGTCCCCAGAATCCAGGCTGGTGGCAGCCAGCAGTGACGGTGGCAGGGGCAAGGAGGGTGGTTCCCTGCCCTAAGGAGCCCATCTGAAAGTGAGGATAGAGGCACTGGTCTGATGCGCCAGACCCCCCAGCAGACCTCCTGCCTCCCCCCACGCCGTCCCTTCCTCCCCCCCTTCCTCCCTCTGCCCCTCTTCCGTCAGTCCCTTGCTTCCACCCTCCCTCCTCCTTCCCTCCTTCCATCTCACCCTGGACTAGACATACTCTCCAGCCACACCCGTCTCCCTAAATCCAGCCCCTCCTCAGCGCCTCCCCCAAGAACCCAGCTTCTCCACAGGCCCCTCAGGGCACATGCAGCCTCCAGGGCATGTCCCTCAGTCCCCACCTGTCCCTGGCTCTCATCCCCACCCCAGCTTCTCCGCAGTTGTCCGGTCTTCTCCTGGCCCTCCGCAGGTGGCCCCCAAAATACCTTCTCAGTCCTTCCCCACCACACCCACTGTTGTGTGCCGAATGTCTCTGTTCCCCAAATTCCTGTACTGAGCCGGGCACCCCTGTGATGGCGCTGGGAGGGGGACCTTTCAGAGGTGACTACGTCTAAATGAGGTCAGGAAGGTAGCCCCTGATAGGATTAGCACCCTTACAACAGGGCGAGCCCAGAGCTCTCCACCTCCCTGAAGAGGACCCCGCACGGAGGCTGTCTGCTCACCAGGGAGGGCACCCTCCGCAGAACCCAATTTGCGGGCACCCCGCTCTGAGACCTCCTCTGCAGGCGGTGAGAAAGAAACATCTGTAAGTCCTGGTCTGCTCTGTTAGGGCTGCTGAGCTGACCAGGACAGCCCCACTGCCCCCCAACTTCAGCTGCTCCCCATCTTACTCCCCTCCATAAACCCCTAACACCAAGCGCAGCCCCCGTGGCCCGGCCCTGTGGCAGGCTCTGACCCCGCCAACCCACCTCCACAGACACAGGACCTCCCCGCAGAGCAGGCGATCACCCCCTAGCTGCAGCGCCTCCCCCAGGTGACAAGGCTCCTTCCTCATGCACACATTCATGGCTGCCTCCTGCCCTCCTGACCTGCTCGCTCCTCCAAGCTGAAGTATGGGAGCCGAAGTGATCCTTCCCTAACCGCCCAGCCTCTGCACAGGTGAGACCCTCCTCATCCGAATTCTGGTTACCCTGGGGCACGGCAGGTGTGTCTCCATCATGTGCCCTGCTGGACCATGCTGGCCAGGTCTGTCTGTGCTTGGCACCAGGGCCCACACGCATGACGTCTGGAACCTTCTGGAATGACTTGGCCCTGCGAACACACTGGCTCCCTGTCTCAACCTATCCATGCAACTTTACGGACATCTGAATGCTGGCATGAAAACAGCCCACAGCTCACAACGGGCGGTGCAGTGCAAATGTGCCCAGAATCTGCCCTGAGGGGAGTCCAGGGTTTGGGGGGAAGCAAGTGCTCTCATGAACTGCATGATGATGACAGGTGTGGCACCCTGCGGAGAGGACCCAGATGGCTACGTCTGAGCTTCTGAGCCTCCAGCACCCCCAACACGTGCTTATACCCCCAGCCCTGTAGGGCTCCACTCCCCACCACCCCAGCCCTCCCCATCCCTGTGCGGGGTTTCTGGCCAGTGAGGGTTGAAGGGTTCTCGAGGAACCAAGGGTATCCAGGGCCAGTGGAACCTCGGTACCAGGCCAGAGGCTTGATTTGCTCCCCGAAGGTGTGACCCAGTGTCCACCGGATCCTGAGAAGTCGCTGAGGAAGTCACCGCAGGAGGGCTGAGGGTGGAGCCCCTCCAAGGCAGCTAGGGCTGTGGACAGACGCGGCCCCCCCGGCCTGAGGATGAGCCAGCGTCCCCAGCTCTCTGTGCTCGGGCCCACCTGCTGTCTGCTGTGCTCACTCATGGAGCCCTGAAAAAACGCCCATCCTGATGGGCTCTTGCCTCTCCCTGGGCCACACACTCCCCCCCGGCACCCCAGCCAGTGGCCAAGTCCACCAATCCCACCTCTGGACCTTCCTGGACTCACCCTCACCCCCACCACTTCCAGCCTGCCCTGGCCAGCAGCCTCCCGGCGAGGCTCCCAGCACCAGCAGGATCAAATCTCAGGGACACACACGGCCCGCAGGCCCCTGCTGGGACCTCCCCTGACGCCACCCTGAGCGCGAGCCAGTATCAGCCACCATGGTCACTGCTGGTACCCCTCTCTTCCTTCCCACCAATTCCCATTCCAGGGGCTCAGCTCCACGTGGCTCCCCCCTCCCCCACTGGCCCTTGGTGGAGCTCAGCGCAGGGGTTACAATTAGCATGTCTGACTCCCACTACCACATCCGATCAGAACAACCCCAAGAGGAGGAAGGAGGAGGTAGCACGGATCCCACCTCACAGATGAGCAAACTGAGGCTACCCAAGGCCAAGGGACGGAGGAGGTGGCTCCTGGGCTCCCACCAGCGGGGCCAGAAACCTCCAACAGCCACAACTGAGAAGCCCCTGTGATTGGCTGAATGACGGCCCCCGGAGACGTCCACACCCCAGTCCCTGGAGCCCGTGAGTACGGCATGTAACAAGGCAAATGGGACATTGCAGAAGTGACTAAGTTAAGGACCCTGAGACAGAAGAAGGAGGGGGCGTGTCAGAGCCAGAGAGATGGTGCCAGGGCTCAGGGCGCACCCTCACTCACCCCGCCCTCCGCGTCTCATCGGCACCAAACAACCATGTTTGTTCCGGAGACTCTGGCACGGGGTCACACCCGGGGGCCTCAACTCTGTGGACACCCCCATCTCACCACGGTCACCAAAGCCACCACCAATTCCCTTACCTACTCCATCCAAACTATCATGAATGCCGGTGGCACAGCAGTGCTCTACCAAGACCGGGACCCACAGGTGACGACAATGTGGCCCCAGGTCTAGAGACCCAGAAGTGCCGTAAGCGCAGACCCAGGACCAGGGACCCAGAGGTGGCAAGAGTATGGCCTGGCCTCCAGGAGCCACCAAGGTCGATGTGTGGTCCCAGGGATGGAGGGTCCCTGACTTTGAGGTAGCTGGAAAGCACAGAGGCAGGAGGGGCCAGACAGGCTTCCCGGAGGAGGAGACACTGGAGCTGAGTTCTAAGGAGGAGGTGAAGAGAAGACTGAATGAAGGGCAAGCTCACCACAGGCTTCAGCCAGGCCCAGGAGGACCACAGATCCCCCAGGGGATCCCGCGAGGACTCATGGGAGGGGTCTACCTCGATCCCTTTTTCCCTGACGCGCTACTTAAAGGATGGGCTCTCCAGCCATCCCAGTTCCACAATCACAGAAGGACAGCTCCGTCGCTTCAACTGGCCCAAGTCCTAGACGGTGGCAGGCACCTTGCACGGTACAGGTGGACACAGGAGCGGGTGGCCCGATACAGGGAGTCAGAAACCCCGAGCAGAATCACATGGGCATCCGCCACTCGACCCACTGCTAGAAATCATCCCCAAAGAAGCAAAGCAGGTCTGGTGTGTACAAGGATCGCTGCTGCAGGTTCACTGCGGCCGAAAGAGGCTGGAAAGAACCCTGAGACCCACAGATCCACCGGGTCTGTGCATGCGGGGGTTCGGTGCCGCGGCAGGGAGGAGTGGGGAGCTTGTCTATGGAGGGTCTGTAGGGAGCTGCTGTGCGACTCGCACCCACCACTTGCTGGTGAGCGGCTGGACGAGGTGTGCAGCAGCCACACGGCCACGCACTACTCTCCTGGGGCCGATCTGCAGCCACTGAGCTGAGTGTCAGAAGCCCGTCCCCAAAGACCGCACACCGAACAGCTCCACTTCCACGCCACTCACAGAACACCAAAATCACAGAGATGGAGAGTGGGGCTGCAGCTGGCGGGGGGAGGAAGGGTGGGGGCCGGGTGGGGGATCGCCCGGTGCACATGGAGCGTGGGCACACATGATCGATGACACAGACCGTACGCGCACAACGCAATGGCTGCTTCCAACACTGTGCTGCGCTTCCGTCGGCAGAGCCACGGGGGCTGACCCTCTGGGCTCTCGCGACTTCCAGCTGCAAGGTACGTGCCTTCTTGATTATAGTTCTGATTCAATAGCAAGTCCTCTTGAAGAAATGGAGGCAGCTCAGGAAACTGGCATACTGGCTACTAATTTGCCAATATTAAAAAATGACAATAAATGTTTTCTTGTGTTGGTGAGACAGCGCTATTACGTGATGCTTATCTTTTAGAGATTTTTGCTAAAGTATCTGTCCATGGATGACAGAATGTCTAGGATGTGGGCTAGGAGAAAGGGTAGGTTACTGGTTGGCCAGAAATTATGGATGGAGATGAAGAAGGGGGTGCGTGAGTCTTCACTACACAATTCTCTCTACTTTTGTAGATGCTTGGAATTTTTCATGATAAAAATTTTCTTTAAAAAAAGAAACTCATTTTCACTTTTTGGCTCTTGCACCCACCCTGAGCTAGAGACCCAGCCTCTGCAAAGCCAGCTCTTGGGGGAGAGGGCTCTGCGTTCGTGAGAACCAGAGGTCGGTGGGGCCACAGAGTCAGCTTGGGGCGGGGGGCGGGGAGCTTGGCGTCTTCTAGCCTCAGGAACAAGCCAAGTGCAAATGAGACCAAGGAGGACCAGGGCAATTGCTCCGTGAGAGTTGGCTGCCCACGCTGGTGACCACGGAGGGTCCTTCCCTCAGGGCTCGCCCCAACCCCCCCCCCCACAGCCCTGTCCACCCTGGAGGAAGGACTCTCGTCTCGTGACTACTGAACGTCCCAGAGAAATCCTCCTGGAGCCACCTGATCACGGCCCCCAGAGCAGCGCCCAGACAAGACCCAGAGGGCCCGCAGGCTGCTCTGGGAAGCTCTCAGCCATGTGGCTGCCTCAACCCAAATCCGGTTTGCCTGGACATTTAAAAAGGCCTAAGATGACACTGGAACAATAGGCCACTGCCCTCACTTCACTTCCAGACCAACCAGAGGGAAACAGCCGTGTTTTGTTAACAGTGAGCCCCAGGCATGCTCGCGACGACCTCCCCCACACCTTCAGCCCCTGCTGGACTCTGTCTGCAAATACCCTGCAGGCCCCTTGTCCCTGGTCATCTTCTGGATTGAAGAACCAGCACAGGACAAGAGCACCAACTCCTTTCAGAGTGTAGACACGGTGCCGGCGCCCGTGGGAGGGGTCAGTGAGGCCACGACGCAACTGCTTGCGTCATTAAGGCCATTTGATAGGAAATCACCTTAGTACAGAGTGGCCGGGCGCTGTGATGAGAAATTACTTTCCGTGAATCGTGTCTCCAAGCATCCCTGCCGAAACAGCGTCACCAAGTCTGAACGCACTCTGGGGCGGCCACCGGTGAACACGAGTCAGCCAGGTGCCAGCTCGGTGCTGCCGTGGACGTGGCCGGCCATCCTCCACTCAACAAAATCCCCAGATGCCATCGGACAAACGGGCTGTGAGGGAAGAGTCAGCACCTGCGGTCCTGCAGCTGTGCCCTCGCTTGAAGACTGCACGCACCGCCCGTCCACGTTCCTCACCCACTCTCACCTCACCCCCACCTGCTCACACGGGAGCCATCCCCCAGCCCCCCAGGTCCCGCCAATGTTCTCCCACTGCGGGACACCTGCACCTCTCCTCAACCCTCTCCTGCTACTGTTTTTGGCCAGGTGGGCAGCAGTGGGCCGCACAGGTCTGCTGGCCCCACCAGCCCCATCGGGCATGGAGTGACCCCCTATACCACATGTCCAATCACGTGGCTCCCACCTCTCCACAGCACCCCCTTGCGCCCACCTCCTGCCACGTCAGTGTCCGAGCTCCTTCCAGTCATGCCTTGTTCCCTCCCACTGGGCAGAGCTGGCTCCCTCTCCTCCTAGGAAGCAGAGGGTACCCCCTCAGGGAGGGAGCAGCCCCCGGTCAGCCCTTCCAGACACCTGCCTGTTCGCTCTCTCCCCTCTAGAACACAACTCCACATGGGCACGTGGCGCCATCCCAGTCCCTGAACCAGACCTGGAGGAGGTCCTGGGGAGCAGGCGTTCTGCAAGTGCGAAGCTGACCATCTTCCCTGCGGCTCCAGGGCAAGTGCCCAGCGTCAGAGGGGCCACACACCCTAACAGTCTGCCCCCATTTCTGACGCTCAGCTGCCGATGGTTAAGCCCCACCTACCCTTCCCTCGTCCCCACATCCGGGCAAGCGCACAAGAAAGCCCAGATGGCACCTCTTTCAGTGCCAGGCATGAGCTCAAACCCTGCACGCGCCAGCCTCACCCCAGACCACCACTGAGACCCCCAGCGGATCTCTCTCCCCCAAACCTCAAGCCATGTGGGGGCCAGGCCGGAGCTCACCCTGCTGTCCCAGAAAGCCTCACTACAGGAACCAGAAATGGACAACTGGTGCCCGACCCAGGAAAGGGGGTCTGCCCTTCTCCCCCAGGAAGGCAGCCACCAGGAAGCACGGGTGCAGGCACAGCCAGGGGCAGCTGGCACTCGCCTCACTGTCCCCGCCCCACACGGCCCCACCGCTTACTGTGCTGCACTTGTGGACCGTGAGCCCCCCGAGGGCAGGAATTACGGTCTCATCTCCATCTCCCAATGGGTCTCAATAAATGTGCATTAAACAAACAGCAACTGACTTTCAAGTATTTATGCCTTGCCTTGTTCTAAAAGGGACCCAAGAAAGCAAACTGTAGCTCTCTCCACTGAGAAAGGCTTTTAACTGTCACAATATTAAAATGTATTTATCACATCAGTGTGATTCAAATTTAAGAGATGGTCGGACAGAGTGCCGGGGCGACAGGCCCTCAGCGAGGGAGGCGGCCGTGTCCCAAAACCACCCTTGCACACACGGGAGCAGGGGGCACCTGCCCCACTCCCATCTTCCTTTAAGAGAAGCTTTGCCCCTCCCTCAGAGAAGAAAAACCGTGCAAGAAAAAGTGGGGAGGGTCCCGTGATCCCTTGGTGGGGCCCCTTCTGGGCCATCTGCCCCTGCGGTCAGCCATTACTTTTGCTTCTGAACCCTCGGCGAGGTGCGGGGGGAAGAGGGGCTGATTTTTAGACTTATTTTCTACAAAGTGGAAATAAAGAAAAAAGACACAAAGTTTCTAGGAATCTATGGTTGACCCAAACAAACAAAAACAGAACAAAATATTGCAGGCAGGACTTGTAAACCCACACAAGACCCTGGGCAGCAGGGGTGGGTGGGCAGAGCAAAGGGATGGGTCCAGGGGCAGGGCTGGAGGCAGAGCCACCCGCCACTCTGGCCTGAAACTCTGCCTGACGTTAGTGCCCCCTCAGAAGTTCTGTCCCAACAGCAGGAACAGGAAGAGTGGCTGTTCTGTGTCTGGTAAAATGAAAAGTGGGAAAGGAAATAGCCCTGGTTTCCAACCCCTTATCCACAATCCTTTCTGCTGAAAAGGGCCCTGGAACTGCACAGATCGTGGCTCGATCCCCAATCCCCACGCGTAACATTCATGACTCATCGTTAGATGTGCCGATCCTGTTACGTATCCACTATGCATCTCGGCCGCACACCCGTGACCCGGTTGACCCCTGAACCACAGACGGGTTAGGGCGCCAGCCCCCTGCACAGACAAAAATCCATGTGTAACTGTTGACTCCCCCAAAACTTAACTACTACTAGCCTACTATGGACCAGGAAGCCTTACCGATAACAAATAATCGATTCACACATACTTTGTGTGCTCTGTGTATGACATCTGCATTCCTACAATAAAGTCAGCTAGAGAAAGGAAAATGTTAGTAAGAAGATCAGAAGGAAGATACATTTACAGCATTGCGTACTGTATCCGAAAGAACGACCTGTGCTGTTCAAACCCACGTTGTTCACGGGGCCACTGTCTATGGGCTATGGCTCTGTACTTGTTACACACCTGCTATTATCTACTGTGTCTCTATTACAAATGCATTTCTGCTACATTATGTGTCTCTGCCACAGACATACTATGTCTCTGCTCTGTATCTATTCTGCATATAATATAGATATTACATACCTATCCTACCCTATACCCCTCCTGTCCCTGCTACGGACGGCTTATGCATCTACTGTGCTCACTACACACCTGTCACATATCTCCCATGTATCTCTGTGCATCTACTGTATGCCCACCAGGGGCCTGCGACGTGCGGCTGCAGAAGGAGGACACCTGGATCTTCTCACTGCCACGAGCCTCCTGGGAGCCAGCTGCTGACATCTCCATGTTCCAGGCAGGACTGCAGGGCTGGCCCAAGAGTGGCCCCGTCTGGACTCCTGGTCAGCTCTGCATTTCTAAAGCCTGCCTGATCCTTAACCTCCAAGTAACAGCAACAGACACGAGGGCAACACAGCGGGCAGGAACACACACACACACACACACACACACACACACACGTCCTGGGGGCCTGTTCCAGTGGGTGAGGGACAATGGGGAATCCCCAACGCTGAGAGCGAAAGAGCAGTACAGAGCAGGGAAAGGGGCTTGAGGCTCAGGTGCCCGGCGCTGGACCTTCACACCAGCCCCACCTGCCAGCCCTAACAGGCACACTCCTACCACCCTGGCTTACAAGAGGGGTAAACTGAGGCATGGGAAACAGGAAGTCCTTTGCTCTGGGTCCCACAGCCAGTGGCCAAAGGCCAAGTGCAGCTGAAGCTGTCTGGCTCACAGTCACAACAGCTGAGCTTAAGCAAATGAATGGAGGAAAGCAAGACAGCAAGCCAAAGAAGGACAAACCAGAAAGATAACAGGTAAGTTAGCTTCAGAGCCTCCCGCAGTGAAGGTTACCCCTGGGGTTTTATGACAGGGTCAAAGGAACGGCAGAGGCTGGGGGTGTCAGCCACTGCAAGGTCCCACTAGGAAGAGTGAGGAAGGAGGGCGCCCGCCAGCCTCCCTCCAGCTAGAGGACTTAGCCAGTGCATTTTTTTAGATTCTTAAATTATGTTTGAGATTCAAAACAGCTTTAGTAATTAAACACACAAAAGGGACCTGTTTCTCCTAGAAATTAAGCCTTTTAAAAGGCTTTAAGAATTTACTGGCTGGGAGGATGCCCTGCGTTGCCAAAACTAAAATCCAATTGGGGGGGTGGGATTTCCATATTGCTAGAGGGATGCCGCGTGGGAAAGAAGACCCCTCCCATCCCTCGAGGGGCCAGGCCAGTCCCAGAGGAACCCCTCAGGATCCCTTCATGAAGAATCATTTGAATGTCTTTTTACAAAATAAAGTAACTATTTCCTCCTTGTCCTGCTTATTTTAGAAAGTCAGACGTAGGAAGAAAGGCAAACCCACCGGAGCCCCTGGCTTCCAGGAGACAGGACAGCACCGCAGGGAGAGCCTCCCATGGCCCCCCCAGGAAAGCGTGCTGTGAAGATTACGGATCAATAATGAAAAAGTAAAAGTGTGATCCTTTATTTAATGGAAATTCTAGCAAGACCAAAAACTCCCTCCAAATACGACTCCCTGCCACGGGGGCCTCTGCTGCCCCCACTCCCCTCGGTGAGGAGGGCCACGAGGGCCCCCAACAGCCACCATCCAGTGTGGCCGCTGCCGTGTGCCCCATGGAGCTGGTGGGTCTGTGCATCAGCTCATCCAAAGCGACGGAGTTCCTGCCCCCATGCAGGTCACATCAGAGCGGGAAACTGAGGCAAGGAAAGGCCATGTAACACCTGCTGGCCAGTGAGAGACACAGGAGATGCCCGGAGAGAGGCTGTCGTAGCACCCCACCGACCAAGCCCTACCTGGGATCCCCTCCTTATCAGGAAGGAGTCTGACCTGCCTCTTGGGTGCGGCCCCAGTTTCTCTTGGGGCAAGTGGAGGCAGTGGGGGCACGAGAGGAGGTAAGCTGGAGCGTGCCCTCGACACGCACGCTGGGCAGCTGGTCCACAGGGCAGAGGAGAGGGCAGTGCTGAGGGCAGACGACCAGCGTGCCTGTTGCTCCTTCGTCCCCCCACTTTCACCCCAAGCAGCCTTCCAGGCTCCAAAGTGGAGGGAGCCCACCTTGCAAACTGCCCGTGAGCTCCCCATCACTGGCATCTGGATGAGGCTGTCCTCAGAGAGGATGGGATGTGGCATTTAGATCCAGAGGCAGAGCCCGGGGAGAAAACCCAGACCTCGAAGAGCAGAAGGAAGGAGCGGCCAGTCGGGGCGGCCGGGGACAGGGGCAGATGAGAGGCCCTGGCTGGCAGCTGGTGAGTGCCAGGTGAGCTGGGGGACAAGGTGAGTCGCACCAGCACCAAAGTTGCCACGTCCGTGGAATCCTCGCGACTGCAGATGGCCCTGCGTGGTTTTCCATGTGGCAGGTCTTGAAATAATTTTAGCAAAATAACCTCTACCGCTGCAAAATGAAATTGAAGCAAGGGAAGACAGCACCGCAGGTCACCAGAGGAGAGGGAGGGTCAGCCAGCGCGGGGAGAATGACCTCTGGGCCGGGGTGTGGAGACTGACAGTCACTGTGTTACGAGGACACCGGGGACAGTTAATATTCAACAGGGTTGGGGGGCAGGCCTCTGAGAAGACAGAAGTAGCTGACGGCTTCCCCGGGCTGGCTCAAACCCGGCTCATCGCTGCCAGGGTGCTCAATACTGAGCTTTGTCTTTTCCCACAAAAGGGCACCCTAATCTCCCTTTCGTTACTTTGAAAATGTATTTCAAGATTTTTCTGCTCCTTGTAAGTCTGCTTTAACTAGACATGGACCATGGACCTTCAACCTCATTGGAGCAGGAAGTAGGTCAGAGCCACGTTTCAAGTTTGTTGGATTAACTCCTTAGAGGCTCACGAAATGCACCACTAACGGGTGGCCAGAGACGTCGCGTAGTCTCCTCCCCTCGCCTCTCAAGGCTGCTCTGCCCAGCAGGTTCTCCTAACAGGGCCTTTGCACATGCTGGGCCCCTCACCGGACTAACACCCTCCCCCCCGCCCAGTCTTCCACAGAGCTTCACCCCACGAGTCAATCTTCTGCGGGCTGTCCCGGGAGCGTGGCCTGCCTGCCCCACCCAGTGTCTCTGTGTTGGCTCCGCTGTGGCGGCCACTTACGCTAATTATAACTTAGAACTTTAAATTATCTGTTTCTGCATGTTTGCTCATTAACAAGGGGGGGATTAGGAGTGTATCCTCCAGATCAGGGCTCTCCCAGCCTCTACCCGGCATCTACCCAGCCCTGACGTGTGGGGACCACCGTTAATGTGCAGGAAATGTGCAAGAGAACGAACTACCAAATGAATGAATGAATGAATGAATGAATGAATGAATGAGCGAGTGAACGAGCGAACGAGCGAACAAACGAACGAACGACAGGGCTCTGAGAAGGAGACTTTCCAGAATGCCATGCTGAGGATAATCTTAGAAAGGGAGAAAGGAGCCGCTTTGCTAGCCACCTCTTACTGCACTTTACCCTGATTTCCTAATTTATTAGCCCAGTGGCTCAGGAGAAGGGCATCCCTGCCTGGGCCATAATGGGGACGAAGAAGCTTCCGGTCACACAGAGCTGTGTGGCTACAGGAGCAGATTTCCAGCAGAACCCCGAATCACAACACACATGAGGGTGGTTGTGTTATTGGGTTAAAAGCCGTAAAAGCCTGGTGATTTGGTCCAGAAGTAACAGCACAGAGGTCGTATGAACAAGTTCCTGGAGGCTGGCAGGTCCGGCCGTGGTTCTCCACCACCAGCCTCAGCCCTGGTCCTTCTCCTTCTGCTTGGACAGAGCAGAGCTGAAAAGCCCCAGTCGGCGGGAGACCCACCAGAGGCTTCAAGGGCAGGAGTGGGGAGCTGGTTTTCAAGCTGAACCCCGACCCCCTCTCACCTACGGCTCACTTGTCCTCTCAGGAAGGTTCGGAAGTAACACGGCTCCCGAGGTCCCGGTCGCCACCTTGTGGAGCCGCGGCACCCCGCCTGGGTGCAAACAGAGCTGCCCGTCCCCCCCCCCCCGTGCACAGAGAAGGCTCCGGGGCTGCTCTATTCAGAGCCAGGGTCACAGCCCACGTTGAAATTTAGCACACCGCATGTTCACACCTCCCCAGAGGTGTTTTTCTTTAACTGAAGCATCTCCTAAGCTTGGAGAAATGGTCTGAAGGCCTGCATCCCAGGGCTGCATCCCAGTGAGAAGCTGCTCACTGAACACCCCGGGTCAAGGCCAGCCAGTGGAGACTTCTGCTTGCAGATCTCCTCTCGCCAGGGACCCCTGCCGCTGACTGGGGGACCCTGCCGTACCTCCCGCATCCTCCAATGGCCCAGTTTTTTCCAGGCTTCTCCAAAGTCCCATAGAGAGACCAGAGAACCCTCGGTCACACCAGAACATAAGACAGCCCAGCCATTCCTGGGCAGCCACGGGCCCGGCACACACGTTTACACACAGGCTGCCCATAAGCCTCCACAATCCTGACAAGCAGAGATCTCAGCCCCTCCCAGAATGAACGGGAGCCTGGGCGACAGGGCAAGCACTTTCTCCAAAACCACCAGCTCCTTGGCAGTGAGGGACCACAGCCTGTGTCGGCCGGCTCTGCCACCCCTCCCCAGTGTCCACCTGACAGCCTTGCCCCCCACGGCTGCGGCACTGGAGTGCCAACGGGTCCGAGTCCACACCAGACCCAGACCGCTCAGGGCGTTAGGCCCCTTCCACAGCAAAGGGTCAGAGATGGCTTAGGACCCAGGAGGAGCCACAGACGTCAGGGCAGAGCTCAGGATCTTTGTCAAAATGGAGGAAGAGAAACCTGCTTTCTCCCCTGGAGAGACGCCAGAACCGTGACAGCAGGAGGCGGGCCCCAGCGGCCAGACCTGGAACCAGTTCTCCTGGTAGGTCGGCAGCATCCTAACCGACCGCTCTGCTGCTCCCTGGCCGGGCCTCACGCCGCCCTTCGTCACCAGGCCAGCTGAGGCCAGTTGAGGCTGGCGGTCCCGGGCCTCCTCTGTGCAGATGGGCGCATGTCTGTCAGGACGCTGCTGAGCGACGTCAAAGGACATGCTTGGGGACAAGCACTGTTAGGACCACCTCTGTTGTGATCACTTACACAAGCCAGTTCTGCATGAATGGTAGCCGATCAACCCTTCTGACTGCTCTTTTCCCCAAACACTGCAAAATACAGCACAAGCTAAGTAATGGCTTCCAGCGTTGAAGGCTCCCCGTGCTGCCAGCAAACAAGCCTGTCCGCGTGAGTGTCCGGTTCCCAGGTGTGTGTGTGTGAGTGTGTGAGTGTGTGAGTGTGTGTGACCATGAATGAGAGTGGGAGCCTGAGTGAGAAAGAGTGTGTGACCGTATGTGAGGTGTGAGCGTGTGAGTATGAGGTGAGAGTGTGTGTCGGTGTGTGTGTGAGCGTGTGACCGTGCGTGATTGTGGCAGTGTGTGTGAGCGTGTGGTGACACCAGGCCGAGGTCACAGTGGCCTGCCCCCACAGTGCTCCCTGAGTCTCTGCTACAGGGGACCCAGGAGCTGACGAAGGTTCCCGGTTTGGCAAACACGACCCCCTGTGTGGCAGACGCCCCGACCCACATCCCCGGGCTCACAGCCTCCCGCCCGGGACCTTCGTTCCCGACTCCCACAGTAACCGCCGCGGGAGCAGCGGCACCAAAGCTGTCGTGCGCTCCCTCCGGGAGGGTCGTCACAGACCTTCACGGAGGTCATCACCGACGCTGACATGCAGTGGCTGCCATTCTGAGTGCCTGCAGAAGACCCGCTTGGCGCTGAGTGCGTCTCTACGTTGTTGCGCGTAATCCACTCAGGGTCCACATCTGCCACCTGGGGGAACTGAGGCCCGGAGAAGAGATGACGCGCCAAGGTCACAGCGCAGGAAGTGGGGCCTGGCAGATGCTGCCACCCACGAGCCTCCCGGGGGTCGGGCCTCCGGGCGGTGGCTGTTCTGGATGCCGAACGCAGCCCCTGGGGTGTTCCGCAGGAGTCTCGGGCACACACAGAACCACCCGCCTCAAGCAGAGGCAGAAAGTCACGGGGCTCGGGAGGGAGTACAGGGCGGCGTCTTCACAACCACCCCCAGGACCCCAGCAGGGAGTGAGATGCAGGCACGACAGGCGCGGTGCCGCTCGGCCCGTCTCGGGGCCAGCCAGGGCCCTCCGCCTGCTTCCCCACCGCATGCCTCCCCAGGAGGAAGGGCCTCGGCAGGCCAGATGGCCCGGAAGACTGACACACGCTGGCCAGGTAGTGCTGACCATGTGGGCACCAGGGAGAAGAGAAGCAGGAGCAGGGAGGCTCGGGTGGGCACAGCAGGACCCGTGGAGCCGGGGACTGGATGCCACCTCCAGCACCGACCGTGGGCAGCGGGCACAGAAGGCACGTGCTGGGGGGGAACGTACAAACCAAAACTGCTCCTTTCCTCCTTAGAATCTCCTGAGTGACCGGGAAAGCCAGCCTCTTCTGGGAGGAGTGCCTTCTCTGTACCTCCCTAAGCAGTCTGGCTCCCACACACCTGCGGTGGGCATCAATACTCGACCACCACGTAGCAGGCACCCCGCCACACTGGTGCGCAGCTTTCCTAAGCAGCGTGTCCTCCCCCAGAAGCACTCAGCCTGCCACTGCGGCCACCAAACCACGGAAGGACCGTCCACGCCCAGGGAGCTGACAACACACCCCCAGGGCTCCCGCCAGGAAAGCGAAGAAAGCCAACAGGACAGCCAAGTACCAGAGGTTCGGATCTCAGAGCTGGACCATCACAGAACCAAAAAGGCTCTGGAGAGCACCGTGATGTCAAGCAGACAACATCACCCGCTGTGTGGAACCACAGCACCAGGGCACAAGGCACAGCCCCGGGGACAGTGTGGCCAGGGGCCGGGCTGAGGCAGCCCGCAATGCAGGGGTGATGTGCACGGACCCCCGGGTGACCAACACACCCAGCAGCCCGGCCTCAGGGGAGGAGCTCCCACCCACCAGGCACTGCAGGCTGGGGCACATGACCCGTGTCCACATCCTGGCTCACATGGGGGCACAGGCACGCCCCTCAAATGGGTGGGGAGCATGGGCAAATCGGGACAGAGCTTTTCATAAGGCAGAGTGAGGGAGGTCAATATGGAGCTTCCAGAAACACGCAGCAGCACGAGTTAATTCGAGGCCAAGAACAGCAAGGGGTGGGGGGACCGCTGGGGGCAGGAAGGGAGGCCACCGCAGAAGCCTCGGGAAAGATGCCATCAGAGACTCCGCCACAGCGCCCGCTGTATCCCCCACAGGGCCAGCGCTGGCACAGTGCATGCATGCTGCTTTCATACAGGAGGAGACCGCACAGGGAGGCCACGGGCCCCAGGGCCACGTAGCTCACAGTGCAGCCAGAGATGGAGTCCCGGAGAGGGGCTGCTGCTCTAACAGGAGGTGATGGCAAAGGAGAAGCACTCCAAGATGGCATCAGATAGAATGTTCCGGAGGACCAGCAGGTTCCTGCGGGAGGAAGCTGCCCCAGATGTGATAGATAGGGGTACAGGGTGTCCAGAGACATGGTCCTCAAACTCAAAATGGGAGATAAACACGGGGGCCAGGACACCCCCCACACCCCAAGTCCCCTCTAACTGGTGCTCTCACACAGGTCTACACCCAGGCGGTCCCCCCACGGAGCAGGCTGGGGTCCCACCCCCACAGGCGACCCTCCCTGCCCAGGGACCTGGAGGATCCAGGAGGTGCTGGGCTCCAAGTGAATCCCTGAGGGGCAGCAAGGAGGACACGGGGAGGCCAGGAAGCAGCCGGGTCGGCCCATCCACACCTCTCTACACTGTCCGTACCTGTGTATACGACATCCATACACGCCTCCATCTGTGTGCACCCGCCTGTCCCTGTCTGCACAGTCCACACCTGTCCACCCGGCACCAGGCCCGTCCATGCCCGTCACGCTGAGGAGGGTGCCAGGAGCCCTGGTGCTCCAGCTGCAGCCTCTCTCAGGGCGGGATCCCCTGCAGGCGCTGCATTTTCTCTCGTGCTTCTGTTAAAATAACCCACCAGGCATTTCTGTGCCAGCCCGGGTCTCCAGGTGCCAGCCTGTAGCTGGGGCAGCTGCGTGGGGCCCGGCTCTTACGCCGCGAAGGGAGTGTGGCCCGCGGCTCCCGCTCACACGAGGGAGGCAGGTGTGTCAGGAGCACAGGTCTGCGGTCCGTAAGATGGTGGGTCTGTCTAATGTCTTGGCTGGGACTGAAATTCAGTCGCCCCCCGCCCCCAAGTCCCTCACATCCCACCAGCCCCCAGCCCCTCCCCCACCCTCCCTGTGGTCCTCGCAGTGTGAGCACCTGAAGACCGGGGCCTCCACTTCCTCAGATGAACCTCTTCTAATGCCAAAAAATAATTAAATTTAAAAGCTCCCTTTGTACAAAAACAGACCAGCTAAAATCCATGAATAAATTATGCTTGTTTTGTTTGCCTCTGAGAACAACAATGTGAAGGAGGTTTACATAAATAAACCCACAGAGCTTCCAGGCCACCGGACCTCATGGTTTCTTTAAAATCCAAAAGCTAGGAAAATGTAGGTGGTTTTCATTCACCTGTGACCCTCCACTTACGGGCCCAGCACTTGCTGCCAGAAAGGGTAAGGCCCAATCGGGGAATGGCCGGTCATTCAGAGCACAGACCACTTGGTGCTTTGCTCCCAGCTGGGGTGTCCAGCCCCCCCCCCCC
>NW_024425786.1:862651-997203 GCF_017311325.1 Ursus maritimus | reverse complement strand
GGCTCACATGGGGGCACAGGCACGCCCCTCAAATGGGTGGGGAGCATGGGCAAATCGGGACAGAGCTTTTCATAAGGCAGAGTGAGGGAGGTCAATATGGAGCTTCCAGAAACACGCAGCAGCACGAGTTAATTCGAGGCCAAGAACAGCAAGGGGTGGGGGGACCGCTGGGGGCAGGAAGGGAGGCCACCGCAGAAGCCTCGGGAAAGATGCCATCAGAGACTCCGCCACAGCGCCCGCTGTATCCCCCACAGGGCCAGCGCTGGCACAGTGCATGCATGCTGCTTTCATACAGGAGGAGACCGCACAGGGAGGCCACGGGCCCCAGGGCCACGTAGCTCACAGTGCAGCCAGAGATGGAGTCCCGGAGAGGGGCTGCTGCTCTAACAGGAGGTGATGGCAAAGGAGAAGCACTCCAAGATGGCATCAGATAGAATGTTCCGGAGGACCAGCAGGTTCCTGCGGGAGGAAGCTGCCCCAGATGTGATAGATAGGGGTACAGGGTGTCCAGAGACATGGTCCTCAAACTCAAAATGGGAGATAAACACGGGGGCCAGGACACCCCCCACACCCCAAGTCCCCTCTAACTGGTGCTCTCACACAGGTCTACACCCAGGCGGTCCCCCCACGGAGCAGGCTGGGGTCCCACCCCCACAGGCGACCCTCCCTGCCCAGGGACCTGGAGGATCCAGGAGGTGCTGGGCTCCAAGTGAATCCCTGAGGGGCAGCAAGGAGGACACGGGGAGGCCAGGAAGCAGCCGGGTCGGCCCATCCACACCTCTCTACACTGTCCGTACCTGTGTATACGACATCCATACACGCCTCCATCTGTGTGCACCCGCCTGTCCCTGTCTGCACAGTCCACACCTGTCCACCCGGCACCAGGCCCGTCCATGCCCGTCACGCTGAGGAGGGTGCCAGGAGCCCTGGTGCTCCAGCTGCAGCCTCTCTCAGGGCGGGATCCCCTGCAGGCGCTGCATTTTCTCTCGTGCTTCTGTTAAAATAACCCACCAGGCATTTCTGTGCCAGCCCGGGTCTCCAGGTGCCAGCCTGTAGCTGGGGCAGCTGCGTGGGGCCCGGCTCTTACGCCGCGAAGGGAGTGTGGCCCGCGGCTCCCGCTCACACGAGGGAGGCAGGTGTGTCAGGAGCACAGGTCTGCGGTCCGTAAGATGGTGGGTCTGTCTAATGTCTTGGCTGGGACTGAAATTCAGTCGCCCCCCGCCCCCAAGTCCCTCACATCCCACCAGCCCCCAGCCCCTCCCCCACCCTCCCTGTGGTCCTCGCAGTGTGAGCACCTGAAGACCGGGGCCTCCACTTCCTCAGATGAACCTCTTCTAATGCCAAAAAATAATTAAATTTAAAAGCTCCCTTTGTACAAAAACAGACCAGCTAAAATCCATGAATAAATTATGCTTGTTTTGTTTGCCTCTGAGAACAACAATGTGAAGGAGGTTTACATAAATAAACCCACAGAGCTTCCAGGCCACCGGACCTCATGGTTTCTTTAAAATCCAAAAGCTAGGAAAATGTAGGTGGTTTTCATTCACCTGTGACCCTCCACTTACGGGCCCAGCACTTGCTGCCAGAAAGGGTAAGGCCCAATCGGGGAATGGCCGGTCATTCAGAGCACAGACCACTTGGTGCTTTGCTCCCAGCTGGGGTGTCCAGCCCCCCCCCCCCAGCATGCAGGGCACCTGAGGTGGGACCCCTGCGGTCCTGAGTCTTCCCTTGTGTGGAATCATCCTAGGAAGCACTGGGGACCGTCCCTGCCACCCTCACACAGAGGGGGACTCAACTCAGGCAGGAAAACATGCTGGGGGGTGGGGGGGCCTGCAATGACTAAGCATAAGGGGGAGGGTCGGACACCGACCCACTGACCAGTGACCGGGGCAGCTGGACCGGACCCTGCAGGCGAGCTAGCATCCAGGGGGAAGAGAGGAAGGGCCTGCCAACTGCTCACTGCACTGCCGGAGGCGAGGAGGGGAGGCGAGGAGGGGTCAGTCCGCTGCCCTCACAGGCCCCTCCTCGCACAATACTTTCTACTCTGCACAAGGTTTTTTCCTCCAATGACACCACAGATGCTGGCTCACGCTGGCTCGTCTGTCCTCTACCCGGGAACAGAGTGCTTTCCGTGTGGCCTGCTTCCTCCAGGTGGGAATCAGGGGGTTCCAGCAGAAAGGGCAAAGATCAACATGTAAGGTGTATGGTCTGTCTTTAAAACCCAACCAGGACAACCCAGCCACAAAAAAAGCAAACAACCTGATTTTAAAAATGGGCAAAGATCAAGGAAATTCAAATCAAAACCACACTGAGATACCACCTTACGCCAGTTAGAATGGCAAAAATAGACAAGGCAAGAAACAACAATTGTTGGAGAGGATGTGGAGAAAGGGGATCCCTCCTACATTGTTGGTGGGAATGCAAGTTGGTACAGCCACTCTGGAAAACCGTGTGGAGGTCCCTTAAAAAGTTAAAAATTGAGCTACCCTATGATCCAGCCATTGCACTACTGGGTGTTTACCCCAAAGATACAGACGTAGTGAAGAGAAGGGCCATATGCACCCCAATGTTCATAGCAGCAATGTCCACAATAGCTAAATCGTGGAAGGAGCCGAGATGCCCTGCAACAGATGACTGGATTAAGAAGTTGTGGTCCATATATACAATGGAATATTACTCAGCAATCAGAAAGAATGAGTTCTCAACATTTGCTACAACATGGACGGCACTGGAGGAGATAATGCTAAGTGAAATAAGTCAAGCAGAGAAAGACAACTATCATATGATTTCTCTCATCTATGGAACATAAGAACTAGAATGATCAGTAGGGGAAGAAAGGGATAAAGAAAGGGGGGGTAATCAGAAGGGGGAATGAAACATGAGAGACTATGGACTATGAGAAACAAACTGAGGGCTACAGAGGGGAGGGGGGTGGGGGAATGGGATAGACCGGTGATGGGTAGTAAGGAGGGCACATATTGCATGGTGCACTGGGTGTTATACACAACTAATGAATCATCGAGCCTTACATCGAAAACCGGGGATGTACTGTATGGTGACTAACATAATATAATAAAAAATCATTATTAATAAAAAAAAATAAAATAAAAAAAAGAAATAAAAAAAAATAAAAATAAATAAAAATAAAAATGGGCAAAGGACGTGACGGACATTTCGCCAAAGGAGATACACACATGGCCAAAGGGCACACAGAGGATGGTCAACGTTACCAGGTACCAGGGAAACGCAAATCAAAGCCACCGTGAGACAGCACCGCACACCCATCACAGGGGCTACTATGAAAACCAGCAGGCACGTCTGGGGGGCTCAGTTGTTAACGTCTGCCTTGGGCTCAGGTCATGATCCCGGGGTCCTGAGATAGAGTCCTGCATGGGGCTCCCTGCTCAGCGGAGAGCCTGCTTCTCCCTCTCCATCTGCTCCTCCCCCCGCTTGTGCTGTCTCTCAAAATAAATAAGCAAAATTTTTAAAAAAGAAAAGAAAAAACAGCAAACAGCTGAGTGTTCGTGGAAATACGAAGAAACCGAACGCGGTACGCTGGTGGGCAGGAGTGCAAAACGCCGCGGCCCCTGCAGGAAAGAGTTCAGCAGCTCCTCAAAGATTAAGCCAGTAGGACCACACAATTCAGCCCTCCACTTCTGGGCGTGTCCCCAAAAGAACAGAAAGCAGGGTCTCGAGGGGACACCTGTACTCCATGTTCATAGCAGCAAGGTTCATAACCACCAACAGGTGCAAGCAGCCCAGGGGTCCCCCAGTGGACAAATGGATAAACAAAACATGGCGTAACCACCCTCCGAATACCATCCAGCCTCAAGAAGGAAGGAGAGGCTGACGTGGGCCACACTGGTGAGTCCTGAGGACTGACGCTCAGTGAAATAAGCCGTCATGAAAGGACACAAGCTGTGCGATTCCACTTCCATAACTACTTAGAGTCTGAGAATCCAGAAGAGACAGGAGGGAGGGAGGGCGCGTGGGGCGGGGTGGGAGAAGGTAGTGTCCATGGGTGCAGAGTCTCAGTTTGGGAAGATAGAAAGTTCTAGAGACAGACAGAAGTGACAGCTGCACAAGAATGGGAATGTACTTAACTACCGAACTGTACCCTTAAAAGCAGTTAAAACAGTATGTTTTATATTATGTGTGTTTTACCACAATTAAAAAAAACAACAAACCAAAAAACAATGGTGAACTAGAGTTCTCCGACCCTTTTATTAAAAGATATCCATACCATGCACATTTGGCAGTTTTTGAAAATGGTATTCAGAAAGTGTATTCAATAATTTCTTAGAACATAAAGTCAAGAAAAAGGAGGTTCTGCAAACTGTACAGAAAGTGAAATTAATATGGTTAAAATATTTGTGTGGAGGGGCGCCTGGGTGGCACAGCGGTTAAGCGTCTGCCTTCGGCTCAGGGCGTGATCCCGGCGTTATGGGATCGAGCCCCACATCAGGCTCTTCTGCTATGAGCCTGCTTCTTCCTCTCCGACTCCCCCTGCTTGTGTTCCCTCTCTCGCTGGCTGTCTCTATCTCTGTCGAATAAATAAATAAAATCTTAAAAAAAAAAAATATTTGTGTGGAAAGAAGTCCAAACACAAAGAAACTAAACGTTATAAGCAAAAACAAAAGCCCCTCCCCGTCTCCTGCTCTAAGCAGATACTGAGTCCTGGGCCGTGAGGTCCATCCTGGGCAGACTCTATCTCAGGGAGGCCGGCCACACCACGTCCCACAAAATAGAACCACACGTGGGGACAGGGATGGGAAGACTCAAAGCTTCATTTCCACGTGTGCAAGGGGCCTCCCGGAGAAGCACTGTGTGCCAAGTCCTTTCCTTCTGGTGCTGCCAACATGTCCACTTACGGTCACCACTGTCCCTCCTGAGACACTGGGCGAAGATACCACAGCCGTGAAGGTTCCCAAGTGGCTGAGCCGCACATGTGACCCCAGGCCGCTCGGTCTCCCGCAGCCTGACCCAGGGAGCAGAGGTGACATTCCACCAGCAGCACACAGTGCCGACGCAGCCCACCCCTGACCATTCCCAGGACACAGAGACCTTTGGAAACACCCCCCCGTGGGAGGAGGGGGAGTTGAGTCATGAGATCCATCACTGTCCTGAGTGGCACCTTCACTGAAAGATGTCCAGTAAACGTCCACGGAGGACACCCCCTTGCAGAGGCCACAAAGGGTGGGGGTGGCGTGAGCCTTCATGTAGCGGGAGGCCTTTGAGCAGAAACTAGAGAGCGGACATGGAGGGAAGGATGGAGTGGAAGGGGGATGGGGTGGAGGGGGATGGAGTGGAAGGGGGATGGGGTGGAGGGGGATGGGGTGGAAGAGGGATGGGGTGGAGGGGGATGGGGTGGAGAGGGGGGATGGGTGGAGGGAAGGATGGGGTGGGGGGATGGGGTGGAGGGAAGGATGGGTGGAGAGGGTATGGGTGGAAGGGGGATGGACAGAAGGGGGACGGAGTGGAGAGGGGATGTGATGGAAGGGGGATGAGGTGGAAGGGGGATGGAGGGGGATGGGGATGGAGGGGGATGGAGATGGGGTGGAAGGGGGAGGGGATAGGAGGGGGAGGGGGTGGGAGGGGGATGGGTGGAAGGGGGATGGGGTGGAAGGGGGATGGGTAGAAGGGGGATGGAGTGGAGAGGGGATGGGATGCAAGGGGGATGGGCGGAATGGGGATGGAGCAGAGACAGGATGGGTGGAAGCGGGATGGGTGGAAGGGGGATGAATAGAAGGGGGATGGGTAGAAGGGGGATGGAGTGGAGAGGGGATGGGGTGGAAGGGGAGGGTAGGAAGACAGGGAATGGGGGAGCATGCTGACCTCCTGGCATGAGCTGTCCAGGCAGACGGAGGTAGGGCTAAGGCAGTGAGGGGACCCTGCTGACCAGAGAGAAGGGGGGTTCGAGGCGGGGCCAAGGCAGGGTAGAGGGCCAGCAGGGCTCCTGTTAACAGGCTCCTTCAGCCTGCAGAGGTGGGTCATCCGGGGGAGGGAGGCAGGGCTGGGGTCAGGTGGAGGAAGAAGCAGCTAAGTGACCTCCTAAGGCCACACGGAGGGAAGCAGCCGAACCAGAGGCTGAACTGCGCCGCATCTGACGCAGAGCCCCTCCTCGCCACCGCACAGGGCAGGCAGAGAAAGTGGCTATTCAGAAGCAGCCCTGCTCTGGTCCGAACAAAGGACGCCTTCACACCATGTGTCCAGGCAGCCAACACGTGCCAGTCACCAGGCAGCTGGCCCCGCACGCCTGTCCCTGGGCCCCACCTCGAGGCTGGAGAGCGCTCTGTGCCGGCTCCCTCCGTGGCCCGGCGGGACGGGGCTCCGTGCCCTGTTCCTAAGAGTCCGCCGTGTGTCCCGAGGAGACCACTCGCAGCACAAACCCTTCCCCCTCCCGAAACGCTGGTCCAGAAGAAAGCCTCTGAGTTACTCATCCGTTTTTTAACAATGAAGCTTTGTGATGACGTAACACACACCACCAAAATTTTATGGACGATGGGATGAGACCCAAATAAGTACAGCAAAAACGAGGGCATCACTGAAATCAGCTTCACCAGAGGCGCATTCGTCACGAGAGCCACCTGGCATCTCGGGACACCGTCCAAAGGTGCTGATGGTCTGGCTCTCTCCCTGTGGAGGGCCCTTCCCGGCTGTCCACCGGTTACCTGTGACAAAGCCTTACCCTGCGAGCCATGACACTCCAAACCCACTTTCATTTCCCGTTTCGGCGCTGCTCTGTGTTGACAAGCCGACAAGGAGAGAGCTCTAGGGTCCACTGCACGACCACACAAGCACGGCTAAGAGCTCTGAACTGTTGTACGCTGAGATGGTCAAGGTGACCCAGCAGAGGGACCAAAACCCAGAACTCCGCAACTCCAGATGCTGGGGGGACGTGGAGCAGCAGGAACGCTCAGTCACTGCTGGTGGGATGCAACGTGGCACAGCCACTCTGGGGAACAGTCCGGTGGTTTCTTACAAAACCGAACAGACTCCAGCTCCACAACTACGTTCCTCAGCATTTACCCGAAGGAACTGAAAACCTCTGTCCACATAGAAACCCGCACACAGACATTTAGAGCCACTTTACTGACACCTGCCAAAACTTGGAAGCCACCAAAATACCCTTCAGCAGGTGATGGGTAAACGAACTGGGGTATCTCCAGACAACAGGCATTACTGAGTGCTACAGAGAAAGGAGCCAGCAAGCCATGAAACGACAGAGGAGACCTGAGTGCATATTGCCAAGTGAGAGAAGCCAACCTGAAGGCCGCACACGGAATGATCCCAGCCATGTGACGTTCCAGAAAGGGCAAAACTATGGAAACAGTAAAAAGACCCGGGGTTCCAGGGGTTGGGAGAGGAGGGCTGAACAGACGGGGCACAGACGGTTTACAGGGTAGTGAAGCCACTCGGTAAGACATCACGGTGATGGATGCCTGTCCTCACACCCTTGTCTAGACCCGCACGCTGCACAACACCGAGAGTGACCCCAGTGTCACTGCAGGCTCTGGGGGAGGATGACGCATCGCGGCAGGCTCGCCGACAGTCACAAACGCACCCTGTGTGGGTGCCGATAACGGGGCGGGCTGTGCGCCAACGGGGGCTGGAATATAGGGGAAATCTCTGCACCCTCCTTTCAACTCTGCTGTGAACCTAAATAGCTCAAAAACAATAAAAACTAAATCAAAAGAATCGTTTAAAAAAGGTTAAGTGGTAAATTTTATATTATGTGATTTCTTTTAAAGCTGCCCGAGGAGGGTGGGTGGATGCGGGGCATCGCGCGGGCTGGGGGCTCGCTGTCCACCAAGACGCTGGCACGACCACCAATCGCCAGTCACCTGCTTCCCAGTTTTGAAGCAGAACTAGTTATTCTGAATACAAATTATCGTTAATAATAATGGGGGCGCCTGGGGGGCTCAGTCGGCGAAGCGTCTGCCTTCAGCTCAGATCGTGATCCCAGGGTCCTGGAATCGAGCCCCGCGTCGGGCTCCCTGCTCAGTGGGGAGGCGGCTTCTCCCTCTGTGCCCTCTCTCCCTCTCTTGAATAAGCAAAATCTTCCAAAAAATGACAGTTAATGATAATAAAGACATGCATGCCTTAGGACACGTATGAATCCCTAGGTTGGTGGGCGCCAGTCTTCAGCAAGACCGCAGGCGGCCGGCACTTGCGCGTGGCGAGCTGTCTTTTGTGCATTTCCACAAAAATACCGCGTCGGGCCCTACATTTCACACATCGCTAAAACCTCGCAACGCGAATGCAGAGAACACAGAACTCACCGAATGTGTCCCGCCGGGGAGGGCTCTGGCCACGAGGCAATGCAGCACGGTCACCCCACAGAGCACTTCGGACGAGTCCCGCCACGAGGAAACTGGAACGGCCTCAAGTCTTACGGATCTACGTGAGAGCAACTGGCTGGGATTCTCCCCAAATTTCAGAACAATCCTAAAAATTTATGTGACGTTACCAGTAATAATTATGAGGCTGAAAGGAAAGGATCTTGTAAGTGGCCGGAAAGTAAAATTTTGTCAACTGTGGCACAGGAACACTGAGGTCACCATCACCGAGTTCTCTCTATAGAAAACACCGCAGACCTGCCGCTGAGGACACCGCCAGCGCTCACCGTTCGAAAACCGGGTGAAGAAGTACAGTCACGCCTAGCAGGTGTTTACTGACGAGGGTAATGCATGCTATTTTTCTGGATTTTGCAGCACTTGAGATGTTCACTGGTATTTAGAAATTCATTTCTTTTGATCTCTATTCTCATCCTAAACACGTACACACATTCCTATTATTAGAGACGCGGATGGGTGCAAGACGTTAAGAAGAGTGCACACATGTGCAGACCTTCTATGCGGCAGGAGTGACCAACGCACACACGTGTTCCTGTGTTTATGAGAAGACGGCAGATCAGCGAAATGACCAAACAGGACCGAGCCGTCATTCCGTGTAGTTTTTATGTCTGAATCAGGTTAGTGTGTTATACAGCCCATAAGTAAGACAAACAAGGACGGGAAATACCTTAAAACTACGTAAACAGAAGAAAGGAAACCCCACTGACCACTAGGCTGACACCACCACTGGAAGATGACGACAGATGAATTCGAGTTGACCCCCAAAGACATGCAACAAAAAGTCCGCAGACCAGTGAGCAGAGAAACCCCGGCCCCACCTTGGTTCTGGCCACCAGGTCTGGACCCAGTGGGGAGCAGGCCAGGGCTGTGCGGGGGCCTCTGTGGTCCTGGAGGGTCTGCGGGGGGCGGGGGGGCCCTCTGTGATGGGGGAGGGGCGGTAGGGGGGCTCTGTGGTCGGGGTGGGGGCGCGGCGTGGGGGGCTCCCTGAGGGAACGGCCCGCTCCAGGCTGGCCCCCAGTATCCCGGAGGCGACCGTGTGCAGAAGTGGTGAAAGGCTCAAAACCGCTGGGAAGTGTCAGAGCTCATGGAGCTCACACCGCGGTCAGTTGTGGGAAGCTCTGAGCCTCAACATGGTGGAAGTGTTAATACATTCAAGTTCTAGAAAATCTCCCAGTCCATACTGGTATTGCACGTGTGTTTGGCTGGGGAGAAGGGACACGCTTCCCTATGGCATCATGCCGACTGATGCTGGGGCAGGGCCCCTGAGCACTCCGGCACGGCAACAGGAACGCCTGCGTCTGGCAAGGCCACTGGGGAATGCCGAAACCGTCCGCACGACGCTGCTCGTGCTTGAAGCAAAATCACCCGTGCCATCGGCTTGGCACAGACATCGTCAGAGAAAAAGAATTTTCAAAAAAACACAACGAACAAAAGCATGGTTTGGCAAAGGCGGGAGGCTGCAGGCACCATGGCAAAGAGTGTGGGTTTGGGCCCTGCCACTGGCGGGCTGTGGGGCCACAGGGAAGACCCAAGAGGACCACCCCTCAGAGCGCCGGTTCTGAAGGTCTGGGAACACACCTGCACCCCAACTCCTACTACCCGGGCTTCGGTGGGTGTGTCGCTGGCTGCGGCCAGGCCCCAGGTGTCGGCTCACCGTGCCATGTGCCCCCCAAAATCACGGGGATTGTGAGAACACAGGAAACTCCATGTCCTTGTCTTCCCTTTAAGCAAGTGTGCAAAAATATCAAAAATACCACCGATAAGTTTTTGTTGAACAAAACACCATCCAAGGAAGTGCAATTTAATGACAAAACTAAGGGCTGGCTGGTGGGACTTACAGCAGACCCCAGCCTGCCTCCACCCACAGCTGCAGGACCCTCACGCGGCTCCCGGGACCGCCCACCACTCCCGTGAGTCTGTTCCTGCCCTCCTGCCACGCGGCTCCCCAATGAGCTGCTGTGCCCACCTGAGTTGGTTCAGAGACCCCGGAGAACCTGTGTGCACGTGACTCCCTCCCTCATCCCTTACCCCGCCCCACCCCTGCAATCATAGGGTAGGGTGGGGAGAGTCAGTCCAGGCTCAGGTCAGTCACCGTGGGGTGCCAACAGCACACCTGTGAAATGCCTCACGTCCAGTACCTGGCCCCACATCTAACTCGCCCTGGGTGATGATGGCGTGTGGCCAAGCAGACCCAACTGTGGGTGACCTGAGTGGCGGGACACCCAGAAAACGTCCTCAGCACCCTCCTCCCCATCCACGTCCCCCACCCAGACAGCAGGCTGCAGGCCGGCCAGCCACATGTGTCCTGCCCTGCACGGGGAGGGAGTAGCTGGCTGAGCCCGGGGAGCCTGGGGCCCCTGGGGTCCTGGGAACCCCCGTGGGAGCACCCTGGCTGCAAGCTATCCCCACAGGAAGCCGGTCTCTGCCTCCTTCACTCTCCCCATGCGGTGGAGGGAGTTTCCCAGGGCACCTTTGGGAGACTTGCATAACTCAGTGACAGATGAGCAGCCTGTGAGGTCACAAAAGCACACATGGGTCACGAACCCATTCAAATGGAAGAGATTGCAGGGTTTGAACCTAAGATACGGTTTCAGATTCTACGTGGCAACGAATGTGTCGGAAACAAACACTTGCTGAGTTTTAGAGAAATAGCAAAGAATACACACGTGTATCTGAAAAGGCTATTCAAACACTCCAAGCTTCTCAAAATGCTACGGTTTCCTCTTTCGCTTCCACCCACACGCCGTGGCCGCCCCAGGCTGATGCAGAAGCTCGTGGGGCGTCCGGCCGTCCTCCCTGCGCCAGACGCCCGAGGTCCGCAGCCACGTGTCCATCCTCACACCCGATTATCGGGGTTTTTTTGGAGAGGAGTCATTTTTCATTAAAATTCAGTGTACATTAAAATCTTTCATTAACGTGACTTATGTTATCATGTAACAGGCTTAAAATGTTTGAATGAGTTACTATTTCCCATTTTAAGTTTCAAACACAGTCCGCACTTGATGAAAACCACATATCTGAAAGCTGTTTGAGGTCCTCAGGAATTTTCGTGAGCGCACGGAGGACCGTGCGGTGGCTGGAGGCGTGGAGGCTGGAGGAGGCAGGGTGGGACTGGAGGGGCTAGAGTTCTGTGCGGGAGACGAGATGGCTGGGCAGCCCAGGTCTGCACCGCCGAAGCCGGACCCTCCCTCGTAGCCACACCTCCTCCCTCCGCGGGGTCCCGGCCAAGACCCAGATGCAACTAGTGTGACAGCCTTAAACGTCACTTCCTATGCAGACCTAGTGAGATAGAAGGAGAAGAGGAAAGTAAGAGGGGATGGGGGGGCACCCCAGGTGAGCACGCCGGCCCCCCACCTGTCGCCTTCAGGGTCCGCTGTCCCGGAGGCTGCTCGTTACTTGGCTCCCCTGCTCACTATGAACCGTTATGGGCGCCCTGCTGAAGGGGGACAGCCCAGAGCCAATCAGAAAGGTGTCCTTTTCAGAGCTGCCGTGACCCACGAAATGGGACCTGGTCTCCACATCACCTTCCCGACCTCCTCTGACCGCAGAAGCCTCCCTCTGGGCACAGCGGCAGGGGCACGTCCAGCTCTCCAGAGCCAAGTGTGCGTCTCTCACCCAGGTGGCCCTCTGCCATGTCGTGGCGGCCGCTGGCCATCAGCACTGGCCATCCATCTACAAGGAAGCCGGCAAAAGCGACAAACCAGGTCTGCCTGTTCTCTCCCCAGAGAGAACATTTCCAGCACACCGCTGCTTGTATCCCAGGATTAATTAATCTCATATTCACGAAATGATCAGTTGTAGTCTCCATACAAATTCGTTTCCTTCCAGACCGGGGTAAGCGCAGCGTACCAGATCTGCTCCCCTCTGTTTAGGCAGACGGTCCCACAGATGATTGAAAGATGCAAGTGACCCGTCCTCCTGAACGGCCCCCCACCCTGCACACGGACGCCTCGGGACACGCAGCACGGGGTCCCTCTCCGCTGACCCGGCACCAGAGCAGGGATGAGGCAGCCGAGAGACACACGGCGCAGGTGGGCGCCGCCATCAGGCTCGCAGAAGTCAACGGAGCCACTTGGGGCAGTCCCGCGCTAGTGTCCGCCTGGAGAGCCGTGTGAGAAGGTTCTTGGGCTCCTTCCTGGCGCAACTACGCGGTGTCCCATTGGGAAATTCAGTTGGAACCATAAGAGCCTCGACCAAGCCTGTTCTCATGTCACCGTTGAACAGAACTACGAGATGCAAGTGAAGGGACCAGGGTTACAAAGCAGAAGACTGCCCGTCTGCAGCGGTGCCCCGACAGGGCTGTGCTTCCGCGAGGCCGACCTGGACACTGCCTCTGTCACCGCTCCCCGGACTAAGCAACCCAGACAGCTCGAGAACTCCGGAGGCGACACGACGTGAGGAGAGCCTGCGACCAGGGCTGGGGGTCGGGCAGCGTTTCTGGGCCTGTAGGTCCACGTCCTGCTCCTCCTCCCACCTGGCTGGAAGGGGGCCAGAGACCCCCAGCCTTGCCCTCCCCATGTGGGCTCCAGGCCCATCCTCCAAGCCGTGCCCCTGCCGGCCGGGGTCTGGCCGTCATCACTCCCGGGTCCAACCCGCAGCCAACGCTGTAATGACATGAGCAAAGTCGGAGGCTGACGTCCATGAGTCCGCACGAGCAAAGGCTGGGGGCGAGGTGTCAAACCTCCCGAGCAGACCTCCGGACACCCCCTCAGAGAGGAGGGGTGCGCCTCCCTCCCCTCAAGTGTGGGCTGTGTGGTGACATCCTTCCAAAGGGGGCAGCAGCGTCCGTGGCAGACGCGCCCCAGCAGGGCCACCTAGGTCACACTACAGTGACGGCCCATGTCGGGAGCAGGGACCAGTGATTCAGTGCAATGAGAGAACACTGCACGTCCAGGGTCTCCTCCCCGAAACCCACACCCCAGTCTAACCGTGAGACAAACATCAGAGCAACTCAAATTGAGGGGCGTTCTGCAAAACACCTGATCACCGCTCCTCAAAACCGTCATCCCCAAACAGTAAAGTCGGAAACTGTCACAGCCCAGAGGGGCCCAAGGAGAGGTGACAGCTGAAGGTCTGTCATGTGGGCTCCTGGGACAGAAAGAGGACGTCGGGGAAAACTAAGAAAATCTACATAAAGCGCAGACTTCACCTAACGGTAACGTAACGACACCGGTTAGTCTGTTGTAACTGACTACACGCTAACATGGGCGTTAATAATGGGGAGACTGGTATTCTGTACTATCTTCTCAATTTCTCTGAAAACCCAGAACTGTTTGAAAAAATAAAATCTATTCACACACACACACACACACACCTGTGCGGCCGAAGCACCTGTGGGTCCACCCAGCTCCATCTTCTCAAACCCCACTCGGGGAAATGGGCTGGAGAGGCAGCCCCTGCACGAGAGTCACTACTGGCCACCAAAGAAAAGTGAGTCACAGCCCCTTCCTCTAAGGCTCTGCCCTCGTCCTCTGGTCCCACAGTGATTCAGCCCCTCAGGACGTGCTGATTCACAACACCCAGGCACGCCCACATCCACCTGTGAAGACCTTTTTTAGCGCCACTTCTCCTGCGTAATTTAGCCTCAGGAAGGTATAATCTCGATGGTGTCCAGATAAACACAGCATGGGGAGCACAATTATTTCCCCATACTCCCTCCCAAGACCAAAGCCAGAAGGAGAAAAACAGCAATAAGAAGAGAAGCGCAGGAGGGGGCAGCGCCACGCTGGAACCTGGAAAGCAGGTGGACGGCAGGGGACGGGGCAGAACTGAACCCTAAAAGGCCCGTGAGTCGGAGGCCCCATGCCCCAGGAAGTGGGGTGCCCACAACGTGGGAGGCCCCATCTTCACCCAATGCAGCCAGTGGAACGTGGGCTCAGCCTGGGGGATGGCGGCAGTCCCCTTACCCAGGGGTGAGACACCCCAGCCCCTCCCCAGCAGGATGCTGCCCTGGCCACCATACTGCAATGTCCACCAGCTCTACAGTGCCCCATGTGTCAACACCGGCAGATGACCAAAGGTCACCCAGGGGCTGCGGAAATCCTCCCAGGCCAAAACAAACTGAGAAAAGAACTTCAGTGGAAACAGAACTGGGTCAAGGGCCAAAGGAAACACCAAAAAAGATGACTTTACCACTCACTCAACAGCACGACCGCATCACCTCGCCTGTTTATCGCGGCTCCGAGGTCAGACGGCACTGCACTAACTCAGTCCTCACAGCGATGGGGAGCCACGCCCATGGTCACCACCCCACTTACCACGTTCTGAACCACAGGGTAGACAGGGCTGTTTCCGAGGTCACGTGGTTGGCAAGTGGCAGAGTGGGGACCTTGCACTGTGGCAAAGAACACGGACTCGGGCCCTGCCTGCAGGGGATGAGCCCCAGCTCCACAGTGCATTGCTGTGATTTGGGAAAATCGCCTGACCTCTCTGTGCCTCAGGTGCCATTTCCACCACAGGAAGGAGACAACAACAGCACATCCCTCATCAGGCATCGTGAGGGCGACACCAGCTTGCATGTGGGGAGCCTTGACCCGTCAAGCGCTCGAGAACTCGCACAGTTACATTGTATCATGGGGCCTCTTGCCGTAAGTAATAACCTCAAAGAAATGGTGTGATCTCCCACCTCTGAAACAGGAGCAAGTCACTATTTTAAAAAGGAACCTTCAGGCACAAGAAAGAGCTCTCAGAATGAAAAACAAAGGACAAGACAACAAACTTAATAGACAGTTTCGACACGAAAAGTGGCAAGTATCTCCTGGAAAATAAAACAAACGGAAGTGGAAAACAGACAAGAAAATTAGAGGGCCGGTCTGGGAGTGCCAACACTGGTAGCTCTAGAAAAAGACGACAGCAGGGGAGGAGATCGTCAAAGAAACAAATGAAAGCAACCCATACCCGAATGCCTTCGGTGCCTGCACTGTAACTTCCCAGCCCAAGAGACAAGAAAGTCAACATCAAGATACAACATAATGAAACTTGAAAACAATAAAGACAAAAAAAAAAAAAAAAAAAAGATCCTGAACTCAACAGTTTCAGGAGAAAATAAAACACACACAAAAGTAAAAATGGCCCCTGACTTCTCAATCAGACTGGAAGCTGGAAGATGCTAGTACAATCCCTTTAAACCTCTTGGGGGAAACTGTTTCCAGTATGGATTCTATACCTAGCTCAACTATCATGAAATGTCCGGCTAGAGTAAAAACTCAAACTAGATCTCAAACAATCTACCTCCAGGGCCCCCCTTCTCAGAAGGTCTGGGAGGATGTCTGAACCAGAGATTAAGCCAAGAAAGGGGGTGGGGGACCTAGGGATGGAGGAAGCAGGCAGAGAAGAGGGGAAGGGGATCCCCAGGATGATGGCAAAGGGAGGGCCCGGGACACACGGCGATGAGGCCCAGGGGCACCAGGAGGGATGTGGCATGGGCATCAAGGGAAGACTGCCCTCCTGGAAAAATTATGGCAAATTTGAGACAAGACTTCCAGAAAATACCAAGAAAAAAAAAAGCAAGGCAATTATCATCCCCAAGAAAAACTAAAAGTTGTACAGAAAAAAAAAAAAGTAATGCTAGTGGCTTGTGAATACCTTCGTAAATCACCATAACGTAAACACTTGGTGATTAAACAATAAACGGTGACCTAACCCTATTCTGGGGGCAGAAGAAGAGAGAGCTAACCCATCCCAGAGACAGAGGGGAACAGGTAATGTCCCAAACAGAAAAGTCTAGAAAGACCAGCATAGATGTGTCAGTTAGAAATCTGGAAATAAATGCCAAGAAGAACCCTGTCAGACTGAAAGTGAGCCCCTCCAGGAGGTGGGCGGGAGGGGCAGGGACACCCGTTCTCTCTTTTTAAACCATGTAGGACTATTCAACACCTTAAAATAGCAATACGTCAAACTCAAAATCAAATTCAACATAAGAAAATAACGTACAACGTGAACTTCACACACAAGCATTTAGCAGTAACAACATGGTTTCCTGACAAGGCACGTCCAGCCTTTCTACGCGTGACACGACTTCGTTCAGTTCCTTCCACAATCCCATCTCACAAATGAGTCAACAGAGGCACGGCACGGGGCCACCAGGGGCTGAGAGAAGAGACAGCCCTGGTGGGCACCGACCACCCACTTTCCACACACACGCAACGAGGCTCCATCTCGTTACAAATCAAATCTTTTTAAATTTCCCATAGAAGCAGCTTAAAAAAGAAGCAAACTTAAAAAAAAAAACTAGACACATTCAAACCACCAAGCTGAGCAATAAAACATAAATCGGGGTCCCCTCCATGCACGGACACTGGGGGTACAACGTCCTGTTCACCCAGCAAGCACGCGCACCGACGTGAAGCTGCGTCAGCCGTCTGACTGTGCTTACGCTCCTTTGGAATAACCTCTGGAAGAGGATTGGTTAGTTACCAACGCGGCTCTCCCGCCTTGCCCGGTTTTGAACCTCGCTCGGGGAACAGCAGACCCGCCCGCGGGCTCACAGTCCAGCCACCGGGGTGGGGTGGGATCGGCTGGGTTGGCCTGGAGGCCTCCGAGACAGAAAAGGGAAAAGACACCAGTCATAGATGAGGTGCGCTACTCCACCTGCTTAGGAGGACCCTAAAAATCAGCTGCTATTCCAAATACACCTGTGGGGGTTTAGCAGAGCCGTCTTCCGTGCTGTACCTTTACTACCAAAAGCAATCTGAACATTGAACAAGCGATTGGTTCAGACAGCTTACCTCGGAAAGAGCTTTTCTGCTCCTCCCATGAAGCAACACACACTTACAGAGAGCCCGCTTCGTACCAGGCCCCTGGGCCAGGAGTCGGGGGCCTGCGAGGGCACGCAAGGCCCATCTAACTCTCATGGAGTAGTGGTTGTGGGAGCAGTGACCCCAAGGGCCATTTACCCCACAAGAGCAAAGGAAACAGCACAAGCAAAGGCCCAGTGGCAGCAGGGATTCGGCAAGACAGACCAGACCCGCCCAGACCCCAGCCCCTCAACTCCTCTTTTGCCACAAGCGAGGACGGGGAGCCACAGAAGGTTACATCCTCTGAGTATAAACACCAAAGACACATCAGACCTGGAATGGAGGTTTGCCCTCAGTGGGCCTGGCCTGGCTCTGGAGAGCAGCCTTCGGGGCTGACCCCCTCACCCCAGCACAGCCTCCGGCTCAGCGCCTCCCCGAAACGGCTCCCGGTCAGTAAAGGAAACAGCTGCTGCCTCATCTTTGGATCCTCAGGACTTTGGAGCCTGACCGCAGGCACCTGCTGACCTGAGCTTCGACCCAATGGTTTGACCTCCACGGCTCTGCTCTGTAACATCTGGGTGGTCAGAAACACCCAGCAGACAAGATGTAGCCCTCGCCACCACCCAAACAGCAGAGGGAACGAGACAGAAATGTGGGGGGGCTTCTGGAGCAGGGAGTCTCCCCTGCAACCACAGACACCCCCAAGTCCCCACCACGTTGACACCGACGGACAGGGTGACGGTGGCGTCCACAGGAGGACGGAACCACCCAAGGCTCTTAGCAGCTCTGTGTGACCGACCGGTTAACAGGCAGCCCTGGGGGTGATGTCTGGAAGGTTAGCAGGACCTCAGAGTTGGGCACACAGCACCTAGAACTCATTACGTAACCGTCAGCGGCTCTGAACTTTGTGAGGCACCGTGCTGGTGGCTGATGCACCAACACGGGAGGAACAGGAGACTGCACGCGGATCCGACTGGGACACAGACGTGGGTGACACAGGGCCACAGCCCCACCTGACAGCAGCAACACACCGTGGGGCTTTTCGGGGGATGCGCTCCCCCAGCTGACCCCACTCGTGGCTCTGACTCTACCCCGCCAAGGTCCCGGGGCCCAGGAGCACCTGCTCCGGCCCGCTCGCCGGGTCCCCCTGGCAGCGTAGCAGCCCCGGGAGGGTTCACATCGGCCGCGCACCGGCAGCGCGTGACCACACGGAAGGAAAGAGGCCAAGATGTCCCAGACATCCCAAGAAACTATGACACAGCTAATTTCTCCTCATTGGCAAGCACACACGTGAGCCAACACCCCTGCTTCTCTCCTCTCCCACGCACCCATCAACACACCCTGAATTTCATAATTCTAGGATCCAAAACTAACGAGTTACCCCTGCGACCCGGGCTGGCGGCACCGAGCGGCCAACGGTCCCTCCTGCTCCTGGGGGAGGGGCAGGCTCCTCCGAGGCCTCCCCGTCACCCCAGCACCATCCACACAAGGGGCCATCCTCCCCAGCAGCCCGTCCACCCAGGCCATCAGCTCCCCGCCAGCCTGGGGGTGGGGGGTGCCTGCTTGGGTTGTTTTCTACAAAAACACCTTGCAAAATGGATGTCAGAAAACACCCACGTTCCCACATCCCCACCAGCCACCGAGCAGCCCCCAGGCGCATCTGGGTCTACCTCCGACCATCTCAGAACGGAAAACCGGACGCCGGCACCACGCTCATCGCCGACACCCGAGGACCCCGGCAGAGTGAGCTGGGCACGTCAACACCGGCCGTGCCACCCAGACTCCGACACGACGCTGTCGTCAACGCAAACACGGGGCCAGGACTGGCAGAGGCACGCAGAGCGGGAGCAGCTCTGCGGAGCTCGGTGCAGGGAAGCAGGTGCTGGCCGCCACCGCCAGCCTCGTGGCCGGGGGCTCCAGCCTCCAGCATCACGGACCCCCGGCTCGCAGCAATGCAGACTGAGGAGCGAGCAGGGCACACGCACGTTCACACGGGCCGCGGCGGACCGCACATTCCCCCCGTACCAGCACGCGCCGCAGCCACACTGCCCTCCGCCAGAGCCCCCACGCCGGGCTGCCGGAGCAGCAGGAGACCGTCTGTCCCGGGGCTGCCCGGCCGCGCTGACAGGCCTCGCTGCCCGGGGATGCATTTCCTTCTGGCACCCCCGCATCGGCCGCACCGCTCGTGGGGCGTGCTCCTCCGGGGCCTGTTTTGCTAAAAATCTGTCACCTCAGAAACAAGAGCCTCTCTCTGCTCTGCCCCCACCCCCCTCCGCGGCTCAGAGCCTCGCGGTCGCATCCCTGCCCCAGGCTGGCCGCACGGGCGCCCGTGCCTGGAACATCTGTGCAGCGCCGAGGCTGCGGGCCAGGCCGCTGCCCCGGACCCAGCCGCCGGGCAGCACCGCCGTGCACACGGCCTGCAGCGCCGGGAAGGCACGAGCGATGTGCATTACTCACCGGGCTTTCTTCTCCCGCCTGCTCAGCACAGGGTTCTTTATGCTCTACGGAGCGGTGGGCGTGAAGGGAGGCATCTTCCTTCCCTTCAGTGCGCCAACGCTGCCCTCCGCTCCCCGCGGACCCACAATGGGCAGGGTGCGCTCACAGGCGAGGAGCAGATATTTAAAGGAAGGCTGGCCGGCCCGTCCCCCGCCTCTCACATCCCTGCCTCCTCATGTCTCCAGGCCGGGTGGTACCCGGCTCCCCTGGGAAGCTGGAGCCGGCAGCTGAGGCACCAACTAAAACACGGCCTGGATACCAAGGAGCTGACGTCACATGAAAACAAGCATCTCTGCATTAGGACGGTCCTGAAAGAGAACGCGGGGCAGCGGCCCAAAGGAGGACGGCTCAGCCCGAGAGCCTCTCGAAGGCGGCGTCCGTGGGGACGGAGCCCAGCTGGCCGGGCCCCCCGATCAGGCCCCCGGGCGGGGTGCGAGGACGCGCAGCCACCTGACTGCAAGTGACCTCCGGCCCGCGTCCACAGAGGCCGTGAAGGCTCCCGTGCGAATGCTCATGGGCTCCGAGGCCTGGGTGCCGTGGCCTGGGAGGGGAGGGAGGGCAGAAGCCATGGATCGGGCCATTGTGGCTAGATGGGAGCCCAACCCCAATTCCCTCCAATTTCAAAAAACACCCAGGAAAAAGATGCCAGCAGCCTAGGCCGGGGAGCTCATCCAGGCTCCCTGGAGGTGCCAGACCTGCACTGACCCGAAGAGGTCCAGGGGGCCTGGGAAGTCAGGCAAACCTCTCCACCCCCCTCCAGCAAACACACACTGAGGTCAGCACACCGTGGGCCTGGGAGACGCCCACTCCTGGCCTGAGCCACCTCCGCCCATCACTTCTCAGCAGACACCAGGCTCCCAGATCCATACTCACTCCTGTGCATGTCACAGACTCGGGGCCAAAGCTCTGGGTTCGAACCCCAGCTCCTTCAGGTGTTCAGGTGGGGCCTGAAGTCACTTTGGAGCTCCAATCACCCGGCAGCCAACCAGCCGTGCCCGGACATTTCATCCACTGTGTGCCTCGTGAACTTAACACTTAGAGGCGCCACTCGAGGCTGATGGCCCAAGTCTCTGCCACTGGAAAAGAGGCTGGTGAATAGCAGGGCTCAGTGCTCAGAGCAACACGGTAAGGATGGCTTGTAATTTCTCGAGACACGTGGAAATCACACGCAACACAAATTTCACAAATTTCAGCGCCCGTAAATAAAGTCCATCACGGCTCATTTGTTTGACTACGGTAGCCAGGCTGACACAGCACGGACCTCACATTTACCTCCTGAGCCTTTCCAGGAAGCCTGCAGACCCCTGACTAAGACTACGGAATCATGAAATAACTCAACCACCATGTCTACAGTGGGCTCAATGGGAAATGCAAACGTCTCCCAAGTCCACTGTCAAGACTCACCCACAACCTCACCCTCAGCCCACAGCTTCATGGTACAGCCCTCGTCCTCCAGCCAAGCATGTGCGCTTCCAATCCAGACCAAGACACCCAGCTTCAGAGAACTCTAGAAAACCCAGGCTCCACTGGCAGACTGCTAATTTTAATGGAAGCCTATTTTCGGTGGATAACTAGCTTTTCCTGTTTGTTGCAAGTAATTTGAGACAAAGCTGAATGAAACTGGATTTTTAATAAGACAACGGACATACCTATAAACACGAGGGGCAAACAGGTGTATTTCAGAAGGATTCCGAAGTAACCCGCCCACCTGGGGCCTGGAGGACGCTCCCGAGGGCTTTGGCCCCCAAGTCCTTGCTCCACCAACTGGTCAATCCAGAGCCCACACCCCCCGGGGCTCTGCTTACTTCCTCCCCCTCCTGCAGATGACAACTCGGGGGCTTCAGCACTCCTGACCAGCTGGGGGTGGGGGCGAGCTGGCCTTACTGGGCCTTACTTAGCGTGTTCCTGGAGCCCTTACGCTCTGTGAATGCTCACGCAACCCTGCGAGGTGGCCATTACTATAGACCCCTTCACAGGGAAAGGAAGCACAGGGGGCCACACCCACCTGCCTGACACCACACAGCCGGACAGGGGCCCACTTCTCGGGGTCCTCACCCAGGGACAACCTCCCTCTGACCACAGGGGGTCCAGCCCCAGAACCCACCACCACAGCCACCCTGGGTGACAAGACAGGCCACCGTGGAGTGCTGGTGTTGCCAGCTCCTCAGAACGTGGGACGCCTCTCCCCAGGGGGCAGGCTGCAGCGGGTGCCGGCCCCTCAGCCAGTGGCCTATCCAGGGACATCTCAGGTGCATGACAGGCCAGGATCAGTGACAGAGCACAGGGTGTGCCAGGTCTCAGTGGCCTTGTGGGACACTGCTGGCTTTGAAGACAGGGTCTTCTGCTACCGAAACCCCCAGATTTGTATATTCTCCATGGACCCTCAGGACCCAGAAGTCCAGCCGAATCAGGACCAGCTCCACTCTGCCCCTGCTCAGCCTTAGTGCAATCACCCTTTCCCGGGCAGGTGGCCCGGGTCTCCGCCACAGGCCACAGGGAGGCCAAGGGGGCCTGACCCGGTGGGAACCAGCTCTCGGGACCACCCTGTCCCACTGGGGCCCCTGCCCAGACGCACACTGCCAGGGCCAGCAGCCACACACAAGGGTCCCCAGAGCCTGTGGGCGGCATGGCAGAGACACCCCTGCCTGACGACGGAGAGTGGCTGCAGGGTCCAGCTCCATGTGGCAAGTCCTGCGAGACTCCTCCTCCTCCAGGAAGCCCCACTTAGAAGCACCAGGTAGCAGGAGCTGCTCTCACTGCCAAGGTGGGGACCCGTCTTATTAATCGTGTTGAAGTCTGCCACCCTGTTAGTGCCACCAGCAGCCCCTTACTAGCCACCTGCTCCGTAGAAGGGCTGGTGCTCGGCGCATTTGTAAACACTGTGAGCTTTTTAGGGTTTACTTTATTTTATTTTATTTTATTTTATTTTATTTATTTGAGAGAGAGAGAGAGAATGAGCACACACGCATGAGTGGTGGGGAGAGGGCACTGGGGAGGGACAGACACAGAGAATCTCCAGCAGACTCTACGCTGAGCATGGAGCCTGACACAGGGCTCGATCTCACAACCCTGAGATCATGACCTGAGCTGAAATCAAGAGTTGGACACTGAACCGACTGGGCCCCCCAGGAGCCCCTTGCAAACACTACTTTATATACGGTCCCATTAACCCCATTTTACAGGCAAGAAAGGGAGTCACAGACACACACGGGGGAGGAGCTGTGTGAAGACAGAGGAGTGGAGTTGGAGGGAAGTGCCAACACGGGCCTGCGTCCACCACCAGGAGCAGAGTCGGAAGGCGTCCTCTCTCGGAGGACAGACGCCTCACGCTCAGACTGCTGCCTCTCCCTGCGCCCCTCCCTCCCTGGACCAGCTCCACCCCCTCCACCTGGTGACACCCCGGTGATGGGGACTGCTCAGGAGCCATGGCCCAGGCATGTGCAGTGCATGATTGACGTCCCCACCGCCCGCAAGTAAGGCACCTGCTGCATCTTACAGGTGAAGAAACTCAGGCTCCCGGAACCTCCGGCCGAGCACGAAGACCTGGCTTTGCTGCGACTGCAGCCCAAGAGCGCTGACCACTCACGACAGATACGTGTCCCACCAGACACCCAGGCCAACACTATCCCAGACACAGACTCACATTCCAGATGCATCAAAGACCAAAATGCAAGAAACAAAATTTTTCTACCCTTTGGGGTAGCCAGAAAGGAAAATATCAACAGATTTGAACATGCAAAACTCAAAGATTAACGTTTCCGTGTGACCAGAGGCACGAAAAGGCACGTGACAGAGGAGGGTTTGGAAGATGCCCACAGCCGGCACCGGTGCCCCCGCAGAGCCAGTCCAGCATGAGGATGGGGGTGGCCGACCGAGCACACGGGGAGAAACACAGGGAGTTAAGGCCCAAGGCACCCGTGGCCTGGAGGCGACCGTGAGGCCACAGAGCCCTTCTGTGCTGCCGTCCATGCTGCTCTGGGCCTTGGGCTGCCTGGTGCACTCTGCCGGCAGCCAGCAGACACGCCTCCCTCAGACCAGAGCCGCCACGTTATTCCTACGCTTGGAGCCACCACAGGCTTGCCACACTGCGGGTCCCCACAGGGACCTCAGCGGCCAGCCCACCTTTCCCCACAGAGCCATGGCCCACCAAACCGCCAGGACTGTCAATTCCTTATCATGCCACATACCTGTCCCGGGAACACCCTGGAAATATGCTGCCACGTGGTGGGAGAGACCCTCCTCCATCTCTCGGCTCCTATGGGGCCCTTGCTGATGACAGCAGGGAGCCCGGCCTCCCAGCCAAACCTCTACAGCACGTTCACCTCTGCCACTCGCACCTGACAGGCAACACGCGGCCCACGGAGGGCAGCCCGCACAGGGCCCAGAACTGGACTGAAGTCAGGCTCCCTTTGAAGGCGTGACCCTCATGGGGCCCTGCTGACAGTTTACTCGGATGATGCCTCAACATATAAAACTGGTTAGTGGTGTGGCCAGAACAAGACTCCCGGTTTAGTACCTTCGAACCCCAGAACCTGCACGTGATCGCCACAGCAGCATGAGTCACCAAGGCCAGAAGGTGGAAACGCCACGTGTCCATCCGCACACAAAGGGATAAGAAACTGCAGGAAAGCCACGCAATGAAATAGGATTCAGTCATAAACAGGAAGGAACGACCAGACAGAAGAGACTAAGGAAAGAGAGGGCTTTGCACAATAAACCGACACCACCCGACGGAGCCACGCGGGACACACCTCCCGACAGCCGCACGCGGGACACCCCGCCCAACAGCCGCACGCGTGTGCGTTCTTCCCGGGAGCTCACCAGACATCCTCCAGGACAGGGCACACTGTGGCTGCAAGTCTCAGGGGATTTTAAAAGAGAAACATACAAAGTGTCTTCTCTGACCACAGCAGGATGAAGTTAGACATGAATCACAGAAGGAAAACTGGACAAGTCACCAACGTCTACAAATTAAACGAGTCTTGAACAACCAATGGATCCAAGGAGAAATCACAAGGGAGATAGAACACTCAGAGACATGGGGTGTGGGGCCACGCGGCTGTGACAGCCAACCTGTGAACCACGACCTCAACCACTACCGGTGGCCAGCCAGCCAACTCCGTGACCTAAGGACTGGGAAAGTAGAACAGACTAACCCAAAGACAGCAGGAGGCAGGAGACATCAGGGTTAGAGCAGAGATCCACAAAACGGGAAATATAGAAGCAGAGGGGGGAAAAATCAATGAAACCAAAAGTTAGTTATTTGAAAAGATCAAGAAAATGGACAAACTTTTAGCCACACGGACTAAGAAAGAAAAAAGACTCAAATTACTGAACTCAGAAATTAAAGTGGTACAATTCCTACCACTGATTCCATAGAAATAAAAGGATTGCAAGACAGCTTGTGAACTGCCCGCCAACACACTGGACAGCCTAGGGGGAATGAGCAAACTCCCAGAAACACAAAACCTGCCCAGCCTAAATTACGAAGAAATAGGAAATATAAACAGACCTATAATTAGTAGAGATTGAATCAGTAATCAAAGATCTCCCGAGAAAGAAAATCACCGACCAGACGGTTTCACTGGCGAATTCTACCAAACGTTTAAAGAACTAACATCATCCTTCTCAAACTTTTCCAAAACACTGAAGAGGAGGGAACTCTCCTCACTCGTTCTAGGAGGCCAGCATAACCCGATACCAAAGCGAGGTAGAGACAACACAGGAAGGGAAAACTATCGATAGACCAATAGTCCTATGATCGCTGATGCCAAAGTGAGAACTGATCCACCCCAGGACCAACCCGGATCTGCCCCCTGGAATGCAAACATGGCCCCAAGACGACAACCCCTCAATGCAATACACATGAGCAGAATGGAGGAGAAAACCACACGTCATCGCCAAAAAGCTATCTGAGAAGTTGAAAATCCTTTCATGATAAAAACACGCACTAAACAAGGGGGAGACCAACATGGCGGAGGGTGAGGAGCCAGAGAAGAAGGGAGGACAGAGGAAATGCTGGCTGACAAAGGGTTGCTGATGGAGCTGTGGGGACACTGGAACCATGTAACGAATTCCTCGAGCGACCTGGGCCTTTCACACAGCCTGACTTCCAGCTAAACACTGAACCTCTCCAGTCTCTGTTAGGCACACGTGAAGTTCTAGCCATTGGAGACCAGACTAGTTGTCTGGGTTGAGACAGGTTCACATTACAGAAATGGACACTCCTGTTTCCAATCTAAATAGGAAGTTTTTGGGGCCCAGGTGCCTCATTCGGTTGGGCGTCCGACTCTGGATTTCAGCTCAGGTCTTGATCTCAGGGTCATGACATCAAGCCCCAAGTCGGGCTCTGCACTGGGCATGAAGCCTGCTTGGGATTCTCTCTTCCTCTCCCTCCGTCCCTCCACACTGCTCATATGAGTGTGCTCTCTCTAAAAACAGACAAGCACGGGCGCCTGGGTGGCTCAGTCCGTTGAGCGGCTGCCTTTGGCTCAGGTCATGCTCCCAGGGTCCTTGGATCAAGTCCCACATAGGGATCCTTGCTCAGCAGGGAGCCTGCTTCTCTCTCTCTCCCTCTGCCCCGTTTGTGCGAGCGCGCTCTCTCTCTCTGCGCTCTCTCTCTCTATGACAGATTATTTAAATAAAGTCTTAAAAAAAAAAGATCAAAATAAAAACAAACACACAAATAGGCAGTTTTTATTTAGGCCTAAAAGTGTTAGAAGAGCTAAGGCAAAAGTTGCTGCAGAATTTCTAAATGACAGAGTTTCCGACTACAACTGAGTTCCACATCCTTTTGACAAAAAGTTACTCGATTTTTTTTTTTTTAAGATTTTATTTATTTATTTGTCAGAGAGAGAGAGCACAAGCAGGGGGCAGAGGGAAAGGGAGAAGCAGGCTCCCCACGAAGCAGGGAGCCAGATGCAGGATTCGATCTCAGGACCCCAGGATCATGACCTGAGCCGAAGGCAGATGCTCAACCAATGGAGGCGTCCCTCAACTTTCAAACCAAACAAACAAAATACTCAACAAACAAGGCACAGAAGTCACCATGCGTCTCCTTCTCCCCATACCACCACGCAATTAACTCAGTTCTGACAGCATCTACCTGAAGATAGCATCAGATCCCACAGGTGAAGGGCTCAGTCCTACAAGACCACCCTCCTCCCCCACTTCAGATACCAGTCACCAATCCAGACTGTCACCTGTGCTTCTGGCCGAATGGCTATAGACTGGACATCCCCACAATCCCCTCCTGGGTGTGATTAATTTGCTAGAGCGGCCGGATTAACTCAGGGACAGATGGAAGAGACGCCTAGGGAAAGGTATGGGGGAAGGGCATGGGGCTTTCGCGCTCCCTGGGCAAGCCACTCTCCCCGCATCTCCATGTGTTCATGAACCCAGAAGCTCTGTGAACCCTCCTTTTGGGGTTTTATGGAGGTTCGTTTCATAGACCTGATTGATTCAACCTGCAGCCCCTCTCTCCTCCCCAGAGGTCGGAGGGGAGGGTTGGAAACTCCAATCCTCCAGCCACAAGGTCTTTCTTGTCACCACCCCATCCTGAGGCTATCCAGAGGCCCCACCCTAAATCACCTCATTAGCATAAATCAAGTGTATGCCGGAGGAACTTTCAATGAATGATAAAAGACACTCCCACCACTCAGGAGACTTAAAGGGATTTAGGAGCTTTGACAGAAACCGGGGACAAACACCATATACATGTCTCATTATAACACAGATGAAAACTACCTCAACAGAGTAAAAGCCAAATATGAAAAACCCCCAGCAAACATCTCACGGGGTGGTGAAAGATTGAAAGCTCGTCCTCCAAGATCATGAACAACACAAGGACGCCCACTCTTCTATTCAACACAGTAGTGGAAGTTTTAGCAGGAGCAATTAGGCAAGAAAAAAAATAATCAGAGCACATAAATTGGAAAGGGGTAAGTAACATGATCTCTGTTTGCAGACGATAGAGAAACCCCTAATGATTTCACAAAAAAGCTGTCAGAACTAATCAACAAGTTCAGTAAAATGGGATGTAAAGCCAACACACAAAACTCAGTTGCATTTTTATACACAAGCAATGAACAATCCAAAAAAGAAATTAAGAAAACAGGTCTGGGGACGCCTGGGTGGATCAGTCGTTAAGGGTCTGCCTTTGGCTCAGGTTGTGATCCCAGGGTCCTGGGATTCAGCCCCATATCAAGCTCCCTGCTCGGCGGGAAGCCTGTTTCTCCCTCTCCCACTCCCCCTGCTTGTGTTCCCTCTCTCACTCTCTCTCTGTCAAATAAATAAATAAAATCTTAAAAAAAAAAAAAAGTTCCATTTTATAATAGCATCAAGAATAAAATACTTAAGAATAAGCCTACCAAGGAGGTGAAAGACTTGCACACTGAAAACTACAAAACAGTGCTGAAAGAAATTAAATGTGACAAAATTAAGACGTCCCATGTGTATGGGTTAGAATGCTTAATGCTGTCATCATGTTAATACCACCCAAACCAACCTACACATTCCATGCAATCCTTATCAAAATCCCAATGACATGTTTTGCAGAAATAGAAATACCCATCCTAAAAACCATCTCAAGGGACCCAGAACAGCCAAACCATATTGAAAAAGAACAAAACTGGAGGCCTCACACTCCCTCATTTCAAAACTTACTACAGTAACCAAAAAAATGTGATGTTGGCATAAAAACAGACATGAAGTCCAAGAGAATAGAGAGCCCAGAAACCAACCCTCCCGTGGTGTCTGATGACTCTTGACAAGAGGGCTAAGATCATTTGATAGTGAAAGGTTGGTTTTTTCAACAAACGGCGCTGGGAAAACTTGATATCCACATGCAAAAGAATGAAGTTGGACCCTTACCTCACACCATATACAAAAATTAACCCAAAATGCATCAAAAACCTAAATGTAAAGCCTAAAATTATAAAACTCTTAGAAGAAAATACAGGATAAAACTTGACCACATTGTATTTGACAGTGATTTCCTAGATGTGACACCACAGGCAACAAAAACAAAAACACACAAATTGGACCACATGAAAATTTAAAAATTCTGTGCATCAAGGGACACGATCCACAGAGGAAAACAGCAACCCACAGGATGAGAGAAAATATTTGCAAACCATATAGCTGATAAGGGATTAAAACCCTGGGTAGAAAGAAGACTCCCAAAACCCAGCAACAAAAAAATTAACAACCCAACTCAAAAATGGGTGAAGGACTTGAACAGACATTTCTCCAAAGAAGACATAACAATGGAATAAGCCTGGGAAAAGACGCTCAAGGAGCATCACGGAGATGCAAATCAGCACTACAATGGGAGACCGCCTCACACCCACGGGGATGGCAGGAAAACTACAGGTGTAGACGAGGATGTGGGGAAATCGGGAACCCCACGCACTGTTGGTAGGAATGCAAACTGGAGCAGCCACTATGGGAGACAGTGCGGAGGCTCCTTGAAAAGTCAAACAGAGTTACATACAGTGCAGCGGATGCACTTGTCTACACCCCCCAAAAGTGGAAGGCAGCTCTCGAAGAGATATCTGCACACCCATGTTCACGGCAGCACAAACCAAATGCGATCTGTCCATACAACGGAATACTTACTACTCAGCCTTAGAAACAAGGAAACCCCGACGTCCACTTCGACACCGATGAGCCTGGAGGACAGCATGCTGAGTAAAACAACCAGTCACAAAAGACAAATCCTGTTCAATTCCGTTTATACGAGGTACTCAGAAGCACTCAGAGAAGTCAGAATCACCGAACAGAAAGTGGAAGGGTGGGAGCCAGGGGCTGGGGATTCCTGTTGAATGGGGACAGAGCTGCGATTTCATAAGATGAGAAAGGTTCAGGAGGCGGATGGTCGCGGCTGAACGACAACGTGAACGTATTCACATCAGTGAACCGCACACTCAAAAATGGTCAAGATGGTAAGTTTTACGTTGTATGTAATTTACCACAGTAAAAAATTGGGAAAAGAAAGGAATGTCGTTTTGACACACGCTGTAACAGGCATGAACTTCGAAAACATCGTGCTGAGTAAAAGAACCCAATTACAAAATACCACATGCCGCATGATTCTGTGATAGAGTCCAACCAGGTAAATCCACAGGGACGGTCGGGGGCTGGGCGGAGGATGAGTGGGGATGGCTGCTGACCTTCCGGAACGGTTCCGGAAGTAGGTAGAGGGCTTGCACAGCACCGAGTGTACTAAATGCCACAGAATCATTCACCACATAGTGGTTAAAATAGCACATTTTATGTTACCTGTACTTTACACAATTTGTTTAAAGATTTATTTATTTATTCCAGAGAGAGAGAGAATGCGCACACATGCAAGCGTGCACACATGTGCACATGCACACGGGGGAGGGGCAGAGGGAGAATCCCAAGCAGACTCCCCGCTGAGCACAGAGCCTGTCTTGGGGCTCGATCCCATGACCCCAAATCATGACCTAAGACGAAATCAAGAGTCAGACGCTCAACCGACGGAGCCGCCCATGTGCCCCACTTTACACAATCGGTCTATAGAACCGATGAAATCCAGATTCATGACCTGAACAGAAGGTGCTAGAAGGTGTTCAACTGAAAGGGGACACGGGTCCAGGTGGTGTAAGGTGGCCCTTCCAGCTGGATGTGCCCAGGTGCCACCACGGGACCGCATTCCTGCTGCCTGTCCATCTCTGGCCACAGTCTGCCAGTCCATCCGGCCCGCTTCATGCGGTCCTGACACAGCTCAAGGGCGCCATTCACATGGCACCTGTCCGACCCTTCTTGCTCCCCTGGCATCAGGCATGCTGCTCGAGGCCAAGAAAACTTGAACATGAATGCCCACACAGGCACCAAAAACACACAGCACACCCTGTCCACCGTGGGGACGTTAAAATTAAGCAGAAGAGTAAAATACAGGGGAAAACACCTACACTCCAAGAGCCCAGGAACCCCGGAGGCCCCTCGTGAGGCAGGCGTTCTCCTCACACACCCCTGGCCAGCGAGATGAGGCCGCCCTTCTCCTGTGTGCCTGGTGTTCGGGTGCCGACGTGTGGAGCAGGGATCGTGGGCAGGGAGAGACACGTCAACCACCCTCAGCCCCTCCCTGGGACCTGGCGCTCCCAAGGGCTGGTGGAATGATCAACAACTCTCTGAGTGGTCTTCAAAGCCACAGAGCCGCCCCTGGTAAGCATCTCGAGGACCCGCCGGCAGCGGAACAGCCCAGGACGGTGCTTTCTTGAAGTTCACATTCCCTACATTCCCCCACAGTGACACCATCACTGGCCAGCCACTCCCACTTCCACCTGTGGCAGGGACCCTGCATGTCCCACCTCATAAACCTCTCCCGACCCACATCCCGGCAGCTCCCAAGTCCCACGCTCAGCAAAGCCATACAAGCACACAAGCGTCCTCTGCCCTCGCCCGGGTGGGCCCCACTGGCCTCCACTTCCCCGGAAGGGCCACTGCTAGAACGTTCTTTCCCACGGGACAGCCCCTCAGTGCAGCTTCCTGGCCTCCAACTGTCCACCAGCAGGCCCCTCCCAGCCTCCACCCCCCCCCCACCTCGGGCTACATGGCTACCTGGGCGACACTGATCACTGTCTGACTCGGAGCATTTACGTATTTATCTGGCCTGTCATCTGCCTCCCAGCTAGGACGTCCTGGGGCTGGGTGGGGGGTACCGAGCCCAAGCACTGCCTTGTGCGGAGGCACAAGCAGGACTAAGTGAAGGATATGTGCCTCCTTGCACTCTCCCAGAAACCCCCCTCGTGTCCACCGCCCTATCGGCTGGCCGTGGCGGCAGATGCAGGCAGCCCCGGCGTTCTGGCCTCATCAGACCACCTGCTTCACCGTGGCCAGGACGCCACGGTCCACATGGCCCCACGGCCTTGCTGGCTGTTCCTTCAGGGTCCGTGTGTTCCTTGGGAGCTACAAGGCCAGGCCACTCCCAGCCACCCTCTCCTATATGCTAAGGGCCCCCAAATCTATCTTCAGCCCCCCTGCTTTCCTAAACCCAAGACTGATGCACACAGCTGCCCACTTACCATCTCCCCAGGGGCCCAGTGAGTGACACGATCTTGGCACGGCCTCTGCCCGAGACGGCACAGCCCCAGGCCAGAGGAGGGTCTGGGTGGCTGGTGAGCAATTTATGCCCCACATGGGTGCTCTGCCCTCAAGGACAGAGTGAGCAGAACGGCTCTGACCTGCTCGGGCTCCGACGGTCCCCGGGACAAGATCAGAAGCTCTGTTCTGGACCCACTGCTCCTGGGACTTCATCCCGTCTCAACAGACCCATGGGGAGATGAAAAGGATGCTCCCACGGCATCCCTGGGGGCCACTAGGACTGCGGAGAGCATAAACGACCAGGTCTCCAGCTGTCCCAGCCGGGCCCTCCCTCCTTGGGGAGATCAAGGCACTTCCTGCACTTCCCCTTACGGCGCCAATGGACCCAGCAGCGTCTGAGGGCAGCACCTGCCAGCCGGAACACACACAGGCCAAGGCGGGCGCACCCGCGAAAACCCCACATGAGGGCACATCAACCACTCACTCTGCCTTTAGTCGCTTCGCGAGGATAACCGTTCCTAAGCCGTGGCCCACAAAAGGCCCCCGTCTCCACCGTCCTGACAGCAAGGATCAAGAACTCAAGCGGCAACGTGCGACACGCGTCATAGGAAAACGGCAGTACTCACTGTCTTCTCCCGGACAAGGCATGCCTGGCTGCTCGGGGATGCTGGGGAACACTGGACAGAGGGAGAGAAAGAGCAGTCGGTCACTCAGCGCGTCCTGTGGAAGGTCCTGCGCCGAGTCAGGCTGACCAGACGGGCTTTCACACGAAGCCCACGCTGCTGACCAACCTACCCCGACGAGACACCCACTGTGGCAAAAGCATGGAAACCCAAGGACACCAACGTCAAAATGGACTTCTAAAGGACTTCCAAGTGCACTAAAAAACTCTGGGGGGCAAAGCAGTGTGGGGGCCTAGACAACAGCTGCCCCAGGAACCCTCCTGACTCGCAGCCGTAAATTAACACAGAAAGTTAGGAGCTGCGCCTGCTTCGAAATGGACTTCGAAACACCGGATTCTATTTCGCACTCAAGGTGGAGTTCAAAATTAAATATCTTAAAATAGACCCTGGGTTTCCCTCACAGATTATTAAAACAGAAGCTTAAAAAGTATTACAACTTAGCTGAAGAAACCACTTCCTTATCTAGAAAACAACACCGGCTTTTGAAAGCAGCCGGCAGTGTTGAGAGGCTCGGCACCGTGATCAGACGCCGGCAGGGTCGGGGCTCTCGCTGCAAACCCCGTTCACACACAGAGCTGCAGAAGCTGGACCCTGCAACCGGCTCCTAGCCCCGCACCAGGGACAACGACTGTCCCACAGAACACCGCTGGTTGGGAGCTCCGGTCCCAGCGGCGTCAAGCTTGGGCCCCGCCGTCCCTGCCTACCCGCCCGGCTGAGAGTCTAGGCCGCACAGAGAGAATGCAGACGGGGCTGGTCGGAACCATGCTCAGACACCCCACAGGACCCCAAGAGTGTTGGGGGGCAGCCTGAAACCCCCAATTCAGACTATATTGAAATCGTAATAATTCGTATTTCCCGTGACTCAATCTATAACACAGCTCCGAGCTTCAAGCTGAGGACAGCTGTGAGCCAGGAGACAGGTACAGGGCGGGTCTCGTCCACCCTGACTGTACTATGCACGGCCCCCCTTCCACCTGCCCTTATACGCTCTGGGCCGGGACCCTTTCAGCTTCCAAAAAGGTGGAGACCGGTGAGAGAGCCCAGGCTTCTGATGCACCCAGTGATGTCGGCCTCCCGGGAACGGGGACAATGAGGACCGGCAACCAGAACCCAGGCCCCTGTGTCCAGTGAGAAAGGGCTTTTCTGACTCTTTACCAGCTACGGCAATTTTTATTTGGGTTAATAAGATGTAAAAGAAAAAACAAACCCAAACTGCACTGTATTCAACATCCTTAAATTCTCTGGAATCCCAAGATTTTAAACCATGATCCTTCATGTTTTCTAGTCCCCTAGGCTGTCTGGAAACCATGCTAGGCTTCCGTCTCCCCAGACCACAGTAGGACCACCCCACCCCTCCAGCCGCCACTGACCGTGAATGATGAGCCCTTCATCCCTGCGCTGACAGGCCAGGCGGAAGGCCTCCTCCAGCTCCATCTGGGAGGACACGGTGCAGGGGTCACCTAGGTGGGGCAAGAGACATCACTGAGGCCACCGCAGGCCTGAGGCAAAGTGGTCCAACTCAGGTTGGGAAGGGCAAAGCCTGGCTGCTCCTGTCCAGCCACCCCTTGCAGAGCTGGGAGACCCAAGAATAGCGAGCAGGACCAGGGGCCCACATCAGAACCGGCAGCTCCCCAGAATGAGCCCTGAGAAGTCCACCTGCAGATGTAAACCGTGCTAACTCTCATGGCTTGGACAGGATTAAGGACATTCTTCCTAGGTTAGTCCTAGATGAAAGAAAAGGCTCCCTGCCCCCATCCTGGATAGGAATATAGAACCGCACAGCACCAATGCCCCAGGGGGCTGACGCTGCTGCTCCCCTGTGTCCTCAGCTGGCAGCTGGACTGCATCCCCACCCCCCAGCTTTCTCAGATGTGTGTCTGACTGAGAGAGAGAAGGATGGAGAGGGGGAAGGAACGGGAGGGGGAAGGACACTATGGGGCCCTAGCTACTTACCCTCCAGCTCTCCCTGAGAAGATGAAAATAAAAAAGAACTTATCCTTCCAAATCACCCACTGGAAAGCCCAGAACAGGAGAGAGGAAGAACAGGGAAGGAGGGCAAGGGCTGGCCCCAGGTGGGGACAGGGAGACCCCTGAAGCCCCCTCCCAGTCTGCCCTTCCCCAACCCCCAAACCCAGCTTCCTTTTTGACCGGCCTCTTGAGGAAGTGATTTCCAGCATCCCTGCGGGGGACGATGGCTATTAACTAGCTTAATCCCCTAGTTTTAAATCTCCCCACGGAGGGGCTGATCTAACTTCCTGCACACGGAAGACTTAGAGATTTACAGTCCGCCGGACATAAGACCAAGGGCGCTACCTTCACTGTCCACCCACTTCAGGGTGAGCGGGTGCCCCTGGTGGAGACTGCACATCTCTCTCACTTCCTTACAGAGCTCCTCGAAGGTCATCGCTGCGTCTAGGCTGGTGATCAGGATGTCCCTGGGCAAAGAGGATGCACATGTTTCACCAAGGAGCACATTTAAATCAAATTAAATACTGATTAACTGAGTTATTGATTACATAAATGAAAATTTTCCCAAACAAAATATTACACCCCCCCCCCACAGAACCACTGACCACAGTCTTGTTTTTTAATGACTACCATGAATGCCCCTGCACAGAAAGGAAAGATCTATCCTGCACCTGGATGTGCCTAAATGGGGGGGGGGGGCAGGTAAGAATGAGGCAGGGATATCAGAAAGGGACAGTGGAAGCCGGGCGAGCACTTGCTCAGGCACCAGGTTCAAATTCAAAAGGTCACATAGGAGGGCTGCAGGGCAGGTGGACGGTGTGTTCAGATCAGCCCGCTGGCTCATCAGACCTTCCGCCAAAGCTGACGGTGCGAACAGTAGCCCAGGCCTGAGCTGGAGGGATGCAAGACCCCGCATGGTTGTGACGTGAGCTCAGAGAAGTGGGCATCTGGGACTCAACCTGGCAAAGTGGGGTCTCTAACTCCAGTGTGCATCACCCAGAAATCCCCTCAAAACACAGGTGCTGCTGGACGCCGTGGGGACCTAGCTAGACCCCAGTGTCAGCACATCCTCCAAAGGTCAAGCTGGGGGCCCCCTATTTCTCAGAATGGCACTGCAATGGGCCTGACCCTCAGCTGCAGCCCTGCTGCCTGAGAGCCACCTCCCAGCGGCCAGGCGGCAGCACAGCCCCATCCGGAGACAGAATTCCACCTGGGCCCTTGTGGTTTGGATACTCGGGCTCTGATCTTGGTGGGTGCTTTCCAGAACCAATATCATGGCTGCACTGAGGCCCACCCCTCCCCACTCAGAGGGCGAGGTTTGTAGTCGCATGGGAGAGGGACCAGGGCAGAGGCAGTGGGAGGGAGTGAGGAGCTGGGGCAGGGCAGGAACCTCAGTGCGGCCTGAGGCAGAAAAGAGGACAGTACCACATTGGGACAAAGGAAGAGTGTGGGAGGAAGAGGAGGAAGAGGGGAAGGGGCAGGGGAAGGGTGGGGAGAGGAGAATGAAAGGAAGGGGGAAAGGGGTGGAGGGAAGGGGAGAGAGAGGAGAGGAGGTAGGGAATGGGAGGAACAGGATGAGTGGGGGCCTCATCAGCCAGGGGAAACTAGACTCAAGAGGTCACATTACTGGCGGTAACCAAAGCACTCTCCAGGGGCCAAAGTCAGGGGCGGGGACGGGGGCATCGGTGGCTCAGTCCAGAACTCCCAAGGGCTCCAGTGAACTCTGCCCAAGTCCCGTCTTGCCTGCCTCCATCCCTCCCCTCAGTGCCTGAAGGTGCCTACTTGAACCCAGTCTGGGGGCAGGCTGGGGGGCGGGGATCCAGTCCCCACCCAACCTGGGCTGCTGGGGTGTGGACTTCCTCTGAGGATCAACTCTGATTTTTCACAAAGTGGCTTATTGCTCAATCCCACGATTCCTGGATGGGAAGAGGACTGTCTCTGATATGGTGACAGGCCTTCCACACAGTTCACCGACCAGCAAGCCAAGATGTTCTGGCCCTCTGATGAGTCTGAGAACTGGTTTTACATAGGCAAACCACCCTTCTGGGCCAGAAGACGGAACTCCGAGACCTCTTCTGGTGGGCTGGCCGTCCCTCCCCCAGAAATCATTCCTCCCTAGAGCCTGGTCACCAACTCTCCCACACATATCCTGCTCCCAGGTGACCCAGATGAGGATGGCAGAAGGGACAGGGCAGTTCCGACCTGAGACCCCAAACAAAGTGCCCCCCCCCAAGACAAGAGCCCCAAGCCTCTCCTCAGCTTGGAGGATGCACCAGGAGATGCACCTCTGGGGAGACCACCGGTAAAGAAGCAGCAGCAGAGACGTCTACACGGCGCTCAGGGCGGAGGCAGGATCCTGCCTCGGGGCACCGCCCCACCATCAGCCGGGCGGCCCCGCGGCAGCCAAGTGCCCGGTGCTCCCCGGGTGGGGCCAAGCGCTCCCGGCCTCTGACCCCTGTGAGGTGCCCGCTCGCCCCATTTTACAGCGAGCAGGTCGAGTCCAGGGCGCCGCGCGCGGACGTGAGCTGATCAGAGTCCGAAAGACCCGGTCCCAAGATTTACAAGGACCCCCCCCACCCCGCCCCACTTCGCGCAACGGCGGGCTGCTCACTGCACCTAACCTTCTCCTGGGTCGTTAAACTTTTCTTAAATGGAAACCTCTATCCGGGTAAATTGGGAAAAGTTTAGGAAACCCTGATTTTTAAAACTCTGCCGGCAGTTTTCATTTGGCAAAAACTTCAGCCCTTGCAGGTCTGTGGCCCTAACGTCCAGCCCACTTTGCCGGCAATATCTCCGTCCTGTGCCCCAGGCTGTGGGCGCCTCCCGAGCCGCAACGCCCTTCCGGCGGGTCCGAGCCGAGGAAAACCCCGCCGGGGCGGGGAGGGACCGGCGCAGCCGCTAGCAACCGCAGCGCTCCGAGCCTGGGCGCCAGAGGACCCAGCGACTCCACCCTCCCCGCGAGCTTTCCCGCGAGTGACATTCCAGGGCGCCTGGAGCGCCCGCCGCGTCCCGGGCCGCCTCTACGGCAACGGCGCGTCAGGACCTCCCGGGGCGCCCCTGGGCCCGGAGGGGCCTCGCCGTCCCCTCCCTCCCGCGCCGCAGTGGCGGCGACACGGTCCCCGACGGCAGGCGCGGTCCGGGCCGTCTCCCCGCGCCCGGCTCTGCCCGCGGCCCGCCGGCCCCGCCGTCGGGCGCAACGCGCTCACCCGCTGTAGTGCGCCTTCAGGCGGACGCGGCAGCCGCTCCCGTCCATCTTGGGGCCGGTCCTGCTGGGCATGGCGAGCTCCGCCGGCCGCCGTCAGCGCCGCGCCCTGGGCGCTCGGGCCATGGCGCGGGGACCCAGCGGCCGGCCGGGGCGCCAGGTGGGGCCGGCGGCGGAACGCGGAAGGGCGCACGTGGCGCCGGGACTCAGAGGCGTGGGTCCGGCCAACTCCGCGGAACTTGGGTGGCGGGCTGGGCGGGACAGGGGACACGGCCAGCGGGGACGCGCGAGGGGCGCGCACGGAGTCCCGGTGTCAGGCCTGGGGGCGGGGGGGCGGGGGGGTGGTCCGAACATGGCCGACCCGAGGCCCAGCGGGCGGCCAATCGGCGGGACGGGCGGTCCCGGGGCGGGGGCGGTGGCACCTGCGGCCAATGAGGGCGAGGCGGGGCCGCTACCTGGGCCAATCCCCGGGGGTCCCCGCGGCGGCGACCCAATGGCTCCGCGCGGGGCGGACTACCTGTCGGGCGGGGCACGGCCCACCTGCGGCCAATGGAGGCGCGCGCGGCCCGGCTCTGCCCGGCAACCAGAGGCGGTGCCGGGTCGGCCCAGAGCGCAGGCCCCTGGGTGGAGTGGGCCCCCGGGGACCGTGCTTCCCAGGTGGGGCCCCTGCGCTGCAGCGCCCCGAGAACCTGTTGAAAATGCAAGCTATCTCGGGTGCCCCAGCCCACATTCACGGAATCGAAACTCCAGCAGTCTGTGCGAACAAGCCCTGGGTATTTCGGAGGTGAACGCGAGTCCGAGAGCCGCTGGTCTAGCGGACAGTGGGAAAGGGTCGCCGGTGACTTGAGGGGCGGGAGCAGAGCACTCAACCAAAATCACGGGGACGTCCGTCTCAGCTGCCCTCCTCCCCTTGCAGAACCCAAGATCCTATTGCACGGAAGTCTTGTCTACACTAGCTGTTGGGTCCCTCTGTTCCAGTTCACTCCTCGGCCCGGACAGGGACACTGCATTTGCCCATGTCGCCCGTGACCTTCATTTCTGAATTCCCGAACTCCGTGGGTCTTAATAACTTGATCTGGACAGCGGCCTCTGAACACCCTCCACGGCCCCCAGGGGCCACATGCTGATTGCATCAACGGGGCCCAGATCTGCGTTTGTAGGACCTCACCTGGGTACCAGGTGGGCACCGAAGACTGAGGTCTGCACTCCACTTGTCCGCCCCCTCCCCACACCACCCAGCTGGCAACCTCTGACCCGGGACTCCAGGCCTGGCCAAGCCTTCAGGCCTCACCTGGACAATGGGAAGGGCTTCCTGTACAGGTCACATTCTCATCCCCAGATGCTTCCTGGGAACCAGGCCCTGGGGTGAGCCTGGAGAACCAAGTGGACAGTCATGGTCACGGAACTCATATTCTCCCTAGAGATGGACCCAGAGAAACCTGTTGGAAGCCCACCTCTCACCTACTTAAAAGGCTGTCAGCTGTCCCTTGGTAAAACAACAAAAGGCTTGCCCCTCACACCCATCCGTTTCTCTGCTCCTCTTTACAACCAAACCGCCGGAGTCTGCAGCCTTCATCCCGGCTCTACCTCCTGCTACTTTCTCTTGAGCACCCCCCCACACACACACACACCTGCACTCTCATCACCAACTCCTGTGTTTTGACTACTATGGTCAGTTCTCGGACTTTTTCTTGATTGACCCTTGGCAGTGGTCTGGCCCCTCCTAGAAGCTCTTACCCTAGGGCACTGCTCTCTGCCTCTCCTGCTACTCTCCCCTGCATCTCCCTCTGCTGCTTCCTCCTGGTCTCACTCTTAAATGCCCCCCTCCCACCCCAGCATCTCATTTCCACTTAGGGCTCCAAACACCAACCTGAGCTAAATCGCTCCTCTGAACTCCTCCCCCCACCACACACACCTCCCATCCTAGCAGATCTCTCTCAGCTCAAAAACCTCCTTTCCCTCTTATACCCCACACGCCTCCGTCTGCAAATCCTGGCGGCTCCACCTTCAGCATATTTCCAGACTCCTACCACATCCCACCACCTCTGTTGCTACCACTGGTCCCAGCCACATCCTCTGTGTGTGGGTTTTTGCAGCAGCCTCCAATTTCCTTAAAAACATAAGTCGGTCCATGTCCATCGATCTGGTGTTCAAAACCCCCAGTGATGCCCACTATTCTCAGGAAAAGCCCATAGGTCCTATGGGATCTGGGGCCCCATTCCTTTCTGTCTTCATCTCCCACTGTCCTCATCCTGCCTCACTCCCCTCCAGATACCTGGCCACTTTGCTTCCCCTTGCCTCAGGGCCTTTGCACATGCTGGCATCCCTCTCCCAGAAGCACCTTTGCGCAGACCCACACTTCCTTTGAGTTTCCATTTAATATCATGCCTGTGTTCCTCTGCTCCCCCACTCCACCCTGTAGGTGATTCCTCCATGGCCCCAGCATGGGCACATAGAGCTCTGTGGCTGTCAGTTGGGCATGAAGGGGAGGGGGTACGAGCGTTTGCTAGGCCGGGGGAGCAGCCTGGTGCCCGTAGGGATGAGCGGGAGTCTGCCAGGTGAGCAGCACCAAGGAGGCAGTGTGTGGGATGCACCTCTCCCTGTGTGAGGCCCCTCGACCAGCCCGTGGGCGGCACTGTGGCCTTGTCCCCTTGACCGTCCAGACCCCAGCCCGGCACATGGCCTCGGGCGGTCCTGACTGGTGGAGAAGAGCGAGGTTGCGTCTCAGTGGACACAGGCCATCTCCGTATGGAGGGGGGGTCCCTGACCCCCCCCCCACAGCATCTCCCTAGCATTCTCATTCCCTGCCTCAAAGATGGGGAAGGAGGCAGCGAGTCCAGTTCCTGATGCCCTCTGCCCACTGCAGGGCAGGATGGGCCGGCGGATGTCCATCCCACTGTATTGCCATTTCTCTGACATGCCCCACCAGACACAACAGCCCGAGTCTGGCCCCTGAGCCCTTTCTAACCAGGGCAGCCCTTGCTGGGGTGGGAGACTCGAGTGTCCTGGTACCCTTGTGGGGACTGACCTCACCCGCGAATCTGAGCTGACATGCGGAACCTCTGTCCTGGAAACTGGCACCGGCGTCTGTACTGCTGCGCCCCCAGTCCTAGGGAGGGGAGTCGGGAAGAGAGCCTGAAGCCGCACAGCTTGGGGGGGGGGCTGTGTTCTCCATTAGGGTTGGGGGAGGGGGAGAGGCCTATTCCAGGAGGAGGGCCAGGGGAAGGCTCCACCCTGAGTCTCTTACACATCCTGTCTCAGGCCAGGGCGAGGGCACAGGGGTCATCTGCAGCGCCCAGAAAACTTACCTGAGGCCTCCCAGGACTGCACTCGAGTGTGGAGGCCTTTGGCTTTTGTATCCTACCCCCCACCAAACAGCTCTGCACAACAGCAGATCCCCCTGCCCACCAGGCCTGTGGACAGTCTCCAGAGTGTGGGCAGCCACCTGCGCTGAGCACCCCCCCAACCCTTAAGGCCTCAAGGATAGAGGGCGTAGTCCTGACAGGCAGGCGGGCGGCACCTGCGTCCTGACAACAGGCACAGGGCGTTTGTTCCCAAATTTTCCAACCACTCCCCACCCCACACGTGACAGGGGTTGGGACCCAGTCAGCATAGGCCACTGCCATGTCCCCATGGTGTCCGGGTGTCTGGCACATCGTGGAATGAATGAGGAAGGGAGTGAGTAAGTGGACACCCTCAGTATTGGTGGCACCAGGCCCCGCGCTGGGGGGCACTGGGAGGGGCTCCTGCCTCTCCAGTCTGCCAAGTAAGGGGGCTGGGGAGGGTGGGGCGGGGAGGTGCCCTTGGTCGCCCAAGGACAGACCTGCCAAAGGCCCTGGGGCTGAGGGCAGGTCCCTTCCACCTCTCAGCTGCTTCTGTGTTTCCCAACTCTCCCTGCAAACACCTCACGTGCTTTCATGATGACACTTATTTCCAGAATGAAAAAATACAAGGGTGTGGGCTTTTTAAAAGGGTTTATGAAAGTGACAGAGGCTTGCTGTAAATCTCAATATCACAGGAGGGTGTCGGGAGAAGGGAACGCTGCTGCCCTGCCTCCCTCATCTCCCGACAAACCCCACTGGGAGGGTGTCCCTCTCCTGTCACTTGGGACCCCAGAGCAGGTGCAGAACTGGTTGGGGGGAGGATGGCCAGGCCCCACCTAGCTCACCCTCTGATTTTCTTCCATGAGTGTTCTTTATGAGGATGCTCTCAAATGATGTCAAGATGCTTTAGGGGAGGGTGAAAGCCAGGAGGACTTTATGCTCTATGACATTCATCAGACACAAGCGAAGGCCTCCATGGGGGTTCCTCCCAATGAGACCTTCCTGCAGAACCGCACCCAGGGGGCTGTCTTCCTCACCAGACCTCACGGACAGCATTCGTGCCAGCTTGGTGCTGCCCAGAAAGAAGTGGCTGTCAGGGGCTGGCATCTCCAGCAGCCTGGGGGGTGGGGGGCCCCGGTCCTCCTGCCAGGTGCAGGACTGCCCCAGGCTGTGAGGACCACAGCAGAGTGTCAGGAAGCCCAGGGCGTGTGCTGGGCACATTGTTGGGGGAGGGGCGGGGCAGCAGGTGTTTCCTTTCTTTGTCATAGATCACGGGATTTGGAAAAACTGGTTCAAGAGACAACATCCACTTCACTTGCTCATTAATTTGTTCAACGGATGTCGACCAAGGGCCTACTGGGTGCCAGGATACAGTGGGGATTCAGCCAGACATGTGGCTCTGTCATGGAAACCGCACACCAGTGGGGAGATGGGCCACTGTCATTGGTCACACAGACATGGCAGTTTGTTGGAGAGAGCCGGGTCCGACCAGGTCCCTGGGAGAGCGTCTGGTGATGGGACGGGGATGTGTGCGGTGAAGCAGGAGAGCAGGACGGGCAGGTTGGGTGGCTCCTGCAAAGGCTCTGTGGCCCCAGGGAGCAGGGTTGTCTGGAGGTGTTGGGAGAGGCTGCAGAAGCTGCTGGATCAGACCCCAAGGGGCCTCCAGGGCCATGTTGAGGAGGGTGGGGAGCCAGTGACAGGGCCCTGGGAGCTTCCAGAAAAGGTTGCTCCATTCCCTGGGCAAGATCCTGCCCAGAGGGCAAGGGAGAGAGGTATGTCTTCCTCTCCGTGGGCTTCTGGGCCGGGGTGTGCATCCGTCTCCGTGTGTGTCTGTGTGTGTACACTGTGTGAGTACCCTAATGCGGTGTCTGAATCTCGTGCTTGTGTGTCTCCGTGTTGATGTGTCTGAGGCATTCGCCTTCATCTGTGTGCCAGTGAGCAACGTATTCCCTCTCTGCTCCACAGTCACCGTTTCCTACCTGTGAGTATGGATGGCATTCCTGCAGGACGGGGGGTTCTCGCTCTAGGCACTGCTGAAACTTGCGCAGATCATTCATCACAGCGCGGCGAGCCTCTGCACGGCAGGTGTCTGGGCACCTGTGCGGGGAGCCCGGAGCCCCTGCCCTCCCGCGTCAGCGCAGTGCTGCGCTTTCCCAGCAGAGGGCGCCGGAGGGACACGGCTGGAGGAGGGGCGCCGCTAGCGGTAGAGAGCCCAGGTGGGCGGCGCTGTGGGCTGTGGGCTGTGGGCATCTTGGCGTCCCCCACCCCCCGCCCAGGACGCACCCCAACTCCAGCCTGGGCTGAAGCTCCCCCTCAGCCCCAGGGTGTCCGGCCTGTCTTCTACCTGCGGTCACTGTCCACAGCTCAATCGTCCGTTATATTAAATGGTCCCTGCTTCAAATCCCTGGCTGGACCCGGGTGGGTCGGGTCTGCTTGCGCAGGAGCGCGTGTCCGTGTGGCGTCCCGGCGGGGTTCCCGTGCGTGTTGCATGTGCGCCTTTGCGTATCGTGTTTCTGTGTGCACGCATTGGAACAGGTGCTGGGAGAGGCCTTGTCTGGCAGGGGCAGGAAGCACGGAGGGCGGAAACAACCACACGGGACACTGGCTGCTCAGAAGACTGGATGCTGGTGTGCCAGCAGCTTCCCGCATTCAACTGGCTGTCACAGGGAGGCCTGCGGTTGCCATTGTCCCATTGTGCGAGCGAGGACGGTGAGGCACCAGCACCCCTGCCCCTGGCAGGATCCCTAGGATGTGGGCATCATAAGCCCATTCTCTGAATGAGGACACTGAGGGTCTGGGTGGCCCAGTGCTTCGTCCGGGGTGGCAGGGCTGGCAAGGTGCAGGGCCGGGATTGCCCGGGCCCACAGGGACACTCTCCACATCTCCCTCTTTCCTGCTGGGTATGTCCAGGGTGGAGCTCCTCTCCTTGGGGCTCAGGACAAGCCACGGAGGGGAAAGGCACTTCCCCTCCTGGAAAATGGAGTCTGTCCCGCTTTCGATCCCTTCAGCTGCCTGAGATTATATTTAAACCCCAAGCAAGCCTGACATGCGTCTGAGGAGGCCACACCCGAAACCACGGTCACCATGGCAATGCCACTCCGTGGGGGCTGTGTGTGGGCGCTGTTTTAGCCACAAGCAAGCCATAGTTAACTACAAGCATCACGGGGAGACACAGGGACAGAGCGAGACAGGTCCCCAGCTGCTTGGCTGAGCCCCTTGTCTGTCCGCCCAGGCGGGAGCCTGTCCACGCCCAGCCACGGGTGTCAGGACACGAACTGGGTGTGGTGCCTCCACCTTGCTGAGCCTGCCCTCCACAGTCTTCTTTGCCTTTTACTCAAAGACTGAGATTGGGGCCCCCCCGGCGGGCCACAGAGCCTGGCATTGTGAATTCACCGTCCCAGGGTCAGGCCAGCGCCAGGCTTCCAGGCCGCCATGGTATCCAGTCACCCTGTCCTGGGACGGGATTGGGGGGAGGTGCGGCCGGGACCACCTTCTAGAAAGCAAGGTGACGATATGCATCCAAAGTCTTTGGGTCTCATCATTCCACTTCTGGAAATCTGTTGTAAAGGAAGAACTGGAGATGCAAACCTCGTGTGTCCCAGACATAGGCCCTGGTAGTTGCAGGATCAAGGGTGGCAGGTGATGCGGCTGGCTGCAGAGCGGAGGCAAAGTCCACCGCAGGCCCCGTGGGACCTTTGAGAGCTAATTTTGCACACAGACACATGCACACGTGGGCTCACACTCACTCAGGCCAGGCAGGAGAGGCTCTGCCGGGACAGAAGGAGGCAGGACCCCTGCCGGTGGCCCCAGCGAACCAGCAGATGGCCCAGCAGCCTGGCCGTGTGCAGGCGCTTGCCTCGTTGGAAAGCACCCCAGCATCCCCAAGCTGGGAAAAGATGCCCTGGGACCTTGTCATCCACAGCCAGAAGCCTCCTATGGGCAGGGCCCAGGCTGCCATCCCCAGAGGTGACACACAGCCCTCGCTGACCCCTGACAGCCCCTGTCAACCCCCAGTGACCCTTGCCCGGGCAGGACAGCTGGAGTTGACAAACCGCTCTCAGGACAGGACCTCATCTAATTCCTGCAACACCCACGGGGGGAAGCATGAAGGCTTTGAGAGAAACAGCACCAGACGGGTGACCATGGCAGGTACCCTGGTGTCTCAGCGCACCTGTCCACCTCCGGGGAGCCCCGAGATCTGTGTGTTCAAGGTTGATCTGATGAGACCAGGCTCCAGGAGAAGGCACCGGTGTGCCTGACCGTTCCTGGGACTGCCGCTGGGTCGGCAGCTGCTCCAGGGCTGTGCCTGGGGGTGACCTCGGCACCTGGGGAAATGTAGGCCATCCCAGGCTAAGGATGCGAAGCCCGTGGCCCCCCCAGCTGGATGCTTGTGCACCTGGGCCCAGTGGGGGAGGGACCATCCTGAGAGGGGCCACCAGGTGTTTTAAAATGGAGTGGTATGTGCAGAGATGAGGCCCTTTTGGGGTGGAGGCTGGTAGCCTGGCTCAGGAGGACAGGAGGCACTGGCCTGGAGACACTCGGGACACAAGGAAGTGGGATCCGTGGCCAGGAGTCATTCCTTGGCTTGCTGGGTGTTCACCTGTGAGTGGGGGTGACCGGGGAAGGCAGAATACTGACTCAGCTCTCAGGAAATGGCAGACAGTTTCTGTTGCTGTCATGGCCCTTCCGTTTATCCGAGCGTGTATCAGCCCAAGGGGCACCATTGACGCCACCAGGTCCCAGGCAAGATGGGGGCTGCCAGCTGGCCCCAGGGAACCCCCTCTGCTGGGGCAGCCTGGGGCAGCTCTCAGCCCCTCCCGCGGAGACTCAGCAGGGACAGTTTGGCGTCCGAAGCCACCTAACCCGGAGGGAAGAGCTCGTTGCCTCTGCGGCTTTACATCCAACGTCTCTGGTCCTCCTCTCGAACCCTGTGCACTCAGCAGCAGGAAAACAAACAACTTCAATTCTCATCTGAACCACTGATTCAAACAGCCTCCTAGGTTCTGTTCTGTCTCCCGCGTCCCTACGTACTTGCCTCCCTCCACAAAGATGTCTGGGTGCGGTGGGAAGGGACTGATGTGAACTCAGACCCTCGCTGGGCTGGCCTGGGGCGAGCACGGTGACAGCAGGCAGCTCCGACCAGGGCATCCTGTCTACACCCACAACTGAGGAACTTCCTGGGAGGACTGTGGCCCTCCATGGTGCAGAGGCTGTCGAAGACAGGACAGTCCTGGTTCAGAGACGAAGGACCTCACTGCCCCCGGCAGAGAGTGGCATGAACATCGGTGAATTTGCATCAGGCTGCGTGCCCCCGAGTCCCACAGGAGAACACGGGGGTCCCAGGGGGGCCCTGTACATGCAGTGGTTCCATGACAGGAATCGAACCCTGACCTCAGGGAACCCAGATATTTCCTAATGGACAAATGGGCAGGAATGCCCTTTCTCGGGAGGGAGATAATTCCAAACTATTCCTTCAACAAACCTCCTTGAAGAGAGTCCGGAACAAAAGGCAGCTGGCATCGTGCCAACAAGATGTGCAGAAACAGAGAGACTTATGGAAAACTGCCTCCCAGCGGGAATTTGGGATGCTGCTTCCTGACCTGGCAGGGCCCAGCAGCCCACCCAGAAGGTCCCGGCTGACTCTTCCAAGCCTCTGCCTGGTCATACTCAGCCCAGGTGGAGCCCCAGCCTCTGTGCTGGGGTCATCCCGCCCAGCCTCAGCGGACCCAGGGCAGGCACCCCAGAGGCTCCAGAGAGCAGGCTGGACAACTTCACTGGCCTGTCCCCACTGTCTGACCCCACCGTGCTCCCCCCTCCCCGGAACTGAGTTCAGAATGGGAGCAGGTGTGCCCTTGACGTATGTCCCGTCTCCATGAGCAGCACACATCACGAACCATTCTGGTAAACCAGCTGTCTGAAAAATCAAAGCGCCGATTATAGTGTCTACCAAATTCTCAATAGTGTGAGGTCACTGAACCTGGATGGATGTGCGGTCAGCTCCTGTGAGCCTGTGGGAGCCCCCTTCCCCCTCCACCCCTGTATGCCTTCTTCCTGCAGCAACCTCCCCCCGCCCCGGGGCCAGGAGATGTGGCCCTTCCCCATTTGTCATGACCAGTCCTACCCACCCCGCCCCCAGGACAGCAGACCTTGGGGCCTGCTCTACAGCACACTGAGGAGTAAATCTGAGTCTCCTAGAGTTGCCCTTCCGACATCTAACGGGAGCTGAGAGAGTTTAGGAAATTTCCAAGGCACAGCCAGGATTGTGAGGCTATTCTGGCTGCAAATCCTATGTTGAATATCTAAACCCAAATACTGACTGTGGCCTTCTTTTTGCATTTCGTCTTTAACAAGGCTAACCACCCACCAGACCAGGCAGGTGGGTACCTCGGGCCGACCAATAAGAAGTAATAGCCCTTGGTGAGTGCTGTGAACCACCCGGCATGGTTCTAAGTGCTTTCGATTCCTTAGGCTCCAGGTTAACTCCCCCAGCTGTCTGTACCATCATTACCCCATTCTACAGAGGAGGATGTGGAGGTCCTGGGCTGGGAAGCAACTTGCCCGAGGTTATACAGACAGAAGTGCTACCGCACCAAACAGCCTAGCTTCAGAGCCCACACCGCTACCAACCATATCACAGGACTTAACCAAGGGGAAGTCGTGCTCAGAAAGGCCAAAGAGAGGGAAAAGACATTTATCGCCCCTCCCCAAATGGCTACATCTCTTATACTGAAAATCCCTAGCCTCTTGCTCAGAGATGCTTCTGCTGCCCCGGGCCGTGTCCCTGGCTTCACCTCTAATTTCGGGGCAGCAGGGTGGGCAGTCCTCAAGCACACGGGCAGTGTCTTATCTCCAAAGCTCTCCTTGTCTCCATCACTGTTCTGCCCCAGGACCTTCTCCGACCTGCTCCGCCCAAGGCAGCCCGAAAGGAAGGGAAAACGAACACCCCTTAGGACAACCATCGACCACTGGGGTATGGGAATCCACCCTTAGAAGGCGGTTCCATATGGCTGCTCAGGGGGTCTCCAGAGAGGGGCAGACAACACACCCATTCGTGTGAGCTGCCCCGAGTACCCAGCCAGCTCAGGAACACAGACCCCACGGCTTTTTTCCTCCTTGCCATCGCTCCCCACTGGCTCGCTGCCACCTCCTGGGCCCCTTCTCAGGTGACCACAGGCACTGCAGTGGTCAGGTGCTGGGCGTGAGGGAGGGGCTGGCTCGCTCACTACTACGATGACAGCAAGGGCGCCTGCTGGCGGGATGTGGGGTGGTCCCCAGCCTGCAGAGCTGTGTGCCGTGCAGAGCCAAGTAAGGCTCGCTGGGAAAGCCAGACTTTCTCCCCGGCATTGAAGGAAGCCTGGCTGCCTCCAGCCAGAGGGCAGATGGTGCTGAAAATTAGGCCAAAGGTGCAGCATAAGGGTGCGAGATCCCAGAGATGAATGAAGGGCAACCTTGACAGGTCCCCTGTGCTCAGATCCCCAAACCCCGAGGCCTGGTTTAGGGTCATGGTGAGTGAATTCACCTAGGAGTCTTGTCCTTCCGTTTCATGTCCCGTTTGTTCGCGGAGAGGACGTTTGCCTTGTCTGGATTCGCAGAATATACCCCATCTGAGGTGGAGATCTTGCAAAACGATTCCTGTTGTATCCGTTCCTGTCGCTGCTGTAACAGGTGACGGCAGACAGGGCTTCCAGCCACGGGACTTCACTGCGTCCCAGGCTGGAGGCCAGGAGTCTGACAGCAAGGTGCCAGCAGCCGGGGTCTTTCGGGAGGCTCCAGGGGCCATGTGGTCCTGGCCTCTCTCCAGCTTCTGCTGTTGCTGGCAGTCCTCGGGGCTCCTTGGCCTAGAGACACACCACTCCCATCTCTGCCTCTGTCTTCACACGGCCTTCTTCTCTGTGTCCCTCCGCGTGTCCTCCCGTAAAAGGACACCAGTGGTTGGATTTAGGACCCACCCTCAACCAGGAGGCCCTCATCTTAACCTACATCCTAATTACATCTTCAGAGACCCTACTTCCAAATGGCATCACATTCACAGGACCAGGGAGGAGGACTTAACAAAACTTTCAACCTGTTACACTCGTCCTCTTTGGAATCTGCCCTGCTTCCCTCCCTGCATCCAGACCAACAGCTGGGACCGAGCTCGGTCTGGGCAGGGACACCGAGGACCACACTGAAGGGGATAGCTTACCCCCAGAGGGACTGAAGCTCCTGGCTGATATGTACCGGCAGGAACCTAAGGTCAAGCACGGAGCGGGCCTGAGGACTGTTGGAGGGGTGTGTGGAATGTAAGGCTGGGCAGGGGAGGGTTTACTGATGGGGGCATTCGCCTGTAACTAAGCATTAACACCCCAGCAGAGTGGAGCCAGCCCCGACGTGCTTGGGGTGCCTCTCTGAAGCTGGGCCGATCTACGTGAGGCAGAGACACTGACACATCTTTGGAAGGGTACGAGGAATGGGCCCAAGGCTGGAGGCGGGGAGGGTGGGGGCCACAGGAACCACCGGCTTACCGGGTTCCGAGGAGGGCCTGGAAGACACGCCTTTCACTGAAGCAACAAGAAAGGGTACGGGCGTCGCCAAGAAGCTCCATGATGGCAGATCTGCTCGGCCAGTGTTAACAGGAGGAACGCTGCTGCGGGAGCTGCCACAGGAGAAGGATGACTGCACAGAATGATCGGGGCCGAGGCGGGGTCGTTACGGCAACGGGAAGAGGGTCTGGAAGGAAACCAGGCGCCTGCGGGAATCCGTGGTGCTGGCTCGTGGACCACAGCGGCCCCGGTGGACGCACGAGCAGCTCACTAGGGTACCGCTTGACTTGCAGGAACAGGAACGACCAAGTGCAGGGGCGCAGAAGGCTGATGTCAACGGCCGCGATGCTAAACGGGGTCTCCTTTCCGGATGAGCCAGTTCTCCGTCCAGACCCCAGCTGTGCAAGAGAGGCTGGGTGTCCTCACAGAAGGGCCCGACGCTGCACACACGCGTACATGATACAGACCCCTGCAGAGTTTTCCTGCCGCCATTCAGGGGAACTCTGCTCCAGACAAAGGACACCCACAATCTCGAAGGAGTTTGGGTACAGGGTGTGAGTTGACAATGATACCAAGAGACCCAAAATGTCAAAACTGGCCCCCAGGTAGCACAAAGGCTTATGGATGTCGATGATAAATGGGGTCCTGGCCCAGGTCCCCCTCGGTGGGTTTGTGGACGCATCCTGTGGTCATCCCCCCGTCCCCACGCTCCTCATGGGTGGACTTATTTGGCAACTGCCAGAGTCCCCTCGTGTTTCCCTGTCCTGTGGGGCGAGCACCCCGTGCTAGAGAAAGGCCAGCCACAGTCTGAAGCTGCCCTCATCCCCTGGCAAAGAGAGTGACTCAGAAGTACGCCTCCTTCCAGGTAAAGCACAGAGGTTAAGGCCAACCTCAAAGACACAGAGAATTCGGGAGCGGTGCCCCCTCATACTCCCATTCGGTCTGCTGGCGCAAACAGCACGGCCAGGTCGGGTGCAAGCTTTCCTGTCTGTTGGGCCTTCTGCTTGGAAGTCCAGTGGTGCTCGAGAGGCCTGTGGTGGGTCTCTGCCAAGCCCCTGTCAAGAGTGTCACGGAAGGGTCCCTAGGATTCTGCAGCAAGGCCACACCAAAGAACTGTTTGCCCCATGAAAAGCAGCTCCCAAGATGAGACTGGGTCCTGGCACCAACCGGGACCACGGCACCTGACCACGGGACGTGGAGTGGTGATGCTCCCAGAGCTGCCTGCCACGGGCATTGCTAAGTGGGCACAGTGGCGGTCCGGCGGGCCGTGGGAAGCATCATTTGGCTTAGGACCGAGTCTCGAGGGTCAAAGAGGTACATAAAAATGTTCTCCCATGGCTTCGATGCCTCCCCCTGAGCTGAAATCTGTGGCCTCGTGTGGGGTGGGGTCCCTACAATCAAGTGACAGAGGGAAGCTGCCTCCGCCCTGGTTCATAGACGTGCCAGCTTGACACGTTGGGCAAAGGTGACAATGGACCGTCGTGCCGTCCTGCCCCACGGCGGCGTGCCCGTCAGGAACCGTGGCGAGTGGAAATCCTCCAGGGCCAGAAATCCCAGAGGGATGCTTGCTTTTCAGTTTTGCAGGGTTCACCTCTCGGGGCTTCCACACCCGTGGCACAGAGTGGGTCTCCGCAGCGACACGCGTCCGGCGAGGGCCAGGCGGCCGAGGCTCAGCCCGCGGGACCAGGCTGTGCGTCACTGCGCCAGGCGGCTACCGAAGCAAGCAGAGGTGCTGGGCGGGCACAGACGGGATGGTGGGGGACAGCATGCCTCTCAGGAGCACCTGCAGCCGCGGGGACGGACCGCGGCTTCTTGTGCTCGCCGGCCTTGTCTTTGTGGGCGGCGCCGTGACAGCCACCACCCTGGAGAACCAGAGATGAACTGAGCAGATGCGAACACTGCAGGGATGACTTCCCCTCTGCTGTGGTGCTGGTGCCGCAGCCCTTGCACTGCACCTGCCGCAAGCAGCAGCCCCTCTAGAACTTTCCACGGTGCCGCAGGGCTGCCCTGGCAGGGTGGCCCTGGGGTGGCAGTGGGTGATAAATGCCCCAGCCCCTCATTCCTCAAAAGGACAATTCAGAGGTGTGCTCCACTTGCTGGGCAGGGCTCCCCAGTGGCAACGGGACTCGAGTGCCCCAGGCTGTAAGGCACCTTGTCAGCTTTTCCTACTTCTTCCACTCCTGCCTCTGGGACATCACCCCCTATACTGGGAAACAGTGTCCCCCCCATTCATGCCTACCCAGTCCTTATTTGGAAATAAGATCTTTACAGGCACTGCCCCTGACCCTCCGGACTTGGGGAGGAGCTGTCCCAGCTCTCAGGGAAGAAGCTCAAGTCTGCACTGGCAACGTACATTCCAGCCTCTGCCAGAGACAACAGACAAGGAAGCCACCAGCCCCCCAAAACTGTCCCTGCTGTGAGCCCAGATGCCTCTGACACAGGAACGGCTGTCATCCCCTTCCCAAGCTGGCCCCTCTCAGCTGCAAACCTTGATCCGCCCCGGCCTTCAATCTGCCCATCTCATCACCACCGGAATAGAACTCCGCGTTTAAAAAGCACCAGCCCTTCCCGTCCCTTTTTCTGGCCCTGTAAATATGTGGGCAGAAATAGCAGCCTGCAGGCTGGAGGGAGTGATTGCTGGTTGCGGAACCAGGCGAAGGCTCCTGCCCGGGTGGGCCTCGCCGCGTGGGTGCCCGAGGCCGTCACAAAGGCCGGCTTTAAATAGCTCCTTGTGGGTTTATGTGCAGCAGAAAGAGGGCAGCCGGCAAGCTGCAGGGAAGGTGAGGACAGGCAGGCATGGGGGCAAGGTCCCGCACCCAGGTGAGCCCAGCGGCTCCATGAACCTCGAACCTACCTGCACACCCTCTGGAGGCCCAGGGGTGGAGCTGACCCTGCCTGGCCTTCCTCGGTGGAACTCAGAGCTTGGGACAGGACCCTGGCTGCCTCCAGGGTTGGGGAGGGCGGGCAGCCTTGAGCCCAGCCCGGAAGCTTCAGGCGCCATCTGTGGCTTGAACACCCTCCCCCAGGCAGTTCTTCCAGGTTCCGGGGAGGAGGGGGCAGTGGCCCTGCATGGGAGCATGCAGACAAGAAGGTGCTGAGGGGGCAAGGGAGAAAGGGGCCGCTGCCCTCCAGCATCACGTCCTTGTTGGTGGAGTTGGCCAGGCTCAGCTCCCCCCAGCACCCCTGCTGTCCTGAGGCAGCCGAACCCCAGCTGACCCAGATCCATGCTCTGCTGCTCATCAGCCGCCTGCCCCCCCCCCGCCTGCCCCCACTTGTCCCCCGCTGTCCACTCCACGTGCGCTTCTGGTTCCATTGGCTCCTGGAGGTCTTGCTCCTTGGCCCGTCCCACCCCCTGGGATGACCCTGCCAAGCTCTGCAGCCCAGTCCTTGGAGAGGTGACAAAGTGGCAGCCTTGTACCAGGAGGAGTCTTCAGGAGGTGAGGGGCCTTGGAGCTGGAGGGGAAGGGGGAGGGGGAACTGGAGGGGGAGGGGAGGGGAGAGGGAGGAGGAGGGGGCTCTGAAGGTTGTGGAAGTGCAGCTGAATGTAGAGGTGGGGGTAGAGCCGTGGAGGGGGAGCGAGGGCTGGAGGGGGAGGGAGACCTGGAACTGGAGGTGATAACCCTGGGTTGTGGTTTGGGTAGGTGGGCCAATGCCCTCCTGTGCCCTTCACAGGGCTGGGTCTTTTGGGAAGCAGCTACCCTGCACGGCTGTGCTGGAACACCTGGACCCCAACGGTCACTCTGCCAGCTAAGCCGTTTGGGAGTAAGCATCCTCCAGCATCCTGTCCCCACGGCCTCAAGGCGCTGCATACCCCTGGGCAGGCTGTGCAGCTGGAGGCGGCTGGCAGGGCCGCCTGATTCAGTCTGATTCACGCAAAGTCACCATCATGCTCCCTTGAGGCGGCTTGGGGGGCCCACCAGGAGGGGCACCACGGGGCCAGATGGGCAGTTGCCTGGCGGCCATCTTGACCACAGCACGGCATGCCCATGGCTAACTTCAGCCACCGGAGCGGGCTGTCCGGGCTCTGCGGCGACCACTGCTCCTCTCACTGCCTGCTTCCGCTGCCTCTGAGTGAGATGACTTGCTCTGCTTTGATGCCATAGAAAATCTGGACCCCCTTATTCGGATCTCCAGTGACCAACAACCCCGGTCACCCTGCTGCAACCTTGTCACCCCACGTCCGTGGTGGCAGCAGAGATGAGAAGGGGCTGAGTGGTGTTTGTGGGGACTCAGTGGCCTCCCTCCGCCCATCAGCACGTCTGAGAAGACAGCATAGTGGGACCACGGGACCCCTGGCCATGGGACCAAGAGACCAAGGTGGGGTGTGACTCCTAGAGCTTCTCCAGGTCCCTGCACCTCTGCCCCTTCCACTGACGTCCAAGGACGTGGCCACATGGCTCGCCTGTGGGACACAGCTCTAAGCCCCTCTGTCCCGAGAGCCCAGGAGCCCACAGCTAGAGGACGACTCTCCTGTCAGCGACCACACGGCCACGGCTCAGCTGCAGCAACAGAGAACACAGCCAGCAGCCAAAGGCTTTGTTTTATTTCATGCTGGGACCGAAGGCCCATGGCTGCCCTTCTCCATCATTTCACCAAGAAAGTAGCACCGCCCTCTTCCAGGCTCCCACGACCTGGTCCAAGCCCACAGAGCAAATGCCTAGAATCAGGATTGTTTTCTGAATCGAATGCGAAGTTCCGCAAGGGCCCTGAGCCTGCCTGGCTCAGCCTCAGGTCAAGCTGGCTCTGCCCCCCAGGAGGGGCTGGGCTGAGGGTCTGCAGGAGAGGCGGACGGGCGAGCCCAGGGTGGTCTTCCAGGTGCCGATGAGGACAGAGTCCAGGGTACTTAGGGAGGCCAAGGCTTTCCTCTTGTTTTCTGTGCCCTGTTGTCATGCCCCCTTCGAAACAGGCAGAGCAGGCATCTCAACCCAAGGGCCTCTCTCCCAGTGGCTGCGGGCTCAGGTCAGGCAAAGCCCCGCCTCTGGCCTCACATGGTGTAGGCCGCCCAGTAGAGGACGTTGACTGCCACGAAGGCCGCAGGGAACACCACGCGGGCGTAGATGTCGATGGTGTCTGCGTCGATGGGCTTGAAAAGGGCACGGAGGCCTCCCTGGCCCCCCGAGCGGCCCCACCCCTGCTTCTTGGCCTCTCCAGTCTCCATCTCCACACACCTGTAGGAGCCCATGAGGTTCCCAGGCCTGCGGCAGTGCCGGCGGGACACGGCCAGCTCCTGGGTGGCGCCAGCGGCAGACAGGGAGAAGAGCACGATGGCGTTCTTCACATCCATCTGCACCGCGTGGAGGGAGAGTGGCGGGGGAGGAGACGGGGCTGAGCCCAGGGCAGGCTCCCCTCCTCCCAGGACCGCCAAACTGGGCCAGCGCCTAAGTTCCTCTGCGTCCAGCAGCAGGACGGGCCAAAGAGATTGGGCCTGCTCTCGTGTGCTGGGGACTGCAAGTGACCTCCCCAGAGCAATGGGCAGAGGATCCTGAGTGGGTCCCAGAAAAAGTGGCCCCAGCAATGCTGCCCCTCTGTTGGGGTGGAGGGGGTGGGGGTTGGGGGACAGTGGGAGGTGGTGGGGGAGGCTGTCCTTGATCCTGAATACCAGAGAGCCAACAGGCTCAGCCTCACCTCTGCTTTCTGCTCCTTGACCTTGACCTTGGCCTTTTGCTTCTTCCGGTAGTCAGCATTGAAATGCGCAAAGGCATACTCCACCAACGCGGCAAACACAAAGACGTAGCAGATCCAGAAGTACACGTCCAGCGCCTTGATGGCCGAGGCCCGCGGGAGGGAGGAGCGGGCACTGACCATCAGCGTGGTCATGGTCAGCACCGTGGTGATACCTGCTGGGAATGCGCAGTGACATTGCTGGGGCCCCGGTCACCTCCCTGCACCCCTACCCCCAGCCTGGGTGCAGGTCAGGCTCCTCTGACCAGGCCTGGCCCTGCTGGCCACTGGCCCAGGACAGCTAGGGACAAGAGGCTGGGACACAAGGCCTGGGCTTGTGGCCAGCAGGGTCGGGGTCCTATTTCTGGGCTCCCACCCTTCCGCCAGCTCCCTCCGAGGGAAGGTCAGGGCCCCGCACCTAGAGACACCCTGGCCGGCACCGCTGCCTGGCTGATCCAGAAGGAGACCCAGGACATGGCGACTAGGAGGATGGAGGGCATGTAGGACTGGATGATGTAGACGCCCCGGTTCCTCCGGAGGTGGAAATGCAGGCTGAGCCGAGGGAACTGACCAGCTGCCAGGGAAACGCTCTCGGTTGGGACCTGACCCACCCATGCAGTGACACTCGGGCAGAGAGGAGGGCTTGGCAGGCACTGGGGGCCACTGCGAGCCTCAGACCCTGCCTTCACCACCTCCCCCACACAGCCTGGGGGGTCGGGGGTCTCCCCTGCCCTGGGTCTTATCCTGGGAGAGAGGCTGGCTCTCTGCAGGGCCACCCAGAGGAAGGAGAAGAGACAGGTGCTGGTGCCGCACTGGCCCAGGGGACTCTCCCAGCTGTGTGGCCAGCTCAGCTCTCCTGGCCCTCCTGGGTGCACAGCCAAGCTAAAGGGAAGAGCCAGCTGGAGTCACTGGCCCCAGTGGCCAGGCAGTAGGAGCTGGAAGGGGCAGGAGGGGCCAGGAGACAAGGCAGCCCCAGGAGGCGTGGCCCCTGATGCCCTTGCCCCTCATGTTCCCCAAACCCCAAGCGTGCTAGCCTCCAGGAAGCAGCACAGGACGGAGGAATCAGGCAGAGAAAGCCTGACCACGTCCACGCTGTGGCGTCCTGAGCCCCCGGGTCGGGTGCAGCCTGTGCCCATCGTGGTTTTCCCGCTGCCTCCTCAGGGGTCCTCAGAGCTGACCAACGGCTTCGTTAAAAGTGCAGGAAAACACAAGGCGGGCTCCCGGAAAGAGGCCGCGAGAAGCCGCGTTACCGGATTTGAAGTTCCTCAGCTCGGTGGCGAAGCGGTAGCTGGTGATGGTGAACTGAGCCAGCTGCAGCTTGTTCAGCCCGTGGATCTGCTCCTGGTTCTCAGACCAGTAGTAGACGATGTCCTCGGATGAGTAGCCGTCTGCGGGAGAGCCCCAGGTGGGCAGCAGAGCCTGGTGTCCCCCGGCCCCTGGGAACCCCCAGCAGGAGCACCCCAACCATACAGGGAGCCTGATACGGCAGAGACGGGGGACAGCATGGGGAGACCCAGCCAGGAGCAAGAAGGCCTGCAGCCGTGCCCAGCACCTTGGGCAGGCAGACAGGGCCAATAGAGCTGGCCAAAGGGCAGGTCACCATCTCCAGGGGACCCACAGGGCTGTCACGCTGGACAAACGACACAAATGTGTGCCTTGTCTGGGCTCCACACCCATCTGTCCTGGGCAAGTCACTGACCCCTGGGAAGAGGGCCGGGCTGGTCAGCCTTCCAGCTCCCTCTCTTTCTTCTCTTCAGCCCAGGCCTCTGACTCCACAGGGCCTGTCCCAGATGCCTCCCCATCCCCAAGCCAGGCCAGCTGCAAAGGTCCCTGACAGTATGGGTCCCCTCTCTTCCCACAGCGGAGTCACCAGAAACGCCAGCACGGCCTGCCCTGAGCGGACCCCACTCCGTCCCGGCACCCGGAAGGGCACTCACAGCTCTCCAGGTGCAGCATACACTCCTGCTCGTCCATGGGGTACTTGGCCAGGTCCATGTCGCAGGCCACCGTGGAGGTGATTCTGCCCAGACAACATGCTGGTGAGGTCTCCAGGAGCGAGGCCAGCGCCCGAGATCCTGAGGTTCTCCTGCCCCCAGTAGGCAGAGACGCCCCTGCCCCCCACCCGGACGGGCCACCTCCAGGGAGTGCGGCCAAGCGGCCTCTCGGGCTTTGTTGGCGAGGTGCTGGCATCTGGGTGAGAACGGGAACCTGCGGTCCGTGTACGGATACTGGTGTGTCTTTCGTCAGGAATCACAGCTGGGCTTCATTCACTTTCTTCGTCCTTCAAAATGCTTGACTCTTTGGCTAAGTTGGGGGCTTAGAAGGCAAGTGCAGCCTGGGTACCTGACCTGCGCTAAAGGACAACCGCTGGGCATTCCCACTGACCGGGCAGTGTGGGAAAAGGCCCAGGTTGCCAAATGTTCCGACTTCCCAGAGAATTTAGAATCTTACATAAATCTCTTGGTTTTTAAAATGTTGGCAACTAATGCTGTTTTTAAAAGGCATATGTCAGAAGCACGTCTTTAAACAAATGAGTGTACATGTATGTTCACAGCAGCACAACCCATGGCGGCCGACACGTGGAAGCCGCCCAGAGCTCGTGAATGCATGAGGGGGGCACCAGGCCATGGAATGCTACTCAGCCACAGAGGCAACAAAGTCCTGATCATCGTCACAACCTGGGTAACCCCAGAAACACTGAGCTAAAGGAAGGAAGGCAGACACAAGAGGACACGTCGCGTACGATTCACTCTACATGAAATGTGCAGAATAGGCAGAAAGCCGGTCGGGGCGGGCGGGGGGCGGGGGGTGAGTGAGTGCTCGTGGGCCCGGGGTCTCCTTTTCAGGTAATGAGACGTTCTGGAATCAGATAGAGGTGATGCTTGCCCAACACTGCGAATGTCCTAAATGCCACGGAATCATTTGCGTTGAAATGGTGAATTTTATGTTACGTGAATTTCACCCCCACGTGAAAAACAGGAAGGCACAGTGTTGGCCAAAAAGCCGCACCTGCGGGCCTCCCGCGGCCACCGCTGCAGCTGCCGCGGGCTCCGTAGGCAGCGCGAGTGGCCGGAGCTCACGGACAGCCCACCGCTCCCGGCAGAGCCCCTGGCGGGGCTGGCCCCGGGCTCACCGGATGCTGTACAGGATGACGCCGTCGGGCTGCAGCCGGATGAGCTTGTTCTCCACGGTCACGTCGTGGAACCAGGCGGACTTGGCGTTCACAATGAAGGTGTCCGGGAGCCACAGCTTGTCCACGAAGCGGCTGTCCAGGCCCAGAGTCTCGTTGGTGTGGTTGTAGGCCAGCCTGCTGTCCCGCCAGCTCTGGTGCAGAAACACCGTCATGGTGTACTCCTGCAGGGTGGGGCGGCGAGGGCCCCTGGCCGTCAGCCCGGCTCCTCTCCTGGGGGCCCACGGCCAGGGGTGAGGCGGCAGCTGGCGGCACCTACCATGTTCACCTCCGAGATGTGGTCGATGCTGGCTACCTCGATGGCGAGGGCCACATTCACAGGGGGCCCTGAAAGGAAGGAGCTGAGGCCAGGCTCTCCACCCAGTGAAAGCCCAGGCAGGCAGGACAGGGCTCAGCCAGGGTTTTGCAAGGAGGACAGTGTTGGTGAACGTCTGCAATGAGAGGCTGAGAAGATCCATCTTCCTAGCTGTCTCCCTGGGGGGGCTAGCTGTCGAAACCTGACACACCCCTTGGGGACAGATGCACCCCTCAGGGGAGCCATCCCAGAGCTAGCAAAGCTCACACCCCCAGATGGATGCAGGAGTCTACCAGCTGCCCTCACCTCCGATGCCAGGCCGGAAATTGCGAGCATAGCCCTCCATCAAGCCATCCAGGTTGGGGAGCCAGGATATCTCCAGGTTGGAGCCAACATAGTCCCCAATATCGTTCATTGCTCTGGAAACAAAGGCCCACTGGTCACAGGTTGGGTGCCCGGGATGGAACCCAGGTCTCTTCCTGGGCACCTAAGCCAGGGGTGGGTGGGGAAGACCACTGTGAGAGCCCCTCCAGGCTGGACCTGGCCAGTCCCAGTAACTCCTGCCAAAAACAGGGAGCCCCCAGGGAGAAGCAGGGCCCCGGACTCTTCTGCCTCACCCACCAGCCTCTCTCTGCTCAGCTGCCTCCCACCCACCTGCCCTTGAGCGAGCCTACGGGGTCCGGCAGAGCCCCCAGCCTCCCTCCACAACCGGTATGAGGAGGATGGCCAGTCCGAGTCCCCACCCCTAGGGACTCTCAATGAATAGCTTCGGAGGACCCTGCCAAGGGCACACAGCCTCCCTTTCAGCCTCTGAGGGTCAAGTGTTCTGCAAGAGGTGACTTGAGAGAAGAGATGTGTGACCAGGAAGCTGAGGGCCAGGGAGAGGGGCGGATGGGTGAGGTCCCAAAGCTGACCCAGGGCAAGGCGAAGGGCCCATGGGGACGCTGTAACCCACTCCTGCTCTCTGTCCCTTTCCAGGTGGGCCCAGGCCTGGCCCCAGAGATCCCCAATTTGTCCTGTGCTTCTGAGGCTTAGGCCGACCCCAGAGCAGCTGGAGCCCATGCCAACGCTGCAGCCTGTGCTGGTCGTGTGCGTCCCTGGCAGGGCCACGCTGTATGGCTGAACACACCGGACTGCCAAAGGCTCCAGCAGGTCCACCCACCCACCCCCGCTTGTGCTTACCTGTCCGCGGGTAAACAGTGCCGCCCAAAATTCATGTCCACCCAGAACCTCGGAATGCGACCTTACTTGGAAATTGGGCTATAATTAGTTAAGAGATATCATGCTTGATTAGGATGGCCCTAAACCCAATGAGTGGTGTCCTTAGAAGAAGAGAAAGCAGTCCAGGGCGGGGGCAGGGCAGGTGATTTGGTGACGAAGTGTGAGAAGGACTAAACGAAGTCCTGGCCCCAAGCAAAGCCCAATTAAAAACACAAATAGAGGTCATCCTGAAGATCGGATGTAAAGGGACTCGAATTAGGTTTTATTTTTGGCCTGGCCCAGCTGCCATCTTGCTGCAGCGCTAGCCTGCCAGGAACAAGGCTGTCAAGAGACAGCATCCTTCCCTGGCCTCAGGGTGGTGGCACAGGCAGGCGCTCCTTTCCTCGGCTAGGTCCCACGCCCACTCGCAGGCATGAAGGCAAGACTGTGGGTTAGCCCCGGGCCATGAAGCTCGCCTTGAACTGGAAGGATGCCAGTGGACTTCTTAGCCTTTGCCATCCCTGAGGGGTGCGAAGGGGACAGGCTTCCGGCCCCACCTCACTTCTCACCTAGGACAGGGGCTGCTCGTTTTTCCAGCTGTGAAGAGATGTCAAGGGCCATCCAAGGACGACACCCTGCGTGCTAGCCTGGGTTGTGGAGGGCCTTGCTTCCCTCCCATGCTTCAGGTAGACAGCGAAAGGGGTGACGGGGTCCACATTCCATGTGGGGGGAGCTCAGCATGGGGTAAGCTGGTGGGGCCTCTGACCAGCACCCTGGGAGAGAGGTTCTGCTTCATGTGATGGCCTTGGAATCCAATGATGGCCTGGGGTGGGGGCTCCCTTTGTGTAGACAGACAGGGAAGCTCAGAGACATACGTCCAGACTCCTGGGATGAAGCAGGCACCATGAAAACACTGGCAGCTTGCACCCAGCTGTCGGGCACCCTCAGGCCTCCCTCCCTCGACTGACCCCTTGAGAAACAAGCCCACCCCTGTCACTCGTCTGTGCCCCCGGGGACAGAAAGGAAAGGCGGGTGTAGCTGAGCAAGGCAGCGGGGTCCTCTTCCCTCCGAGGATCCTTCCACCGTGCACACACAAGCCCACAGTCCCTGACAGCTTTGCTGTCAGAGCAGCACCAGCTCAGTTACCAAGGCGAAGAGCAACACCGCACAGTCGCACGGTGAGCTGGCAAGGCGGGAGCTACAGGCATAGCTTCTCCAGGGAGACGGAGGTGCCAGCAGCCTGGAGGGGGCCAGCCGCCAGGGTGTGCGGCCAGCAAGCTCAGGCACCCACTGTGTGAGTGGGTCTGCAGGCTCGGGGAAGGCACAGCTTTGACCCGACCCACCAACGCTGCACAACACTTTCCCTCTTCTCCCTGCCAGGAAGCCTAGGATCCGACCTGAGCAGCGGCGGCCAAAGCAGGCGCCTCCTGTCCTCCCACACCACTCCAGGTGTGAGGACCAAGACCGAAGGAAGGGAGCGCGCTGTCCTCCTGGCTTCTGGAGCGGAGGGACACAGACGCTGCTGGGAGAGGAGGCCCCAGACTGACAGCACGGTGCTGTCTGAAGGTCACCCACCAAGGCCCGCAAAGCCCAGAGGCTCTCCCCACCGCTGGCCGGGGCTGCAGCCGGCCAGCCTCCCTGCACAGGCAAACAACATATCTGTTACCCAAACCCCAAGCCAGATGTGGGTCAGAGTTCAGAATGTTTCAGTTTTTAGAAAGGCGATAGAGTGCACATATGGACTTGGGGTGCGGCGGGGTGGCAGTTCTGGAGAATTTCCCAGCAGGAAAGTACAAGCAGGATGGATGAGGCCCATGTAAGCGCAGAACAGGCTTTGCCACCAAATGAGCTTTGGTGTCAGACTTGGGCGAAGACTTTGGGGTTCAGAGCAGCTGGGACTTCAGAATCACAGCTACGAGGCTGTGCTGGGCCCAGAGCCGATCCCAGCCCTCTAGCGCATACGTCCATGGCCACGCCTCAGTGCTTTGCCCTTCCTGTTACCTTGAGGTAGGAAGAGGGAAAAGGGCCACGGAGCTCGATAAAAGCACAAAGCCTTCCTGAGGACAGGGGTCGCATCAACGCTGCCTGTGCTCTTGGGCACAACGGCCACACTATGGCCAGACCCAGAGCTTCCTAGCTCTGCCCCCACCCACTAAAAAGGAAAGTCTGACCACATCTCCCCCCACCTCCCTGATTTGTGCTGCCTGAGTGCCTACAGCCCAGACACAGGCTGATGTTCAACCGTTTCCAGTTTCTAAGGGTCCAGAGGTCGGAATGCTGAGGGGGGAGGGGGGAGCTGTCCTTGTGCTGGTTTTCTGCAACTCTTGCACCAAGATGATCTTCAAAAAGGCCCCTCACAACTCCCAAGGAAGGTGGCGAGGATAAGTGCATGGGATGCCAGGCTACCTGGAGCCCATCTCAAGTCCCCAGAGAAGACAAGCCAGCAGGGACCCTACTGGTCCCTGAAGCCAAAGGGAGGAAGCCACAGCCCATGGGGACCCTTCTTCTTGACCTCTTCCTTCCTCCCCTCCCCCAACAGTTAGAAATCCTGAGTTGTCGTCGTTGTCCCCCCACCCCCACACCTCCCACCCCTACCCCCCCACCACCACCAGAGGCAGCGGGCTCCTTCCCCCCTGCATACTCTGGAGTTCAGTAGATTCCATTTGAAAACGGCCCCTGAAAGGAGACTCTGCAGTGTCCTGGGCCCGAACTTTCTGACGACCACACACAACCCTTATCTTGTCCACCCCAGCCTGCTAGCTGCGGCGGAAGCTCGTCTGTGTAGCTCTGCTCCCATGGGAAAGGAGCAGCCTCCTCCCCCGTGTCCTCGGGATCGCTCCTTCCTGCCTGCCTGCAGCTCGTGCCGAGCTGAGCGCTCAGCCCGCGCCTGGAAGGGCACCAGCCAGCCAGGGACCGGCCAAGTGCCTCTGGGGCCGAGGACCCCAGCAAGCCCGGGCACCCGGGAGAAATGGGAGCATCTCCCACGCCCTCGTCCCCCCATGCGGCGCTGGTTCAGCACCGGGACGGCGGACAGCACCCGGGGCGGCAGGAGCTGGGGCGGCCACGGCCCGTGCCCCAAGGGCAGCGGCGCGGTGAGTCCGGAGAGAAGCGCCCGCGGGGGAGACGGGGTGGCGGGGGAGGCGGGGAGAGTCCTAGCGGGGAGATGGGGGTGGACATTGGGGGATGAAGACGAGAGTCGACCGAGGAGATAAAGACGGGGGGGGGGTAGATAGACACGGGGGATGGGGGGTGGGGATGAAGACCGAGGGTACTCCCCACCGAGGGCGACCCCGGGAGCAGCACGGACGCCGGCTCGCTTACCTAGTGCCGCGGTGCTGCTGCGCGCAGAGCAGCAGGAGCGGAGGCAGCAGCCAAGCCAGTGCTTCCATGGTCTCGGCGCTCGGCGCTGGACCGGGGGTGGCGCCGGGGTCCCGCCGGTCGCGGGCGCTCGAGAAGTTGCTTCTCCGGCGGCCGCAGTAGCGGCACGGGCTGGGCGGGAGCGGGAGGGCGCGCGGCGCGAGCGCGAGGGCGGACGGAGCGCGGAACCCGGAGCCCGCCCCGCCCCGAACCGGGCCGCCCCCCTGCCGCCCCGCCCGTCCGCCCCCACCTGCCGCCGAGCCGGGCCGCACTCCGGAGCCGCGCGGATTCCTCCCCACCCCTGAGCCACGCAGCAGCGCCCCGCCTCCAGCTCCCGCCCCGCCTAGCCGCGCCCCCCTCCCCGAGGGTCCGGCACTCCCCCACCGCAGCACTGCTGCCTGGGAGGCGACCCAGGCCCACGACCCGCCTGGACGCTGCCTCTCGCTGCCCGGCCAGGAGCCAGCAGACAGACGGGCGCGGCGAACCTGGTCCCCGGGGCTGTTTGTGGGGGTCACAGGTCCCGGGCACCTGGTTCACGCAGTTAAGGAGCGCGGCGCGGGGAGGGGGCTAGCGTTCCTGCAGCGTTCACCGGCTCCTGGGAGAGGACCCCCCCACCACCAGCAGCTCCTTCCAAACCCCTCGCACTTCTGGCAGAACAGATACAGAGTCGGAGCGATCACCTGGCAGAGCAGCTCTGCCCACCGTCGGAGGGCCTGACGGGGAGGGAGGAGGGAGGTGGGCCATGGGGCTGCTCCATCGCCGGCCGGCCGAGGTCCTGGTCACGGGATGCAGTGACTTCTCCTCTGGCCTGATCAGGCTTCGTCATACCTGTCCGCACCCCTTTGAAGGGCACTGCGGATGGCTGGGCTGTAACAAGGGTGACATCCACCCTCTGCACCCCACAACGAGCTGAGAAAGTTAAGGCCTTGAGCATTTTCTATTTTAATTCTTTTCAACATAAAGCTCTGTGCAGTTTTCCTCAAAAAAACTTTTATCATTGTTTGGTCTCATTTGCTCACTTCTGGACTCGATACCAGCTGACAATAGAAAGTGAATTTTCATGAAAACACCTAACAATGGGCAAACGTGTTCTGGAGTGGGTTAAGCCTGCAGAGGTTGGACAGAGCAGGGGCCGATAGACAGGGCTTTGCTCCTGGGAATTTCCAGCCCAGTCTTGAATGCCAAGTACCTAAGGATAGGGCTGGTTCCCAGCTTTCTTTCCTAAAGGCAGGAATGGGTGCTAAGAAAGCCAGTCAGGTCTTAGCGTAAATGCCTTCTTTCGAGGGTCCTCCCAGGCGCCTTTGGGTATGGAAGCACTGATCTCAGCGTGTTCCCACGCTGCGTGGATGTGCGTGTGCTCTGGACAAGCCTCGGGGCCTCAGGGCCTCTTTCCTGTGTATGCTTCTGCACACGTTTGTGGGAGAGTGACGAGTTAACCCTCCAGCAAGTGCCCAGAGCGTGACTGGCAGAGAGTAGAGCTGCCAGTGTCCACCAGTATCGCTATTGTTCCCTGCTAGAACAGGGGTCTTGTCTGCCTGCTTCTTCAGCGTCCCTCATGTCTACGCCTCCAGCATATAATGGGTGCTTAATAAATGTAGGAGAGTACACAGCTCGGTCTCCAAAAGCCGGCAAAATGAGCCCGTTTACTGCTCTGGAGTTTCTGTCTTTCAGTCCCAAGCTCTGATCTCTGTGCTGGTCCAGGCAACCACGCTGTGCTCACTGTCACTCTCCTTTGAATATTTGAGAAGGTCCAGGTGCTGACAGCCTCTGAGAAATAGCGTTGACCTCAAATCACTTGACTCAATTAGTTCAGGGCGAACCGGAGTCGGCTGCTATTTTCTTCACTTGCCTCTATTACCTGAGGCATTAAATTAACCTTAGCCTTTCCCCGCAGAGATGCTGGACAGGTGTTTAGCCATAGCTCTGGGTATTTGGTGGCATCGACTTGCCTCTTCCTCCTCAAGCCCTGGAGGCAAGCAGGCTTTCAACAGCCACAAAGAGACAAAGAGGTAAAGAAGTCACCTGCTCGCACATCCCACCTGCGATCGGCGCACCTGGCACAGGTTCCCATAGCAGAAGCTCAGTCCGAGATCACCAGGATGTTCCGTGACCGTCAGTCAAAATGCTTTACTTTCTTCCCCTGAATCTGCGAGCTCCAGTGCAGGTCTATATTGTCCCTAATTGGTTTGTCTGGATCTGAAGAATGGGGTTTTCATTATTCCTTCTTCAAGTTTTTCGAGAATTAGTTTGCGGCCACTTCTGGACATAACCAGGCAGTGTCCCCTTTTCCATCTTCAGCCCCATTCAGACCAGCTCCAGCTGCCCCAGAACAGAGAGAGCCAATTCTGGGTGGCCCCAGCAAAGATCCGGAAACCAGGCCCTTGGTTCTGGGTGGCTGGCCGCCGCGGGGCTGGAGCAAGCCCCAGGATACAGGAGCATCTGTGCCTGTGACACAGAACCGGCCAGTTGTCCCCTCGCTTTCAGGATCGGGAAATGCTCCCCCATTTAGAAGTCTGGGTCAAGCCACCTCCCTTCCTTGGAAAACACTGTACGTCGTTCCCCATGTTAATTCCACACCTGTTACTTTTTGAGGGGAGAGGGAGAACCCACCCCTCCAAGTAGGACTTGGGTGAAACTTTCAAAATCCTTAAGAAGAAGGATCTCTGCAGCGGAAGGCTGTCCATCTCAGATGAGATCTGTGCCCTTTCCCCGTCGCCCAGACAACCCAGCCCCTTTCTTGGTACCACTGAGAGCACAGAACAGGAGGCCTGCTACCAGACCAGGGGAATGAGGATGAAAAAGGAACTCAAATTTCAAACCTAAGGCATTTGGTCCCCATAGGTCGACTTAACTCATCCGTGGCGTCCCTTTTGGCTTATTTGACATGGTGGATTCTCCGTAGGCAGGACCCAAGCAGAGCCGTCCAGTTTCAAGTTCGGGGCGTGAGGGCGTGCTCTTTCTCCTGTTTAGTGCGGGGAGGCATTATGCTCTCCCCATATGGCACTGAGCAGGACAGTCGTGCATTTGGTCCTGGGAGGTATGGAAACTCCACCTTCCTTGGGTAGTCCCTGGGAGTCACCGACAGCACTTCCCTGGGACCCTGCACAGCAGCCCTAAGTTGCATCTGGAAAAACTAGAAACGGATGCTCTGCTGGTCTGTTAGATTCTTGAGGTCATCGGCCTGCAGCCTTTTTGTACCATTTACCTTTTGGGTAATCGCTTTGCCCGGTGCTCACAGCCAACGGGAAGGGATGGCACCAAGTCTGAGGCTTGGGCGGAGAGCTGGCCAGCATACATGCCAGCAGCAGGATGGGCCCCGGGAGGTAGAGGTGAGTCATAGGGATCTGGGAGGGGAAGCAGCACCAGCTAAATTTAAAATCCCTGCCTGATATATTTGTGAGGTTGCTGTATTATTTTCCTGGGGAGAGAAATAGCAGTGACACAGAAGAATATTCTTGAGCTTAAGAGACTTTCTTAGGCTGTAATTATTAATGCTGTGATTTTCAGATGGAATCCATTCATTTGAGAAGCAGAAGGAACTTGGCAGAAAGGATCAAACGCAAACTACTTGCAAGCGCCCGAGGTTGCCTGTCTACTTAGACCAAGGGCGGGCTGACAGGAAGTAGGGCTTACCGCCATGCTGTTCTCAGGAACCAAGGCCCTGAGAACCAGTAAACATCAGACTTGGCCACTCGGAGAGTTATTTCTACACCAGTCAAACAGACGTTCCAGTACAATTGGTCATATTTAATGCGGAGAAGCCAGAATTCTATTCTCCTGTCTTATGTTTTTAAAGTAGTGATTTGAATTCTTTCACGTGAAAGAAAACAGTAAACACAAATTAGCATTCCTGACAAAAAGGCTGTCAGTCAAGTGAGGAAAACATCTATTTTGGATGGGGGTGGGGCTGAATCAACCGCAGGGAGACTCTCAGGGAACTGCGGGGGAGGGCGGTCCCCGCCACCAGCCAGGATAAGGCTGCTCCCCAAACCGTGTGACAGGAGGACGTCAGGTTCCCTCTTCGCCCTCTTGTCCTCGATGCTGACCCTCTGGGCAAGATGTCAGACAAATAGAAACAGTAACCTTTTTCATACTTGACATTTGATTACCTTCATTAGACTTCCTCGGGAGAAGTCCCCACGCAGATCAATATTCATTTAACAAATATTAATGGATTACTCATCCTACTATGTGCTAAGTATTGGTCTAGACAGTGGGTGTGAAAAGCATATAAAAGGTCCCCATCCCCACTAGCTCACCTTCTAGAAAGGGGAAGATGGACAATCAGTGAGTAAATGAACCATCGTTTCAGATGAAATACAGGCTGTGAAGGAATGTAGGCAAGACAAAAATAATAGAGTAATTGTGCTGGGGGGGCACTTAGGGTAGTCAGGAAAGACCTTACTATGAGGCAATATTTGAGCTGAAATTGAATTATATCCTATCCCTCCTGGAGAAAAAGCCAGCCACATCAAGAGCCAGGTAACTGTTTCAGAGAGAGAACAGAAAGTGCAAAGGTCCTGGGGCACCTGTCTGGCTCAGTCCTCAGTCAGAAGAGCATGTGACTCTTGGTCTTGGGGTTGTGAGTTTGAGCCTCACGTTGGGTGTGGAGATTACTTTAATTTTTTTTAAATGTTTTTTTTAAAGAAAGAAAGTCCTGTGGCTGGCATGAACGAGCAAGTTCAAAAAGAGGCAAAGCCAGGCCAGTGTGGGCTGTGATGTAGGGAGTGGGAAAGGATAGCAGAGTAAGGCAGGCGGGGTCCAGGTCAGGTTATGCATGGCCTTTTAGGTTGTGGCCTGGATCTAGGTTTTTATTTTATTTCACTTTATATCAGCTTTGTTGACATATAATTTATATACAATAAAGCTCACCAATTTTAAGTATACAGTTTCATGGGTTTAATGGGCCACAGCCAGCATTACACATGTCTACCATCTTACAATGTTCCCTCCTGCCCCTTTGTGGTCAGACCCCAGGCCTGGTCCCAAGTAGCCATGAGCATCTGCTTTCTGTTGCTTTAGTTTTGCTTTTCTAAAGTAGAATATAAACGGAATCCCACGGTGCGAAGTTGGTGCCGGCGGCCTTCTAAGACGGCTCCTGGTGACCCCTGCCTCCTGGTGTCGGGCATTCCCTGGGGTGGGATCTGGACCTAGCGACTCATTGCAATGATACCTCAAAGGTGACAAGACATCACGCCCAGGGTCAGCCTGTAAAAGACCAGTCTTGCTAGCACTCCACTCTGCTCACTCTGACAAGCCAGCTGCCATGTCGAGAGCTCACGAAGAGAGAGGTTCACCAGGCCAGAAACCGGGGCCTTGGTCACCAGGCCAGAAACCGGGGCCTTGGTCCGGCAGACAGCGAGGAGCTGATGCCCACCGCAGCCAGCACGAGCTGGAGAGTGCAACCCGACCCCCGTGAACCCCAAGATGACTGTGGCTCTGGCCAATATCTTGGCTACAACTTCGTGAGAGGCAGAGCTGGGGACCCGACCCTGACCCACAAAAGCTGTGAGTTAAGTGTGTTGTTTTGGTCTGCTGTGTCTTGTGGCCGCTCGTTACACAGAGATGAGTGACTGATACAGAATCCTTTCACTTAGTATAATACGTTTGAGATTCATTCACGTGGTGGCATGGATAAGAAGTTCATTTCTTACTGCCGAGCAGTGCTGCATTGCACGAATCCACCCCAGTTGCTTAAACCCACCTGCTGACGGACATTTGAGTTGTACCCAGTTACTGTCTATTAGGAGTCGAGCTGCTTCAAACACTCAAGTGCAAGTCTTTGTGTGGACACAGGTTCTCATTTTCTGTGAATAAATACCTGGTTGTAGGATTATGGGATTTTAAGGGGAACGTAGGTTTACAGGAAATTACCAAGCTGAATTCCAGTGTGGCTGTACCATGTCGCATTCCCACCAGCAACGGACGAGATTTTAAGTGGCTCTGCCTTCTAATCAACGCTTGCTTATAAGTCTTTAATTTTGGCCATCTTTGTAACTATCATAGACATCTCATTGTGGATTTCATGTGCATTTTCTTAGTGGCTTATGACACCGAGCCCCTCTTTACGCGTTTGTTTGAATCTTTTGGCAATATTTTCTTTTTTTCTTTTGAAGATTTATTTATTTATTTGAGAGGGAGAGGGAGCAAGGGGAGGGGCAGAGGGACAGAATCTCAAGCGAACTCCCAGCCGAGCGTGGAGCCTGATGCAGGGCTTGAACTCATGACCCTGAGATGATGACCTGAGCTGAAACCAAGAGTCGGACACTCAACCGAGCCACCAAGGCATCCCTTTTGTCAATATTGTAAAGTGAGATTGTTGGCCTTCTTATTGAGTTTGAGGGCTCTTGGTGTGTTGTAGACAGAAGTCCTTCTTTGGATGTATATCCTGCAAATACTTCCTTCCGGTCTGGGGCTTGTCTGTTCATTTTTCTTCACAGTAACTCTTCAAGAGCTCAAGCTTTCAATCTTGACGAGATCCATTTTGCCAATTTTCCTTTATGGCTCATGTTCTGCCTGGTCCCCGTTCCCTGAGAAGTGGCCTGGGAGCTTTCTCCAGGCAGTAAGCTGGGATCCTCACCTAATCTGTTTCCATCTCTCAGGGATCATTGTCCTCAGTCCCCTGGTGTCCACTAATCTCACAACTGGTGTCATTCTGCACATGTGTATTTTGTTCAGTTTTTTAGTCGTTTCAGGCAGGAATGTAAATCTGTCTCTATTACTCCATCCCAGCCAGAAGCAGAGGCTTGCCTTCGTTTAAAAAATTTTTAATAACAACTTTTTTGAGATATAATTAACATACCATAAAATTTTCTGAAGCTGTTTTCTCTGGGTACAGAGTTTAGATGATCCGTGGTTTCTGTTTGATTTTCTTTTTTTTTTCTTTCCAGTGTTTTCAAGTTGTCGCTCCATTGTCTCTGGCTTGAAAGGTTTCTCTCAAAAAGATTCCTGGCATTTCTTTGTTGCTCTATGTGAAATGTGTCTGTTCTCGGAGTGATTTAAAGAGTTTTTCTTTATTTCTCATTTTCACCAATTTGATTACGTGCCTGTACTATGTTTCCTGTATTTATTCTGCTCGAGGTTTGTTCAGCATCTTGGATCTGTGGGCTTATCGTTTTCATCAAGCTTGGAAGATTTTCAGCCACTTTGGCAGCAAATTTCACATCCTCTGGGGTCCTTGCCAGGGTATTAAACCCATATCCTGAGAGAATGCCCCACGTCAACAAACTCTCCCTTTTATAGTCCCACGTTTGCCCTGTGATCTTGTACCCTCCAAATCCATTCCACCGCCGACACGTGCCCGCTAATTCTTGCAGCTCCTTTGGCATATAGCCCCTGCTAGCCTTAAAAATAAAACTTCCAGTTCTTTTACCAGCAAAAGATGGGTTTATTTGGGAATAAAAGAGAATTACAACCTACACAAGCAAGCCACAGCAAAACCATCAGTGAGTTCAGAGAACAAAGGAAAGGAAGGCCTTTTTTTTATCGTGGAAGGGTGGTTGTAAGCAAAGTCCACTGGAGCAAACTAAGAGTTTTAAGTATAGTGCTTTCTCATTGGCTGGGCTGTGACAGTCTCTCATTGGCTGGGCTGTGACAGTCTCTCATTGGCTGGGCTGTGACAGTCTCTCATTGGCTGGGCTGTGACAGGCTCTCATTGGCTAAGTTGTGACAGTTTTTCATTGGCCAAATTGTGACAGTCTCTCAGTGGCTAAAGTGTGACTGTCTCTCATTGGCTGGGCTGTGACAGGCTCTCATTGGCTGGGCTGTTGCTGGGCAGATGAGGAAAGCCTTTCTTCCTCCTGCTGGTGTAGTGAAGTCATATCCACCTGCAGGGTCCCTCTCTTCTTGTTGGGTCAGCAGTTGATGAGGAGTGGTAGGGCCTGAGAGCACCACCCGCACATACCAGACCTCCCAACTACATTTTAGTGAGGCTTTCTGTTATTTTCATACAATTTTCTTTCTTACCATGTCGAGCATGTATTTAATGAGGCTATGCTACAGCTTATTCCTAGTTGCCAGCCTGGCAACCGGGACGCGTGAGGGTGCAGATACTGAAAGGGACCTTGTTGCCTTGTTTTTGAAACCTCTACAGTATCTTCCCATAAGAGGGGAGTCCTGGTGTTTCCCTTAGGGGTTAGGGGTGGGCAACCTTTGCAGTCTCTGATGTTTCAGAAAAGTCTAGGGAACCAAAATTTTTAGGGACATCTCCCAGATATCCCCATTGCATGTGTCAAGGTTTTCCCAACCAGGACCCTGACCTTGGCATTACAAAGCTACCTTGACTGAGATTCAAGGTAGTTCTAGTTTTAATTTTTTGAAGAACCTTTACACTGTTTTCTATAGGACCTGCATCAATTTACATGTCCACCAAAAGCACACAAGGGTCCTCTTTCTCTGTATCCTTGTCAACTCTTGTTAGTCCTTGTCTTTTTGATGGTGGCCATTCTAGCAGGTGTGAGGCGATAGCTCCTTGTGGTTTTGATCTGCGTGTCCCTGGTGCTGAGTGAGACTGAGCATCTTTTAAGGTACCTGTCGGCCATCTGTATGTCTCTGTCGTCCTTGGGAAAACGTCTACTCAGATACTCTGCCCATTTCTTATTCGGATTGTTTGGATTGTTTGCTATGGAGTTGTGTGAGTTCTTTATATATTTTGGATATTAACCCCTTACCAGATACATGATTGGCAAATATTTTCTCCCATTCAGTAGGTTGCCTTTTCATTTTGTGGATGGTTTCCTTTGCTGTGCACAAGCTTTTTGGTTTGATGTAGTCCCACTTGTTTAGTTTTCCTTTGTTGCTTTTGCTTTTGGTGTCAACACACTTAATTTCAATTATTGTTAACTGTCTCCAACTTCTCATATCCCTCTGTGGGGTGTCCGTGCAGCCAGTTCATTGTACTGTTCTTTTTTTTTTTTTTTAAGATTTATTTATTTATTTGAGAGAGGAAGAAAGAGAGCATGAGTGGGAGGGGTAGAGGAAGAGGGAGAAAGAATCTCAAGCAGACAGCATTGAGCACAGAGCCCGACATAGGGCTCGATCTCACGACCCTGAGATGTACTGTTCTTGTGTGTATCTCCTTCATCCTCCCAATCACTGTACCAACCACTGTCCTCCCAATTTATTAATGGTGAAAACTGTATCAGTGGGCTGCCACCTTGTTCAAGGCATCCACATACGACCCAGAATGGGGTACTCATTGCCAGCTGGGCAGTGAGTGATCTAGTTAAAAATCCCCCTCCTACCGTCTACTGTCTCAGACCATTCCTGCTACCAACTGTTAACTCGTGTCTATGAAATGGCATTCAGAATATAGGAGATTTATTGGGGGCTCATGCCTATGAAAGATGGGGGGTGGGGGTGGAGTGTAATTGGACGGAGGAAACCCGCAGACGGCAATACTAATCTGAAGCCTGTGGATGGAAAGTGGGAAGAAGCAGAATCGGGCAGGGAGAACCTAACTCTAGTGCAAATCTGACAAAGTTTTGGCCAACCCGAGGGAAGGGGGTAGAGGAACTCTGGAGCAGAAATTGTCCGTTAGAGGAGTCCTAGGGCTGGTGGGTATGGTCCACCTAGAGCCCCTGCCACGCTCGATCATTGACCAGGAATGACTCAGAAAGAGAGTGAACTTGGCTCACTGTGGCACCGCTGCACTCCTTTCAGCTAAATGCAAATCCTTTCTTGAAGGGAGATCGGAGTGCGGTTCCTCCACGGAAGCTGCAACAGTTTTCAGAACAGTGACGTAGTATCCTAGCATCCTTCAAAAGTGATCAATGAGGATTTTAATTTTAAAATGAACTCATGGATGTCAACGTATTTGCTGTGCTTCAATCCGCTGTAAAGACTTTTCTTTTTCTTTTTTTTTTTTTCTTTCTCTCAAATTGCCCTTACTTTGACCAATGGGAGCACCTGACATTGGTTAGCAAGTCCTCCGACACAATGCTGGACTCATTGATAATTTCCTTGCTTTCTGTTGATAGGATGCTCCAAGATCATCTTGTGTGTTTTCTGCCTTAGATCTGAAATCAGTCATTTTTCTAAGAAGCTGCAGCTTCTTTTAGTAGCAATGGCAGCGGGGACAATGAGCTTGGTGCTAAGAGTGCTCACTGCTACTGAATTGGTGATTGTTTTTAGACCAGTGCAACTCAAGAGAAGCAGGCACTTTTTATATCTCTGCTTTCTAATATGGCAGCTACTAGCCACACAGGCTACTGACACTTGAAATGTGGCTACTGCAACCAAGGAATGGAATTTTATATTTTAAAATTATTTTATTTATTTATTTGTTTGTTTGTTTGTTTGTTTAAAGTAGGCTCCACACCCAGCATGGGGCTTGAACTCACGGCCCCAAGATCAAGAGTTGCATGCTCCATAGCCTGGGCCAGCCAGGCGCTCCAAGGAATGGAATTTTAAATTTTATTTAATTGAAATATTTATTTTTATTGTGGTAAAATATACATGGCATAAATTTTACCATTTTAACCATTTTTTAAAAGGTGTTATTTATTTATTTGAGAGAGAGAGAGAGAGAGAGAGAGAAAGAAGGAGAGCGCACAAGTAGGGGGAGCAGCAGAGGGAGAGGGAGAAGCAGACTCCCCACTGAGCAGGGAGCCCAATGTAGGACTCAATCCCAGGACCCTGAGATCATGACCTGAGCAGAAGGCAGATGCTCAGCCGACTGAGCCCCCCAGGCGCCCCTCTTTTTAACCCTTTTTAAGTGTATAGTTCAGCAACATCTCCTACATTCACATGGTTAGCATATATCAGCACCACCCACCTCCAAAATCCTTCCGTCTTCCCAAACTGAAACTGTCCCATTAAACACTAACTCCCCGTTTCACACCCACCCCCAGCTCCTAGCAGCCACCATTCCACTTTCTGTCTCTATGAATTTGACCTCACTATGTACCGCACATACGTGCAATCAAACGATATTTGTTCTTTCGTGTCTGGCTTATTTCTTTTTTGGGGGGGGAGAGTTTTCTTTTTTTTTTTAATTAATGATTTTTTATTATATTATGTTAGTCACCATACAGTATACCCCCGGTTTCCGATGTAAGGCTCGATGACTCATTAGTTGCGTATAACACCCAGTGCACCATGCAATACGTGCCGTCCTTACTACCCATCACCAGTCTATCCCATTCCCCCACCCCCCTCCCCTCTGAAGCCCTCAGTTTGTTTCTCATAGTCCATAGTCTCTCATGGTTCATTCCCCCTTCTGATTACCCCCCTTTCTTTATCCCTTTCTTCCCCTACCGATCATCCTAGTTCTTACGTTCCATAGATGAGAGAAATCATATGATAGTTGTCTTTCTCTGCTTGACTTATTTCACTTAGCATTATCTCCTCCAGTGCCATCCATGTTGTAGCAAATGTTGAGAACTCGTTCTTTCTGATGGTTGAGTAATATTCCATTGTATACATGGACCACAACTTCTTAATCCAGTCATCTGTTGAAGGGCATCTCGGCTCCTTCCTCGATTTAGCTATTGTGGACATTGCTGCTATGAACTTTGGGGTGCATATGGCCCTTCTCTTCACTACGTCTGTATCTTTGGGGTAAACACCCAGTAGTGCAATGGCTGGGTCATAGGGTAGCTCAATTTTTAACTTTTTAAGGGACCTCCACACTGTTTTCCAGAGTGGCTGTACCAACTTGCATTCCCACCAACAATGTAGGAGGGATCCCCTTTCTCCACACCCTCTCCAGCAATTGTTGTTTCTTGCCTTGTCTATTTTTGCGTGTCTGGCTTATTTCACTTAGCACAATGTCTTCAAAGTTCATGCATGCTGTAATCTGTGTCAGAATTTCATTCCTTTCTAGGGTGGGATAATATTCTATCGTATGTATATATCACATTTTGTCCATGCATTCTTGCATTCATGGACATTTGGGCTGTTTCCACCTTTTGGCTATTATAAATTATGCTGCTGTGAACATTGGTGTACAAACACCTGTTCAAGTATTTAATTTTAATTAATTTTAAATTGAAATAGCCACATGTGTCCAGTGGCTACCATATTGGACAGTTCTAGACATTTTCAGCGGACAGAGCTAAGAAATAAATTTATTATTTACTTATTTTATTATTTGTTACTATTTTCTTCTTTTTTAGAGAGAGAGAGAGAGTGCACAAGCAGGGGCAGAAGGGCAGAGGGAGAGGGAGAGAGAGAATTCTAAGCAGGCTCCACGTGCAGCATGGAGCTGGACGGGGGTTCAATCTCACAACCCTGAGATCATGACCTGAGCTGAAATCAAGAGTCTGAGGCTTAACTGACTGAGCCACCCAAGTGCCACAGAAATACATTTTTTAATTATATTAATTTATACTAATATTTCCCATTCACACCCAAGATTAGTTTTAAGCCTATTTTATATTTCTGTCTCTTCTCTCAGGGTGAAAATGTTGGTCCCTAATATTACCATACTACTTATTTGCTCTATCTCACTTCTTGCAATTCCAGAATGGTCACAGCTATATTTTAACTAAACCCAGGACTACTGTGAACAGTCGGAGATTTCTCTGCAGCTCTTTTGCCCTTACTAACTAGTTAAGTACAATGAGATCGTTGGGTTTTAAAGTCACTTGAATTATTTTCTGTAAGGCTATGCCACCCACCTGACATGCACTTAGGTTCATTTCTTTCATTTTGTTTCCAATTTTTGGAATCGATTTGTTTTTGTCGGTGTAATTACACAGTCCCATAGCCAAAGGGACAAGCACATTTAGAGAAATCTAGTTTCAACATGCAACTCACTTTCCTGACCCTGGTTGGTAACTATTTTTATGTTATTTAATGTAGGAAAATACGCATGTGTGCTCTTATTGCCTCGGCCCCTTCGTAGAAAGATACCATACACAGTGTTCTACTTTTTTTTTTTTTTTTTTTCCTTAACAATAGGTTTTGGAGATCCCTCCAGGGCACGACATAGGAACAGCCCCGGTATCTTCACAGCTGCTCCGCAGGGCGGCTGCTCCTGGCGCACACCCGGCTGTTCTGTTCGCAGTCCTCTGCTAGCCTTCCCTTCTGTAGTGGGCAGCGCACGGATGGTGAGCATGGAGAGGCCCAGCGAGGCGAAGCTGATGAGGAAGAAACGTGGTCGTGCGCGTGGGGTGGGAGAAGCTTTGGGGGGCTGACACGGGGCCTTAGGTCTGCCCCTCAAGCCCAGCCTTCCAAGCGGGGAGACCTTCACGCCACCAGCGGGCGGTGACCGGATAACCCGCACGGCTCCACCGTTGCTGCGCTTTCTGCAAGGCTTGGTGGCTGTCTTGACGGATGGTCTCCAGCACAAAACCACAGCACTTCCGGGACCTCGCTGTGGCACCAGGAGGCACGGGTCAGCCCAGCCACCTTGCAAGTCCGGTGCGGGCAGCGTGCGGGCAGGCGCTGCGCTCTGCAAGGGCCGGGCGCGCCCCACTCTCTCCCCGGCCCCCGCGCGGCCCGGTGGGAGGGGCCCTTCGTGACACCCCCACGTCTGCGCGGCAAACGCACCCTCCGCGGCCAGGTGGGTCGCCCTAATGAGAGAGGAGGGCAGGGGGTACGGAATAACAGCGACACCGCCCCGCGCCGGGAGGAAGGGGGCTCAATTCCGCCCCGGCGCAGCCCGCAGCTCTCCCGTCCTACGAACGGCCGTGGGAAATCCCGATTTCACGTGAGCACGCCCACTTTCTTGGGTTGACAACCGATCTGAGCGTGAGCCTGCTGGGCCCAAACCCCGAGCGGCGGCCCCGCGCAACCGCGGGCCCCGAGCCGCCGCGTCCCCTCCGCGCCCCTCGGCGGGCGGCCTGGGCCCGGGCTCCGGCGCACTGCGCCTGCGCGGGCGCGCGCCGGACCGAACCATCGCCCGAGCAGGGGTGCGCGCGGCGCCCGAGCCCCCCCGCCCCGTGGAGCCGCCCGTTGCCACGGAGCCGCGCTGCGCCAACACCGCCGCGGCCGCCCGGGAGCCCCGCAGGAGCCGGCGGACCCTGCAGGCCGCAGACAGGTGGGTCAGTTCGCCCCGAGCGCCGGCCGGGTCGGCGCCCTCCGCCCACGTTCTGCCAGGCAGGCGCCTGCTGCGGGGGTCTCGCCCCCGGTGCGTTTCGGGGGCCCGCCCCTCGGGGTCGTGCGCGGGGTTTGCGGTCGGGCGCCTCGGTGCCAGCACTGAGCAGGGCTGGGGGCCCCGCTGGTGGGCCCATGGGAGGAAGGGCGCCCCAAGCCCTCCCCCCGGGTTTTCTTTCTTTTTTTAAGTTTACTTTTTAGAAGATTTTATTTACTAGAGAGAGAAAGAGCAGGGGGAGCGGCAGAGGCAGAGGGAGAAGCCGACTCCTCGCTGAGCAGGGCGCCCAACCCGGGGCTGGATCCCAGGACCCTGGGATCATGACCTCAGCTGAAGGCAGGCGCTTCACCGAGGGAGCCTCCCAAGCGTCCGCATTGGGTTTTTCAAAGGATAACCCGGTTTGCGCAGTGGAGGGGCCTGGGCTGTTTCCCATCAGCTGCTACTCCTCCCCGCGCCGCCTTCCCTGCACCTGTGCGCTGAGCCAGGTGCTGCGCGGGGTACTGAGCAGGCCCGCTGCGTCCGCGGGGCGCCAGGGGTTCCCTCACAGGTACTCTCTGCAGGTAGACGCGCGCGTCCACGCACACAGCGCAGACTGGTTTTAAGGTGAACATCAGGGGGGAAAAATAAATAAATAAATAAATAAATATATATATATATATATATATATATAATGAACATCAGTAGCAACTACCCAGGTCAAGAAATAAAACCGTGCGAGCACCGCAAAAGCCAACCCATCCCTCCCTTGCCGCGCTCAGACCTCACGCCCCGCAAGACCCGGGACTGGCTGTTGCGATTCTAATTTCCTTGCTTTAAGTGCAAGGACCCAGTCTGGGATTACGCATTGCACTCCGTGGTCGTTGTGTTCTTTCATCTCTAGTCCACAGCGTTCCCCAGCCTTTCCTGGGGTTTCATGACTGTGCCTTTGACGGCTGCAGGTGGGTTTGTAGGAAGCTCTTCCGTGTGGGTTTGTCTGATGTTTCCTCAAGATGAGATTCACATTATGCATCCTTGCAGGAAAGTCACAGAGTTTATGCACAACGTTCTGCTCATTCCACGCTGTCAGGTGGCTCACGGTGGCCCATTTGTCACATTACTGCTGACGTTCGCCTTGATCACTTAATTAAAGGGGTGTCTGCCAATGTCTGCAATGGGAAGTTACTTTTTCCCTTCGTAACTTACACGTATTTTGTCAGGAGATGCTTTGAAGCTATGTGGCCATGTCATCCCTCTGAGGCTGGAGCTGGGTGGTTCCCAGCAGGCACCCCCGCCCCCAGCCCACTTGGGCTTTGATGCCCTCCACAGGGCGGCCTCTTCCTACTCAGGCCCTGACACCCCGTCTGGGCCCTGCTTCACCTGCCCCATCTGGGGCACCTGCTCTGAAAAAGGGCAAGAGCAGTGTATGTGCGTTTGCACCTTCTTCCCCATCAGTCGTGTTGAAGAGGTGCACCTGCAGCTCGGCGCGTGGCTGTCGGTCATTCTGCGTCACCCTGGAGCGCTCCAGAGGAGAGGAATCGTGCGGCAGCGGCTACTCTGCTCTTGGTTTCCGGACTTGCCGCTGTTCGTTCCGAGCACTGCCCTCGGGGGGTCCCATTATGTCTCCTGATGCCTGCGCGTGTTATGAGTTGAATTGTATTTCTTTAAGGAGCAAACGTCATAGGTTGAAGCCCTAATCCCCAGGACCTCAGAATGTGACCCCATTTGGAAGTAGGGTCATTGGGGATGTCATTTGTTAAGATGAGGTCATACAACAGGTGTCCTTATAAACAGGAGGTATTTGGACGTAGATGTACGCACAGAGAGAACATCATATGAGGGTTGGAGTTACCCTGCCACAAGCCAGGGGACTGTAGAACCTTGGAGAGAGGCCTGGAACAGGCGCTAGCCCAGCACTTCAGAGGGAGCATGGCCCTGCCCCCGCCTTGCCGGCAGATCCCCAGCCGCTGGAAGTGTGAGAGAGTACATTTCCGTTGCCCTGAGACACCCCATGTGTCGCACTTGGCGATTGCAGCCCCAGGACACCGACACAACATTGAAGAGCATCTGTAGGGCGCACACCCAGGAGCGGAACCCTGGAGTCAGAATGGGAAGCAGAATAATGCCCCCCAAAGGCGTCCCTGACCTAATCCTCGGAACCTGGGAATAGGTTAGAAGATGTGGCCGGGGAACACAGGTTGTTAAATGGGGGTTTGAGCTGGGGAGAGTATCCTGGATTACCCAGGTGTGCCCAGTGCAACCACAGGGTCCTCAGAAGTGGAGCAGGGAGGCCAGAGAGAGAGTCAGAGAGCCCCAGGAGAAAGGCGGTAACTCACGCTGCCGGCGAATGGGGCCTTGAGCCAAGGAGTGTGGGTGACCTCCAGAACCTGGAATCTTCCCTTGGGCCTCCAGGAAGGAATGTAGCCCTGCCCACACCTGGATTTGAACCTAGTGAGACTCATTTCAGAATCTGACCATCAGAATCATAAAGTAATACATCTGTTAAATCACTGGGTTTGTGGTAACTTGTTACCGCAACAATGGGAAAGTAATACAGAGTTATATACTTTTTAACTTTCCTTTTTAAAAAAGGATTTTATTTATTTGAGAGAGAGCGCACACACGTGAGTGCGTGCACATGAGCGGGAGTGGGGTGGGGTGAGGGGCAGACTCCCCGCTGAGCAAAGAGTCCCTGATGTGGGAGACTCAGTCCCAGGACCTCAGGATCACAACCTGAGCCAGAGGCAGACGCTAAACCCACTGAGCCAGCCAGGCGCCCCAGATTGTGGTCTTAATTTGCATTTCTCTAATTACAAATGAGATTGGGCAATTTTTGTTTGTTTAATACCAACAAATAGTTTATCATCCAAAGCAGGACCCTGTTAAGAGTTCAAGGGAGCCGTGCTAATAATGCCGGCAGAGGAGGCATGACTCGGGGCGCGCTGACACACCGGGCGTGCGGCCCCCCCACTTACTGGCCGTGTGATTGTTCTTTAGTGCAAAGTGCCTGCTGACGTCATGCCACTTTGCCACAAGGCTGCCCACCTTCTTGTTGATTCGTGGGTAGTCCATACGTGGTCGTGACCGTAGACGTTTTGGGTAACGTGTCGAATTTGTCTTCTGGTTTGTAACTTTCCTTTAACTCCAAATGTGCGTGACCGTCTGCCAGCTTTTCCTCTGGCGGCTCATGTATTCAGTGTCCTGTGTAGGAAACTCTGGGGCCGTGAAGCTGCCCACCCCCCACCATCCACTGCTGCCGAGTGTCGCTCTTGGTGTGAGTCTTTAATCCGCGTGGAACTGAGTCCCGGCGGGAAGGCCCAGTTCCTCAGCACGGGACTGAGGCCTTGCCCGCTGGTGACACGTGGGCGTGCGCGCGCACACACACCCCTGCTGGATTGGGGGGGCGGTTAGTGAATCTGCAGGGCAATTTGGAGAGAATTGGCGTCTTGACAACACTGAGTCTCCAGTACTTGAGCATTTATCTACTTATTTATTTATTTTAGATTATGTATTTATTTATTTGACACAGAGAGAGAGACAGCCAGCGAGAGGGAACACGAGCAGGGGGAGTGGACTAGGGAGAGGAAGCAGCAGGCTCCCAGCGGAACAGGAAGCCTGACGTGGGGCTCGATCCCAGAACGCCAAGATCGCACCCTGAGCCGGAGGCAGATGCTTAACGACTGCGCCACCCAGGCGCCCTTGAGCATTTATTTATTTATATTGACTTTTTTCTTTTTTTGCACTTGTACTGTGGCAAATTGCAATCTCAGAAAGGTAGAGAAGGTGGTGACGAGGACTCACAGGTGCCGTCCCCCTTCCGTGCCGCCCGCTCTGCGCCGCTGTCTGCACCTGCCGCTCCTCGCTTGCGGGTCCCGTTGATGGAGTGTAAAGAAAACCCCAGGCGTGATGTTTTCACCTGTACTACAGCTCTAACAGGTCAAGACTCACTTTTAGCGTAACTGCGAAAACATTATCAACCCCAACAAAATTAACATGAATGTCTTACTAAAATCTAATCCCCAGCTGGGTTCACTTTCCCGCACCATCTCAAAAATGTCCTCTACAGTTGCTCCCTTGAATCGGGATCCAAACAGGACCCCCACTCCGCATGTGGCTGACTTGTCTCTTAAGGCTCTTTTGGTTTAAAGTGGCCTCCCCTTCCTTCTTCGCCGCCGCAACATCCATTTGTTGAAGTTTCTGGATCATTTGTTCCATTACGTATTATTGAGGCCTCCCTTAATGCCCCCCAGTGAGGCTCCAGCATTTTCTCCGGAGAGGTTCTGCACATCTTTTGCTGTGTCTGTCCTTACGTTCTTCGGATTTATTGACGCAACGGTAAATACATGGCATCTCTTCCAAACCCCATTTTCCCGTCTGTCCTGATAAATGGCAACATATCTGGTTTTTGTGACTAAACTATATCTAGCGACTTCACTAAACTGTCTCAATAACTTTAATAACGGATATCTGTGTGCCCGTTGGGATTTTCTACACACAGTCACGTGATCTGAAAACATTTCCCCTTCTGAGCGTCTTTTGTTCCTTTTCACGGGTTCTGGCTGGGAGCCCCGGGCGCTGATGGAAGCGGGTTAGCAAACGTCCTTGTTTTGTTCTCAGTCCTGCAGGCGCACTCTTCACGGTCAGGAGGACACAGGACGTTTCCTGCCAACAGCCTCTCCCACACTCCGCGTCTAGTAGAAGATCGCCGAGTCTTTTTAAGAAGCCTAAGTGGGATGTTGAGTTTCATCCATGCTTTTTTCCACATTGGTCGAGTTGATCATACAATCCCCTTCGTTTGGTCTGTCACCGTGGTGAAGTAAGCTGATTCTAACGCTAAATAAGCCCCCGGGGGTCCTGAGGTTTCATCTGCGGGATTCAGGCTGGGGATGCCCCACCCTGCAGGGTCGCGTCTGTCCTGGCCGGACGTGCGAGCCACGACTCGCTCTCCGCTTCCGTCGTCCAGCTTTGCTGACAAAGGTGACCAAGTGAGCTCCGAGAAATAAGTCAGGGAGTGAGCCTTCTGCTCCTACTTCCCAGAAGCGAACTGCGTCTCGAGAGTTTCCCGGAACGTGGCAGGAGCTCCCTTCGAGGAACGTTTCTGACTGTCCGTTGAGTTTCTTTTATGCTAATGGGATTTTTGAAGTTTTTTCTTTTCTTCAAACAATTTTGATTAGTACTATTTTTCTAATAACTTGCCCATTATCTAAATTTTCAAGTTTATTGGCATAAAGTTGTTGATTGACTTTTTTACTTTTTAACGTTTCATGAGATATTTGTCAGTTTTATAATCTTTTAAAAATACAAACTTCAGGGGCGCCTGGGGGGCGCAGTTGTTAAGCGTCTACCTTCTGCTCAGGGTGTGATCCCGGCATTCTGGGATCGAGCCCCACATCAGGCTCCTCCGCTATGAGCCTGCTTCTTCCTCTCCCACTCCCCCTGCTTGTGTTCCCTGTCTCGCTGGCTGTCTCTATCTGTCAAACAAATAAATAAAATCTTTAAAAAAAATACAAACTTCTGGTTTTCAGGAGCCTCTCTGTCACGTCTGTTTTCGTTGCATGAATTTCTAATCTTCCCAATCTTCTTTCTTCCACGTTCTCTGGGTTTGTTTGGCAGTTCTTTGTGTAACTGCTTGAAATGGTTGTTGAGCACTCGGCTTAGCCTTTTCCCAACAGATGCAGTGAGGGCCCGGTAGGTGGTCAGGCGCCCCTGTCATTAAAACTCAACACCCAGTATTGTATCTTTTCCACGACTGTTTTTCCTTTGACCCGTGAGTTATTTAGAAGTACGTTTCTTAGGGGCACCTGGGGGGCTCACTCAGTTAAGCCTCCGACTGTTGATTTCAGCTCAAGTCATGATCTCAGAGTGTGGGGTTGAGCCCTGAGTCATGCTCCATGCTCAGCGGGGAGTCTGCTTGCAATTCCCTGTCTCCCTCTGCCCCCCCCCACCGCCCGTAACTTCACTCTCTCTCTTCCTCGCTCTCTCTCTAAAATAAATAAATCTTTTTTTTTTAAAGTATGTTTCTTAGTAGTTCTCAAAAAGTAGTTCTCTATTTGCTACTGATTTGGGCTGATGACTTTTGGTCAGAGAACAAGCTTTGCATGATTGTTTTTATTGAGGAATAACTGACATGCAACGTTGTGCTCATTTCAGATGAGGCCACAGTGATTTCATATTTATCTACCTTATGAAATTGTTACCGTGATAAGTCATGTCACCATCTGTCACCATACAAGGTCATCTCGACATAATGGACCACATTCCCTACTCTGTCCAAAGCTGTGTACCATTTCCGTCCTTTGAAGTGGGTTGAGACCTGCTCCCGGCCCAGGAGATGGCTTTAGTAAATGTTCTGTGTTTGCTTTAAGGGAGCACTTCACATTCCGTAGCCGTCGTGTTCCGGGTCTGGGTGTCAGTTCAGTTTGTTAATGGCGTTGTCTAAATGTATGTTGTTGATGGCTTATTTTATCTGGTTTTGTCACCAGTTCCTGAGAGAGGTGTGTTCAAATTTCCCATAAGAGTTTGTATCTTGACCTTTTCCTTGTGCCGTCCGTCTTTGCTCTGGTTACTTTGTGACCATGTTAGTGAAATGACGGAGATTTAAAATTGTCGCATCCTCCCGGTGAGCTGAACATCTGGTTAGGATGCTCTTTATTGCTGTTGCTGCTTTTTGCCTAACGTATTTTGTGTGTTTCTGGATAACTCCGCCAGCTTCCAATTACCGTTTCCACCCAGTGCATCTTTTTCTGACTTTTAAAATGCAGTCCTTCCGTAAGCTTGTGTTTCAGATGTCTCTTAAATAGCCGGCAGTTCGATTTTTTGGTTATCGTTACTGGTCTTTTTCATCCAACTTAAAAAGAGACTTGTTTTTTCACTTTGGCCATTTGACATATTTATATGCTTGCCTTTACTTAGGTTTTGACCTGAAGATTTCTTATTTTCTAGCCAATTCTTCAAGGTTCTGAAGACAATGAAAATACAATTTTACTAGCGTCTCGGCTTCTTTTTAGTGTGATGCCAGCGCCCTGGACAGCCATGCTGCTAAAACCAGAAATGGATGGTCCAGCTGTGGCTCAAGCATGTTTTAGCAAATCTCTTGTTTCTGCTTCTGCTTTACCCCCACTTCATAGACACCCAGTTGTGGGGACTTTCACCAGCTGGTGCTACGCACGAAGGGTTTCGTGGTTCAAGTTTCTACCCCCAGAGGGTCAGTCCATGCATCCGCCTGCCCGGGCGATATCATCCTCACGCTACCCAGCTTCTGTTTTCTTCAAACTATGTCTTCTCCCATTTGCCTTGTCCTTATAGATTCATGTTTTGGAAAAACTGAATCCTTCTGTTGTTTTAGTGAGAATTTAAGAGGGATCAGAAGCCACCTGCTAGAACTGCCATTTTTAACTGGACAGTCGAAGTGTTTGTGGTTTAGGGGCACCTGGCTGGCTCAGTGGAGTGGTGACTTTTTTTTCTTTCCTTTTTTTTTTTTTTTTTTTCCTTTAGAGAGAGGGAGAGAGAGGGGGTTTGGGGAGGAGCAGAGAGAGAGAGAAAATCTTAAGCTGACTCCATGCCCAGAGCGGAGCCGGACATGGGGCTCGATCTCACAACTCTGAGATCATGACCTGAGCCAAAATGAAGAATCCGAGGCTTAACCAATGGCACCACCCAGGCGTCCCACAACTCTTGATCTCTGGATTGTAAATTCAAGCCCCATGTTGGGTGTAGAGACTACTTAAAAATAAAAGCTTGAAAAAAAGTATATGTTGTTTAATATGGTCGTTTTAAATGAAACTGTGATGTTCCAGCTCTTATCAGACAGTCCTTCGTTGCGGGGTCAATTAAACTACATTCTCATGAGCACATGGAGTTCATGGGCACAAAGCAGAGTAGATTCAACCACTCTGTGAATATCTTCTAAAAGCTCTGCCGTTCACGGACCAGTAGGTTAATAGATTTTCTTCAAGTGGGAGGAACATCGTTGGCATTTTACAAGATGCCTTAAAATTCTGCCTCTCAGAATTGTAACGCATGATTATTTCTTTGTAGCATTTTAAAAAAATGGATTACCAGCATTGACTTATTAATGATTTATCCAGGAAACATTATTAGGCTTTGAAAATATTTTTCAGTGAATTATTCTGAAGCAATTGCTAAATTAAACAATGAAAAACAAATTCATCTACAATTTTAGCATCTCCTACATAATATCAACATTTAATATCAACGTTCCGTAGTAAGTTCTAGACAGACAAGCTCCTAACATTCCCAAAACGATAACCAACGTGTAATGAATATCCTGAAATTTCTTAAGAATTGCTTTTGAGTGGCACATAGGTGGGTCAGTCGCTTAAGCGTCTGCCTTCGGCTCAGGTCATGATGCCAGGGTCCTAGGATCAAGTCCCATGTCGGGCTCCCCACTGAGCGGGAGAGTCTGCTTCTCTCTCTCTCCCTCTGCCCCTCCCCCTGCTCGTGCTCTCTGTCTCACAAAGAAATAAAATCTTAAAAAGAAGAATTGCTTTTGCACTGCCCGGTAACGTATATCACGTGCTGTATCACGCACACATCGTAAATGTTCGCTTGGTAGAGTTTTGATCATTACAAACAGCTACGTAACCACCGCTCCAAACAAGATCTAGAACATCCTCCACCACCGCGTTCCTCCTGCCCCCACCCCATTCCCTGCCTTTAACCCAGAAACCACTATCACGGACAATTAGTTTTGCCTGCATTTGGGTTTCCTAGTTCTCTTTGTGTCTGGCTTCCCTCACCTGACAGAACGTTTCTGAAGCCCATCCATGTGTTTGTGTGGATCAGCTTCGTTCTCTCTTGTTACTGCGCGGCAGTCCAGTCTCACAAGGACGGACACCGGGGTTGTCTCCAGTTGGGGGCTATATGAGTAAGGTTGCTATAAACATTCATGTACAAGATTGTTTTAAGGCCATATTTTTGTTTCTCTTGGGCACATACCTCGAGTGGGATTTCTGGGTCACACGGTAAGTCTATGTCCATAACATTTAGCGTTATGACTTAGTATTCGTATTTTTGCTTTTAGGCACTCTGTTAGGTGCACAGCAGTATCTCATTGTGGTTTTACTTCACATTTCCCCAGTGACTGATGCTGCCGCACGCAGTTTCAAAAGCTTATTAGCCGTTTGTGTATTCTTCCTTACCATGTCTGTCCTAAAATTTCTGTGCCTTTTCAGTTGGAGTTTGGACTTTATATTGTTGATATTTAGCGACTCTTTATATATTCTGGATATAAGACTGTTGTCAAGTTTATGTGCTGCAAATGCTTTTTCCTAGGCTGTGGCTTACCCATTTTCTTAATGTCTTTTGATAAGAGAAATTGTTAATTCTTATGAAACCCAATATTTATGGTTTTTTAAAACTATGACCTTATTCATCTAAATCTGTAATAATTTTTTTATAGCTAATTCTGCTTCCCAAGATGGAAGAAGATGCTAGCCTATTCCCTAAGGAGCTTTTGGACAATATCCCGCTTGTGGAAGATGGTAATAAGGTCTTTTCACAAATAACAGGTGTTTCAGCAACAATGAGGATAAATGATGTGCTTCATAGTTTCCCTTAATTCCTTTTCTTCAAAAAGAATTCATCTTTTAAGCTTATATTTTTTTTCTTAAAGAGGGAGCTTTTATTTTTCTGTCTTTAGCTGAAAGAAAGATAAATTATGGCTGAGAATCTTGAAAGTGGCAGAACATAGTTTTCTAGTTTCTAACATCTCTATTGAGAAATATGTTGCCATTTTTATCCCAATCCTTTGAATATGACCTATTTTTGTTTTCTTTGCCTGAAAGCTGTTAGATTAAAAAAATCACTGATAATCTCAAGTTTTTCAAAGATATGCTTTGATTTGGGCTATTGCTGGGCATCAGCCAGAACAATCCAACCTGGACTAATTTTCTTGGTCCTCCATTTAACCGCAGCATGGCTCCTTTCTCAGTACTGAAGTGAGGTATAATGAGGCATGGCGATGTGAGGTGAGGTTATGTGAGGTATTGTGAGGTGAAGCGAGGTGAGGTGAGGTGAGGTGATCAAGTGAGATGTGTTGAGGTGTGATGTGGCAAGGTGAGGTGTGGTGAGGTATAGTGAGGTGAGGTGAGTTATGGCATGAGGAGGTGCGGTGGGGTGGGGTGAGATGTGGTAGAGTGAAGTGAGCTGATGTGAGGTGTGAAGTAAGGAGTGATGAGGAGGGCTGATGTGAGGTGTGGTGAGGTTAGTGAGGTGAGGTGAGATGATGAAGTGTGGTGTGGTATGGTATGGTGATGTGAGCTGAGGTGGTGTGGTGAGGTGAACAGGGTTGGGGTGAAGTGACCTGAGGTGACATGAGGTGAGGTATGTTTTGTGGTGTCGTAAGGGTTGGTGACATTTGGTGAGGTGAAGTGAGGTGTGGTGAGGTGAGGTGTGGTGAGGTGAGGTGTAGTGTGGTGTGGTTTACAGTGTTGTGAGGTGTAGTGTGGTGTGGTAAGGTATGGTAAGGTGTGGTGAAGTGCAGTTTCATGAGGTAAGGTGTGGTAAGATGAGGTGGGGTATGGTGAGGTCAGGTGAAGTCAGATGTGCTGAGTTGAGGTGTGGTATGGTGAGGGGAGGTGAGGTGAGGTGTGTGATGACGTAAGGTGAAGTATGGTGAGTTGAGGTGTGGTGTGGTGAGGTGAAGTGAAGTGAAGTAAGTGAGGTGAGGTGAGGTGTGGTGTGGTGATGTGAAGTGAGGTGTGGTGAAGTGAGTGAGGTGTGATGATGTGAAGTAAGGTTTGGTGAGATGAGGTGTGGTGAGGCGGGGTGTGGTAAGGTGAGGTATGATGTGGTGTGGTTTATGGTGTTGTGAGGCGTGGTGAGGTGAGGTGAGGTATGGCGAGGTATGTTGAGGTGAGGTATCTTGTGGTATGTTGAGGTGAAGTGAGGTATGGTGAGGTGTGGTGTCGTGAAGTGAGGTAAGGCATGACGAGATGGGTGAGGTGTGGTGAGGTAAGATGAGGTGAGATGTGGTGAAGTGAGGTGAAATGAGAGGTGAGGTGTGATGAGGTTTAATGAGGTGAAATGAGAGGTGAGGTGTGATGAGGTTTAGTGAGATGAGGTCAGGTGTGGTGTGGTGAGGTGAGGTAAGATGTGGTGAGGTGAGGTAAGATGAGGTGTGGAATGGTGTGGTATGGTGAGGTGAGGTGAGATGAGGTGTAGTGTGATGTGGTGTGGTTTGTGGTATTGTGAGGTTTGTTGAGGTGAGGTGTGGTGAGGGAAGGTAAGTGAAGTATGGTGAGTAGAGGCAAGGTGTGGTGCGGTAAAGTGAGGTGAGGTGATATGAGGTGAGATGAGATGAATTGAGGCGAGTTGATGTGAGGTAAGGTGAGTTGAGGTGATGTGAGGTGAGTTGAGGTGAGATTAGGTGAGGTGAGGTAAAGTATGGTGAGGTGTGGTGTGGTGAGGTGAGATGAGGTGAGGTAAGGTATGGTGAGATGAGGTAAGGTGTGGAGAGATGAGGTGACGTGTGGGGAGATGTGGTGAGATTAGGTGAGGTGAGGAAAAGTATGGTGAGGTGTGGTGTGGTGAGGTAAGATGAGGTGAGGTAAGGTATGGTGAGATGAGGTAAGGTGTGGAGAGATGAGGTGACGTGTGGGGAGATGTGGTGAGATTAGGTGAGGTGAGGAAAAGTATGGTGAGGTGTGGTGTGGTGAGGTAAGATGAGGTGAGGTAAGGTATGGTGAGATGAGGTAAGGTGTGGAGAGATGAGGTGACGTGTGGGGAGATGTGGTGAGATTAGGTGAGGTGAGGAAAAGTATGGTGAGGTGTGGTGTGGTGAGGTAAGATGAGGTGAGGTAAGGTATGGTGAGATGAGGTAAGGTGTGGAGAGATGAGGTGACGTGTGGGGAGATGTGGTGAGATTAGGTGAGGTGAGGAAAAGTATGGTGAGGTGTGGTGTGGTGAGGTAAGATGAGGTGAGGTAAGGTATGGTGAGATGAGGTAAGGTGTGGAGAGATGAGGTGACGTGTGGGGAGATGTGGTGAGATTAGGTGAGGTGAGGAAAAGTATGGTGAGGTGTGGTGTGGTGAGGTAAGATGAGGTGAGGTAAGGTATGGTGAGATGAGGTAAGGTGTGGAGAGATGAGGTGACGTGTGGGGAGATGTGGTGAGATTAGGTGAGGTGAGGAAAAGTATGGTGAGGTGTGGTGTGGTGAGGTAAGATGAGGTGAGGTAAGGTATGGTGAGATGAGGTAAGGTGTGGAGAGATGAGGTGACGTGTGGGGAGATGTGGTGAGATTAGGTGAGGTGAGGAAAAGTATGGTGAGGTGTGGTGTGGTGAGGTAAGATGAGGTGAGGTAAGGTATGGTGAGATGAGGTAAGGTGTGGAGAGATGAGGTGACGTGTGGGGAGATGTGGTGAGATTAGGTGAGGTGAGGAAAAGTATGGTGAGGTGTGGTGTGGTGAGGTAAGATGAGGTGAGGTAAGGTATGGTGAGATGAGGTAAGGTGTGGAGAGATGAGGTGACGTGTGGGGAGATGTGGTGAGATTAGGTGAGGTGAGGAAAAGTATGGTGAGGTGTGGTGTGGTGAGGTAAGATGAGGTGAGGTAAGGTATGGTGAGATGAGGTAAGGTGTGGAGAGATGAGGTGACGTGTGGGGAGATGTGGTGAGATTAGGTGAGGTGAGGAAAAGTATGGTGAGGTGTGGTGTGGTGAGGTAAGATGAGGTGAGGTAAGGTATGGTGAGATGAGGTAAGGTGTGGAGAGATGAGGTGACGTGTGGGGAGATGTGGTGAGATTAGGTGAGGTGAGGAAAAGTATGGTGAGGTGTGGTGTGGTGAGGTAAGATGAGGTGAGGTAAGGTGTGGTGAGATGAGGTGAGGAGATGATGTGAAGTGAGTTGAGGTGAGGTGAGATTAGGTGAGGTATGGTGAGGTGTGGTGGTGTAAGGTGAGTTGAGTTGAGATTATTGAGGTATGGTGAGGTAACATAAAATAAATTGAGGTGAGGTATAGTGAGGTGAGATGAGGTGAGGTGAATTGAGGTGAGATGTGGTAATGTGAGGTGTGGTGAGGTGTGGTAGGGTGAAGTGAGTTGTTGTGAGGTATTGTATGGTGAGATGAGGTGAGTTGTAGTGTGTTGAGGTGAGGTGAGATGTGGTAGGGTGAAGTGAGGTGGTATTAGGTGAGATATAGTGATATGAGGTAAGGTATGGTGAGATGAGATGAGGTGAGATTAGATGAGGTATGGTGAGGTGAGATGAGATGAGGTGAGGTGAGATTAGATGAGGTATGGTGAGGTAAGGTGAGGTATGGTGGGGTGTGGTGAGGTAAATCAATGCCCACCTTTCCATCTTCTAAAATTCCATAGGGTTTTCTTGTCCACTCTCTTTACCGTATTTCTTGTGATTTGCATTGATGCCTTTTTTAATTCCTTTCCAGTAATTTTCACTGAGGTTTAATGAAGGAGTGGCAACATATGCTGTTGGATAGTTCCATTGGCCATGTTTTGCTGGAAGTCTACAGAGAGTATCTAAGACAAAATTTCTCAAACTTTTCTGTCAGAGAACCCCTTTACGTTCATAAAAATTCTTGAAGAACCAGAGCTTTTATGTTGATTATATCTTTTAATATTTACTGTATTAAATATTAAAGCAGAAAATTTTTTGTTTTTATTCACTTAAATTAGCAAAACTGAACCTATTATATGTAACAGAAAGAATCTGGTTTATCAGAAGACAGTTGGATTCTCATATCTGCATCTGTTTGTTGTGATATTATATATCATGTGGCCTTTTGGAAAACTCCACTGTACACTTAAGAAATGAGAGTGAAAAAGACAAATGATGTTTTAGTATTATTAGGAAAATAGTTTTTGGTTTTGCAGACATTCTGAAAGGGTTTTAGGCACTCCCACCAGGGTTCCCTGGGCCACACTTTGAGAACCATTGTTCTAAGACACCATCAGCATTGTTGCCTATCAGTGTGAGCTTGTCTAGATTTATACCAGTGCTTCAGACTTGAATGTCTATATCTGCTTTTTGTTTTTTTCTCTTGCCTTGATTTCTAGAAAGAGACGAACTAGAGAATCCAGAGTTTGAGGTTGAATTTCTTCCTCCAGAAGCTGGGAACAGTGCTGACTCGGGATGCCTCTGGTAATTAATCTGGGTGGGCAGCTTGCTTCTTCCCACCCCAGCCTGGGCATCCTCTGCAGAAAGGTGGAGCTGGGCTGCGAGGGCAGTTGGTGTCCTTTCTACATTAAGCCCAGAGAAAGAGCACAACACTGATGCTGATATAAGTAAGAAGAAAACAGCCATCCCAGATCGACTCCAGGCATGCCACCTGCGAAAGACCTTGAGCCACCTAGAGAAGCTGCGCGAAGAGAAAGAGCTTTTCATTCAGAAAACCAGGTGAGGGACTCCTGGGTGGCTCAGTTAATTAAGCTTCTGACGGGCTGAGGTCATGATCTCGGGGTCCTGGGATCAATTCTCACACTGCCAGGGACCCGCCCGCCACCTACTCCCAGGTCACCTGCTTAGTGCTCGGTGGTGCTCGGTGGGAATCAGCTTCTCCCTCTCCCTCTGGCCCTCCCCCCACCTTTCCCCTTATTCTCTCTCTCTCTCAAATAAATTTAAAAAGAAGAGAAAACCAAGTTAGTGGTGAGCGGTGTGGGTGGCGGGCGGAGCCGGGGGGAGCAACGGTGAGCGCCACCCGTGGAGGCGGGCGTGGTATGTGGTAGGCGTGGCGAGCAGTGATGGGCGGGGCCATAGGGCGAGAGCTGTGATGGGCCGGGGAGAGCGGTGGGTGGGGCGGAATGGTGGGTGGGATGAGCAGCAGTGGGGGTGAGCTGTGGTGGGCGGGGCAGGGTGGCAATGGGCTGGGTGAGCGGTGGCTGGAGCGGACGATGGTGGGCGGAGAGAGCTGAGGGCGGTGAGTGGTGGGCGTAGTGGGCGTGGCAGGACGGTGGGCGGGGTGAGCGGCAGTGGGCGGGACGACCCTTGTGAACAGGAGGCATTGGCCAGGCCAGTCCTCTGACTCTGCTGACCGCACAGGCCCCGGAGCAGGGCCTTGGCCATCCTTAATGGACAGAATTCCTCCTGCCTTCTGGGCTGTCGCGTAAAGCGAGCAGAAGGTGTCCTCTTTGTTCCTGCTGGGCCGGCCTGGCTGGTGCCCGGTCTGTGTGGCCAGTCCCGGCCCTACAGGCCCCTCAAGCTCCATCAGCACTAACACTGATTCAGCGTGCTTCCCAAATGTCTGTGAAGAAAAGTTCAAACATACAGAAAGTCGGGAACTTTTGGAAATGGTTATAGCTGTCCCCCGTACACCACTGTTAACCTTTTCCTGTCATTTCTCTCTCTTTCTGTGCCTTTATGTGATTTCTTTTTGCTAAGTTGTTTGCAGACAAATTGCAGAAATCGCAATACTTTACTCCTAAATACTAAAAATACAAAAACTTCCTTGTGCAGAACCTTGGCTCAGTTACTTCCCCTAAGAAAACGGACATCTCCCTACCACCACTGCATACCCGTCCATATGGCAGTTCCCGGCGTGTCCTCCAGACGTCGTATGGAGCTAGTTTGGTTCTGCTGTTTTAATCGCAGGAGCTAGAGTTTCAAATCGGGATTCAATCCAGGTCCACACATTGGGTGGTTGTCCTGTTGGGTCTGTGAGTTCTAGAACACTGGGGAGAGGCTACAGCCGTGTGCCCTGTGTACATCGCTCCTAGGCCTCTCCCCCGTGCCCTTGACACACCTGAGGTCAGTCATTTGTACTGGTTCATATTAATTCTCATTTTGGCTGAGGCCACACAGGTGCTTTCAGAAAGCAGATGTCCAAGACCCTGATCATGCAGCTTGACTGTGTGAGAAATCCCTGGAAAGATGATGTCACCTCAGCCTCTGGCCTGGGTCAGGGGAGCTGGAGGGAAATGCCAACATGGTCTCTGAGGGCCTGGACCTCGCCCTGCCCTGAGCCCCTCTGTCCTTTTCTGAAGATGGGTAACAGAGGCACCTGGGGGGAGCATGCAGAGAGACTGGATTCCAGAGACCCATTCATCCAGATTCTGGCTTACTTTCAGAGGAGAGCTGCGTGCTTGCCGCCAGAGGATGGATCTCATCACCAAACAGCAAGCGAGTGTGGCGGCCGAGGTGGCTGCGGGAAGAGAGGCCAACAACACGTAGGTCATGCGCGCTGGGCGCCAAGGGGGCAGGCGGTCGGGGCTCACCCATGCAGTGCAACAGAGCGGCATCTAGTCCCACCCAAACTACGATCTATACTAACACCTACGGCCTTGAGGTACACGAGAAAGCAGGCTAGCTGCCTTCCTGCGTGGGAAACAGACACAACCCAAAATGGAAACAAAGAAACCGCTGATCACAGGGACAAGAAAGCTGACGGCCGTGAGGTCAGAGGGGGTGATCACTTTGAGACAGGTGGCCAGGGAGGCCTCCTGAGAAGTTACCTCCAGGCTAGGACCTGAGTGACGAAAACAACTTGCCTGCAGTGACCAGGAAAGAACATTCTGCGGAGTGAGGATGTGCAAAGCCCCAGGGGTGCCCAGACAGAAGGGCCACTCTGTGGGGACAGTGCAGGGATACCAGTGGGCTTAGGGGAAGAAACGTCAGGCCTGGCTTTGCCTTGAACCACCAGCCAGGTGGTGCCTCTACCAAAACTAGGGGGCAGGGCAGGGCAGGCGTGGGGGTCAGATGCCTGCATGGCTACTGCACGGACACACCAGCTGGGAGCTCCCCATGCACGCAGGGCTGGCGTCCACAGATGCACCCTGAGATCCCCCCGTGAGCCAGATGGCGTCCACGCGCTTCAGCCCTGTAATTTTACAGCAGCCCTTGGAGGGACTTCGGGACACTGAGTGACCTGCCCAAGGTCACCGTGCTGAGAAGGGACGCAGTGGGACTCTGGTCCTGGTGCTCGGAGCTGGAGTCTGAATGCAGCTGCTCCACTTGCTGCCAGGAGAGGGAAGACGCCAGCCACAGAGGCGCATGCCGGGCCCCACTGGCCCCAGGAGGGCAGAGGGGCTCCTGGCCACTGGAGGCTGGAGTCCTGAGGGCCACAGGACAGACAGGACCAGGAGCCAGATAGTGTTCATGAAGCCTGCAGCCCAGGCCCCCACAGGGAGAGACAGGCTCTTTTGTAGGATTTTGAAATCCACCTGATTCGATGGGACCCAGCAGGTCGGGTGTCTCAAAATGATGGCCAGACTGACCAGCTGCTCGAAACCCACTCCCCAAGCGTACGTGTCTGGGGTCCTGATCCATGGTATCCACACAGACAGGTCCTGTGATCAGTGTCATCCTAGGCTGTCCATGCAGCCTAGGTGGTCCCCACCGGCCACCCCATTCATCCTAGCATCCCTGTCTTTATCTCGGAACACACCTGGGAGTTAGGATGACTGGGTAGTGCACTGGCCAGCCCCAACTCCAGGACGCAAGAGGGGAATGACATGAGATGCGGAGTGGGCTCAGAACCTAGAGAGTCTCCCGCTGGCTTTTCGGCCGCCTGGCTGCTTGCAGTCGTGGGGCGAGTGTGCTGGGTCCTTCCTGGATCTCGATGGGCCTGCAGCGCCGACAGGCTGGAGCCAGGGGAACCAGCTCCCCGACCCTGGGAGGGGAGTGGGCAGTGGCGTGACCAGGGAGGGTTGTCTAGCGAGTTCTATGCCCAGCCAAGCAGCCAGCAGTGGGCCTAGGACGTCAGACCCGTTGCCGCCCTGCTGGCTGGTTTGGACAGATTTCTCTCAGGAAAATGAAGAAGCCAGGGGAAGGTGGCCCTGGGAGGGCCCCTGGGTGGCGGCCGCAGGGGGCTCTTTCGGGGCCAGGCTGACACTGCCCCCCACCTCCCTTGCTCCCCTGCCCCTGTGCCTCAGCAGTGCAGCTGTGGGCCGCCTCCAGGCGGTGTCCAGACGCCTGTGCATGGAGCTGGACAACGAGAGAGACCTGCAGTCGAAAATCAAGGCGCTGCTGCAGAAGAGCGAGTGAGTCGGGGAGCGGGACGGGCCCTTCCTGCCGGCGGCGGGTCACTGCCCTTGAAGCTGCGCGTGCTTGACCTTGAAGCTGCCAAGAAATTGGAAGGAGCTCGTTAAATGAAATCATTGAAAGGCTAAGACTTCACCTTTTTTAAATGTCTCCCACTTTCTCCATGTTTGCTTACATTTTTAAGAACTATGAAATGCTCTTTTCCTTTTTCCCCTTTCTTGCTTTGTGCTTCCGAAGAACTGCCAACACCATTTTTAAAAAGTGTTTCAGGGGTGCCTGGGTGGCTCAGTCAGCTAAACAGCCAACTCTTTTTTTTTTTTTAAGATTTTATTTATTTGACAGAGAGAGAGAATGAGCAGGGGGAGCGGCAGGCAGAGGCAGAAGCAGGCTCCTCACTGAGCAGGGAGCCCGATGCAGGACTCGATCTCAGGACCCTGGGATCCTGACCTGAACCAAAGGCAGGCACTTCACCAGCTGAGGCACCCAGGCATTCCTAAATGTCCAATTCCTGATTTCGGCTCAGGTCATGATCTCAGGGTCGAACTGGAGCCCTGCCTCAGGCTCTGCGATTAATGGGGAATCTGCTTAAGATTCTCTCTCTCTCTCCCTCTCCCTCCACCCCTTCCTGCTCGCACTCTCTCTCTCTTTAAAAAAAAATTTTTTTAAGTGTTTCACAACCTTTGTAAAAGCATGCCCCAGAAAAGAGACTGTTGCATTGTCTTCAGTATTTTGCAGACCAGGTGGTAAACGTCAACATTGCCTCCAGCTAGTTGAAGCAAGAAAGGGATTTAGGAGGGCGTCAGATCCCTCGTGTCCCTCGGGTCCTGCTCCCCCCGCACAGTGGCCCCTTCCCCCAGGCGCTGGCCAGGTGGCCTCTGGGAAACATGCAGGAGGGCCCAGAGAGGACTGGGACAGGGCATCGGCCACCAGCCACCCGTCCGCTGGAAGAACCACAGCTGCCCACCCCCCACGGCAAGTCTGGGGGCCAGGAATCAGTCTGTAAGCCATCCTTCCTGTAAGGTACGCACAGTCCAGTCTGACCCCCTGGCTCCCGCGGGCGAAAGCACAACACCCTCCCCATCATCTAGTGAGAAGAGGGGAGGAGAGAAAGTGGCCAGGATGGTAGGTCAGGAAGGACGACCAGCATTTACGTGGCCCTTGCTAGACGGTTGGCCCTGAGGCCGGGCTCACCAACCAGCACGCAGCTGGGCAGTGGTCTTTACCAGAGCTGCCAAAACACTGGAGGTCCTGGCTTGTCAGATTCCCAGATGCTTCCGTGTTCCTGTGTGTAGCAGGGTCCAGGGCATCCGTGTTCTTGTGTGTAGCGGGGTCCGGGGCATCCGTGTTCTTGTGTGTAGCGGGGTCCGGCGCATCCGTGTTCTTGTGTGTAGCGCTGTCCAGGGCATCCGTGTTCTTGTGTGTAGCGGGGTCTGGCGCATCCGTGTTCTTGTGTGTAACACGGTCCAGGGCATCCGTGTTCTTGTGTGTAGCAGGGTCTGGGGCATCCGTGTTCTTGTGTGTAACAGGGTCCAGGGCATCCGTGTTCTTGTGTGTAGCGGGGTCCGGGGCATCCGTGTTCTTGTGTGTAGCGGGAACCCGGCGCATCCGTGTTCTTGTGTGTAGCGGGGTCCGGCGCATCCGTGTTCTTGTGTGTAGCGGGAACCCGGCGCATCCGTGTTCTTGTGTGTAGCGGGAACCCGGCGCATCCGTGTTCTTGTGTGTAGCGGGAACCCGGCGCATCCGTGTTCTTGTGTGTAGCGGGAACCCGGCGCATCCGTGTTCTTGTGTGTAGCGGGAACCCGGCGCATCCGTGTTCTTGTGTGTAGCGGGAACCCGGCGCATCCGTGTTCTTGTGTGTAGCGGGAACCCGGCGCATCCGTGTTCTTGTGTGTAGCGGGAACCCGGCGCATCCGTGTTCTTGTGTGTAGCGGGAACCCGGCGCATCCGTGTTCTTGTGTGTAGCGGGAACCCGGCGCATCCGTGTTCTTGTGTGTAGCGGGAACCCGGCGCATCCGTGTTCTTGTGTGTAGCGGGAACCCGGCGCATCCGTGTTCTTGTGTGTAGCGGGAACCCGGCGCATCCGTGTTCTTGTGTGTAGCGGGAACCCGGCGCATCCGTGTTCTTGTGTGTAGCGGGAACCCGGCGCATCCATGTTCTTGTGTGTAGCGGGCCCGGCGCATCCGTGTTCTTGTGTGTAGCGGGAACCCGGCGCATCCGTGTTCTTGTGTGTAGCGGGGTCCGGCGCATCCGTGTTCTTGTGTGTAGCGGGGTCCGGCGCATCCGTGTTCTTGTGTGTAGCGGGGTTTGGTGCATCCGTGTTCTTGGGTGTAGCGGGGTCCGGGGCATCCGTGTTCTTGGGTGTAGCAGGAACCTGGTACATCCACAGTTGAACATGACAAGCATTACCTCAGCCTTCTAGACGGTCGGGAACCTGGGAGCAGTGTAGCTGAGGGGTTCTGACTCAAGGTCTCCCATGAGGATGTCAGCCAAGGCAGCAGCATCTGAAGGTTCACTGGGCTGGATGGAGGATCAGCTTCCAGGCTCACTCACTTCTCCCCAACACGGGCCTCTCCCTAGGGCTGCTCACCACAGGGCACTGAGCCCCCGGGCGAGCCAGTGTGGAGGGAGAGGGGCAGTAGCAAAGCAAAACCCCCTGTGTCATCTCAGAAGTGACATACCATCACTTCTGTCACATCTGGATCAACCGTGAGATCCGGTGGGTGCGGGCTGCCCAGCGGTGTCCATTCAGGAGGCAGGGTCACGGCTGTCATCTTGGGAACTGGCCGCCTCGTCCTGAGTCTCGAGTTGCCGTTCCCTGGCAAACCCAGCTGCTGTGCCTGTGCGGCGCCTGGCAAGTGATGGACTGAGCGTTCACCCCACCTCGGCACTTTCGTCTCTATAAGTACGTCTTTGTGCGGAAGCCACGGTGATGCGTGGTGAGCCGAGCACTGTGCCTCCTCAGAGAATCGCAGCAGTGACAAGGACACAGGTGAAGAAGGAAGCCCTGTGTCCAGCAGACGTGACCGTTCCCAAGGGCACAGATCCCTGCGCCCGCCCCAGTGGAAGACATCTGGGTCCTGAAGGGCGTGCACCAGCGCGGGGCCTGGCTGCTCTCCGCTGCGGGCTGACTGGGCGCTCAGCGAGGGGGCCAAGTCTGTGTGGCTAGCCGGCCCACCTCACTCACAGCAGCATTCTCTCAAGCGGGGTCCTAATGTCCTCACGCTCTGGGCCCATTCTGAGAAGTCCAGCTGCTTGGCACCTCCCTAAGCCATGCCGCCAGCCTCTGGGCCGCCAGCCACACCACCGGTGCTGCTGGGCGTCTCTGCAGATCGGCGACGCCACAGGCGGTCCCTCAACTCTGCTCTCAGGGAGGATGTGCCTTCGGGCCCTCCTGTGTCACTGACCGTGTGCTGGGCAGAGCCTTCCGTGAGCCGGGGACTCCGAGGAGGGGTGTGGGAGGGGCGGGCCTCCCTGGGGCTCTCGTGCGCACGGGGTGCCGGCGGGACACCTGCATTTGTGGCTCAGGGACAGGTAGTGGCACTCACTTATTCATTCAACACACAGTTGAGAAACTGGTACGTGCCAAACACCGTCCAAGCATTTAGGGTTCGTCAGTGACTAGAACAAATGAGAAGCTGCACCCAGGGAGCCTGTGTCTGTGGTGATGGGAGACAGATGATGAGCCACACGTGAGGTTCATGACAGGTGGCCCACGTCACATGGTCGCTGCATCCCTGGACTCGAGCTTCTGTCTCACTGGGGTCCCACAGCCCAGGGACAGGACAGTCATGGGGGGGGGGGCAGGCAGGGCTTTGCTCAAACAGCAGGCTCCGGGCAGCTTCCCAGTCAGCCCCCAAGGCAGGGGTGTGGCGCTGCAGGGGTGGGGGCGGCAGCCTGAGAGCCGTAGCGTTCCTTCTGTCGCTGCACAGACAGAACGCACGTACCTCACGTTCCAAGGTCGGGCGCCTGCACAGACCTCACGGGGCTAAAACCAAGCAGCCAGCAGGGCTGTCTTCTTTTCTAGGGAGACTTCTTTCCTGCCTCTTCCAGCTGCTAGAGGCGCGCGCCTTCCTGAGCTTGCCCCCCCTCCCCCCCTCCAGCTGCGTCTCTGGCCTTCTGACCTTCCTTCCACTGTCACCTGTCTCTGACCACACCGGTTATTCGGAGAAAGTGAGACCTTAGTAAGACCCCCATCTTTTTCAGGCCGAGGGACCCCATCATCAATCAACCACCCCCCCTCCCCTCCACGCCCTGTGCTACCCAGGGCCCTGTCTCTGGCTGTAGGGTCCCAGTGCCACAGGGGCCCCCTTCAAAGGCAGCGTCTCCCACCTGTGCCCCTGGCCTGCTTCAGAGTGGCACGCCCGTCCTCCGGCCAGGTGGGGGCAGGTGCAGGTGAGTGTCCATGAGCACTCAGGAGGTGGAGATCCACGTTCAAGCAGGGCAGGGGCTGACGGTGCTGAGGTGAAGAGGGAGGCTCGCTCTCCAGCAGCCGCAGGCCCAGAGGGCTCCCAGGAGGAGGAGCTGACCTTCCGTGGTGTTTGTCGAAACTGGATGTCCAGGCCCTCCCAGACCCCTGGAGTGGACACTCCGCGGAGGGCACGGCCCCAGATCTCCAACACCTTCACCATCATAAACAAAAGTGCCTCTTGTTTGAAGGGGCACCGTGTGGCACATCGCGATCCAGGAGAGACAGCTCGAGGACCTCCAAAAGTCTGCCCAGGACGAGGCAGTGGCTGGCAGGAAGTGCCTCCATGCGCAGGCGGCCCAGCAGCTCCGCAGGGAGGAGGAGGCCTTGGAGAAGGCTGAGCGGAACCGGCTGCTGAGGGTCAGGTACGTGGCAGGGACCTGCCAGTGGGGGGGGCTCTCCAGAGCCAGCTCGGGGGTCCGCCTGAGCCCCACCCGTGGCCCACCCCCTGGCCAGGGTCCTCAGTGCCACCCCTCCCTCTCCTTGACCTTACGTCCACTTTTCCTTCCCATTCCTGCTCTGGCTGCCCCAGAGGCTCAGTGCCTGCACTTCCCGGGGGACAGCTCCCACCAGGGGTCTCCTGAGCAGGGCAGAGTGGCACCGCCCCACTGTGAGGGGAACACCCACTCCTGCTCCCCTGGTGCGGCCCCATCTCCTGACCTCTCATTCCCAAGGTCCAGCTACTCTTCCCCTCCCCACCCCAGCCAATCCACTGCCAGACTTCTCTGCTGCTTCTGTGGGAGCCAGGTCCCTGGTCACTCTCGGGGTCCTCACCCTCCCCTCCCCACCAGCTTGGTCCTGGTCCTGCCTGTGGTGCCCGCTCCGTCCCGTGTCCCGCTCCTGGCCAGCCTGGCTCTTAGGGACACCTGTTCCCCAGGTGGCCGTGGCCCCTCCAGAGCCGACGCTCATGAGTGTCCGTCCCCACTGCCCCCTGCCGCTGCAGGAAGTCCATGCACCTCCAGAAGGAGCGCGGGCTCCGGCACCAGAAGCTGGTGGAAGATGCCCAGAGGAACCACAGGATCGCGGTGAAGTTCCTGAAGGCTTCCCTGAGAAGGTAGTGTCTCACACTCCTCCCATCGGTACCCTGGAGGAGAAACACAAGAATGGATCCTTTGTTTTTGTCTTAAAATTCCCCAATTTTATTATTAAATCATCACCTTACTGTCAAAAAATAATCAAACTGTATTTTTAGTTTTGAGCTGATTGCCTTTGTCAGAAGAGGACCTACCATAGATGGCAGGAGCCTCCAGTCCAGGGAAGCGTGTTTCAACGTTTCCGTGTAACAGACGCTCCACACAGCTCTTGACATGTACCTGTCATGTCACCACATTCTGTTATTCCGTGGCCGACATGACCCACCCCCAGGCTCCTTCTAGTTCTGTGCTCGCGCATGACGATGACCTTGGCACTTCCGGTGAACCCTGCACCTTCCTCCAGAGTTCGCGAGCAGGAGAGGCAGGAGGAGATGAAGTCCCGGGCGCACATGAAGAGGCGCATGGACGCGGTGCTGGCCCTGAAGAACAGCATCACCGCCAACAGGGTAGGCGCCCCGGCTCATGGCCGTCAGCGACCCCTGCCCGCAGGGCACATTGCAATCCTGGAGGGACAGTGTGAGAGCCTCCTGACACCCGTAGGGCCCCACGCAATCCTCCAGGAGCCTGTCCAGGCAGGCGTGTGTCCTTCCAGGCAGGGGTCCACACCTGCACACCGCTTGGCCTGAATCCCTGCTCCTCTGGACGGGAGTCCCGTGTCCTCAGACTCAGCACTCAGTCGCTCCCCCAAGGATCTGCTGCCTGCGGGTCCGTGCTGGCACTAGCCAGGTGCCTAGCCAGGCGGCAAGAAAGCTCACAGACCTGTCCTCATGGGCAGGTCCATGGGAGGAGTGATGACAAGGCTCCAGGAGGACCAGGGTTTGGTGAGGCTGTGGGCAGGGGTCCAGGATCTTGCTGGAGGAAGTGACACCCCCCCTGGGGCCTGGGGTGTGGCAGTTAGGCCTGGAAAATGGAGAGGGGAAGAAGGGGAATAGCATTTGCAAAGGCTCAGAGGCAAGGAGAGCAGGCCTCTTGGAGGAAAGCCCAGCATGTCCAAGAAACAGCCAGGGGGCAGAGGCCAGCGGCCAGTCGTGCGGAGCCACGGAAGACAGTGCACTCAGGTTGCGGGAAGCCCCTGAGGATCTTAAGGAGGGTGCGTCAGCAGGTGGGCGGGGCCAGGTGAGGGGGTAGGGCTCTGCAAGCATCTCCTCAGGCGTCTCAGAGCTGATGTAACGTCACCCGTGCACTAGAAAGTTCCGGTGTGTGTGCACACGCATGTGCCAACGCCACACCCTCACTGCTCTCTATTCCCAAGGAAACACTCCGGAAATTTCAAGCATGGGGCCAAGCCAAGGTAGAGCTGGCTGAGCAGAAGACCCAAGCCGAGAAGGACATGATTCTGGCCCAAGGTGGGGACGCCTTCAAGCACGTTTTCCATCAACGCCGGTGCCAGGAGCTGGAAGCCCAGAACCGGTGAGTGCGAGGTGGCGCTCCAGGGTTCGAGCCCCTATGCCCTGGGAGGCATGGCCATCACGGTTAGCCAAGCTGCTTCCCTCCCTGGGCTTCCCCCTCAAATGGGGGCTCCAGCCCTCCCTCCACACCCTGCTATCCACACCCCAGCAGGTGGGGCCTCCCCTGGGCCTCAAAGCACAGACCCTTCCGGCCCTATCTCCCCTAGCGCAGCCCCACTCAGGCTGCTGGCCTGGTTTCGTGGTTTCTCAGGAGCTGCACTGAGGCCCCAACATGGCTCACTCTCTCCGTCTCTGGGCAATCCGGGACCCTCCAGCCCGGGCTCACCCTCATGGGCTCTGCTTTCTGATTTCCTCTGAATGGGCGCTCGGTGCCACGAGCTGCTGCGACCCCCCTCCCCGGGGTCCGGCATCCCCGTCGTTCACCCTGAGACCCCCCCTCAGCCTGCAGGGTCCCTGTACTTCGCCCCCCAAGCTGCACCCCGCCCTGCCTCCTGCCCCCAATTCCCCGCCCCCAGGAGCGGGCTTCCTGAGATCCAAAGGTCAGTGTCCTGCCCCTGCCCGCCTCCTGCAGGACACGTCCCTCCTTCCACTCCCAGCTCTCCCCAGCCCCCCAGCCCCAATCACGGTCACTGTCAGGGTCTACCCAAGGGTGGCCTCCTGGCCATCTCACTGGGGACGGCATCTGTTGTCTGGGAGTCACCGTGCCCTGAGTGTCACCACAGGAGCCTTGCCATCACCCCATCCTGCTGGGGGGGTCCCGGGGGCAGCTCCACAAGTCCCCTAGTCTGGCACAGGCCTGGCACACAAGGAAGAGCCAAGGAGGAGCAGCTGGGAGGAGTGAGTGTGGCCTTGCTTTGTGCCTCAGCAGGAGTGCCCAGCTGCCGGCCTGGAAGCCAGGAGCAAGGGGCAGCTCCCGTGGGGTCAAGGCTTATTGTGGGGCCTGGGCCTGGGCCTGGGCCGGGCTGGGCTGGAATTTCAAGTCTTGGGTCTCCGTCCTGGCCTCATCTACTCCCTCAGGAGCGAGGGGCTCATGCCAGGACCAGCGCCTTGCAACCCTGTGCCCAGGGAGGCTGGACCTGTGCTCCTGGGAAGGGCTCTTGAGCGCCGCTGAGCTGACCCAGGCCTCCTGGGGTCCCCGGACACAGCTCACATCTTGCGTCTCGCCTTCTCTGGGCCCACATGGCGTTTTCCCACAGCACCTTCGAGGAGGAGCAGAAGCTCAGAAAGCAGGAGATCGTAAATCGGATTTTGAAAGAAGAGGCTGAGGAAGAGAACAGGAAGAAGAAGCAGTCTTCCCCTGCCAAAGCCGCGGACCGGCTGACTCTGCGGGATAAGACGTGGAGCTATGTCACGGACGTCTGTGAAGGGAGTGGCACAGCAGTCCTTTCCTGTCACCTGCCGGTGAGCCGGGGGCCCTTGCCCGTCTAATGCGCGCACCTCCAGGGGAGCAGACAGGTGATCTGAGGGCCCGGGACCTTGAGCCATTGTATAAACCCCTCCAGCTAAGATCCAGCAGGAGAAACTGCATGTCCTGCGCCAGGATGTCTCCTTTTCTTGTTCTCGGCACCTTCTTCCTCGGGCTGTCCTTGCTGGGAGGCCCCAACGGTGGGCGGGCGTGTCCTCTCCACAGTGGGCGGGGTGGCAGGCCACGTGGCGTCAGACCCAGGTCTCCAGCATCTCACCCACGTGGGAGCCGCCCCCTGGGGACAGCACTGCAGGTGGGGAAGCCCGTGACCATGGTGTCGCCTGCAGCAAGGTTGGCTCAGGCCACCTGACTGGTCCCTCCATAACCGAGACAGGCCAGTGACCAAAGGCCAGTCCCGGGCCGAGGGGTACTGGTGCCTCCAGACACCCACGTCCTCTCTCTTGTGCAGCCCTCATCCGTTCATGCCTTCGTCCCTACGAGGGCCGACGCCGTGCCGGCCCCCAGGCCGGTGACCTGTTTACCTGTCTCAGGGAGTGTGGGGCAGGGATACCAGGACTCCCCTCCTGAGCCCAGCGCAGCACTTCTGCCCTTGGCACCCCAGAACCTGAAGGTCCAGGTCACTGGACAAATGGCGCTGCCCAGAGAAGCCCCTCGGGCGTCTGCACTGGCTTCTGCGGGGCCTTCGCTCTGTCCCGAGGTGGTTTCCAGTCTTGTCCTGTTTCCCAGCCCCGCCCCCACACGTCCAGGCCTTCACACCTGCTGCTTCCGCCCCGGCCCCCTGGCCCCGTCCAGCCAGCTGCCCCTGGAGCCTTCCCTGCCCCTCCACACTAGGTGTCCTGTGTTTCTCCGCGTCGACACCCGGTCTCCTTCCTTGGGAGCCTTTCGCACGTTTGTGACAATGTCTCCTCCGTCTACGTGTGCTGTCCCCTGGAGGGAGGCTGCACCCCGGCCCCACCGAAGCCCAATCCCAGGACCAGGCACCTCCAGGTGGTAACCATGAAGGACAAACATTAGAAACAATACAAAACTAGATCCATAAATTAGTATCTTGTGGACTCTTGTGGGTGTTGGAGAAAAATATTTAGTGCTGTATAAAGATACTAATATTTTAAATGGGAAAAGTTATGAAACAGGCTGTGTTCTAGTCCCCAGGTAAAGAGAAAAAGATGTGCCCAAGGGGCTCACGATGAGGGTTATTTTCTTCTCCCTGATCTGTAGAGTCTCTGTTTTCTGTAATTAGCTACTGAATTCCTTTCCCCGACGGCAGGACAGTGACGGGGCCGCACACCCCAAAGCCCCTCAGTTACTGGTAGCCATTTCCAGTGAGTCCGTCCAGGGGGACCCCGGGAACACCAGCTGGGAAGATGACTCTCTGGCTGAGCCGGAGATCCCCGGGCTCTGGAAGGACGACCATAAGCCGTACCAGGTAAGCGCTCCCTGCTTCCAGGCCCGCGAGGTTGGGAATGCCCGGCGCTGCTGGCCTAGAGCCAAGACGCAGAGAGAGCCCCTTGCCTGGTCACACGTCCCTCAGGGGGGCACCGTTATTTATGCCGTTTGAGGAAATGCTGTTCCTATCGCGCGTTTCGAAACCTTCCTTTTGGCCTGATTTAAAAACCTAGAGAGATGACGGGGCGCCTGGGTGGCTCAGTCGTTGAGCGTCTGCCTTCAGCTCAGGGCGTGATCCCGGCGTTCTGGGATCGAGCCCCACGTGGGGCTCCTCTGCTGGGAGCCTGCTTCTTCCTCTCCCACTCCCCCTGCTTGTGTTCCCTCTCTCGCTGGCTGTCTCTCTCTCTGTCAAATAAATAAATAAAATCTTTAAAAAAACAAAACAAAACAAAAAAAACCTAGAGAAACGAGGCATCTGGGTGGCTCGGTCAGCTAGGCCTCCAACTCCTTTTTTATTTTGCTTTGTTGCTACTGAAACGTTAGCTCTTTATTTTATCTTTTTAAGATTTATTTATTTGTTTGAGAGAGAGTAAGAAAGAGAGAACACGGGGAGTAGAGGGAGAGGGACAAGCAGACTCCCCACGGCTCAGTCGGTTAAGCATCAGCCTTCAGCTCAGGTTGTGATCCCGGGTCCTGGGATCAAGTCCTGCATCAGGATCCTTGCTCCACGGGGAGCCTGCATCTCCCTCTCCCTCTGCTCCTCCCTTGCCAAAAAAATAAAAATAAATAAATAAAAACAGATAAACTACTCAAAAATCTAGAAAACTCCGCCCTGCCGTTACTTTCCAGAAATCTGCCAGAACGCTGAACGTGTCCACTCTGCCCGTCTTTCCTTTTTCTCTGAAGTAAGGGCCGCCCACCTCGCTATGGTCGCAGCTCTCTAAGGGGCCTGCCAGATCGTGCACGCTGTCCCCTGCCCTGGCTGCTCTGGGTCCTGGCTCTGTGCCACTAACTTCTGCAGCCCCCGAGCTGCCCTTGGCCCTCCTGGGCCTGGGCTCGCCCTCGCGTGTCAGCCGCTGCTTCTCTGGAACCTCAGGTGCCCAAAGAGGATGTGGACCGGAAGCCTGTGGGCGGGACGAAGATGGACAAGGACATCCTGGCCCGCACCGTGGAGAAGCTGCACAGCAGAGTGACCCACAAGCAGGTGGTGTCCGGGCGCGAGTTCAAAGGTCGCCCCTTCAACAGCAAGCCCAAGCTCATCCACTTCAAGGTGAGCGCCGAGAGCCCTCCCGGGCGCCCAGAAGGAGGGACACGGCCCTGCCAGCCTGCCCTGGAGCTGAGGGTGTTTGGGGGGGCATCAGACACCAGCCCCGGGAGGCCCTCGTCCCAGGGGACAGCCTCCCTGGGAAGGGACAGTGAGGGGCCAGTGTTCACACGTAGTCACAGTCACCAGACTCTGCAGGAGAGGGGCTGGCGGGCTCCTGGGATGGCACACGGTCCCGAGTCCGTCACACAGAGTCGGACGCCAGCCCCGGGCCCCACGCTGTCCGAGGTCCCCAGGAAGCCGTTTCCCGCTCCCGCTCTCCCTGCTCTTCGTGTGTCTCCAGAGGGGCCCTTTCTAGGTCGGGAAACCTTGGGAGTTGTTGCTGGCCGTCCCCGAGACCTTCCTCGTGTCGTCGGCTCGCTGGCCATCTAGGGGCACACGAGAGGCTGCCGCGCCGGCGCACAGGCGGCTTCCCTCCGACACGCTCAGGATAACTTCTCTGGCTTTTCCAGGATTTTGATCTTGGCAAAGTGTACAAGAAAAAGGTCACATTGATAAACGCCACCTACAGCATTAAGCACTGCAAGCTGGTCGGGGTGGAGGAGCACCTCCGGGACTTCATCCGCATCGAGTGAGAGGCCTGGGGGCGCGGGGCCGGGGGGCGGGCGCCTGTGTGGCTGACAGCCGTGCACGGTCTGTGCGGCGCGTCCCGCCTGGGGGTGGCGCTGTGTGTCTGCTCGCGTTGACGGGGTCTGAGGCCATCCCCGGTCTGTGTGATCAGGGGTGTGGCGGCCACATCTCCTTCTCTGTCCGTGTTTTGGTGTCGCCCACTCTGGGTAAGATGTCCCTCCAGCCGTGTTTCTGTGTCCTCCTTCTATGACCCCACTGCTGCATGACCTGGATCTTTCACGTCTGTCTGTCCACTTTAATGCTTGCTCTTCCCTGCTTTATCTTTTCCCTCATTTTTCTCATGCTGACCCCGTGTGTCTGCTGCAATGTCTGTCTTTGCTTCTGCTCCTTAGCATGTTGCCTTTGGTTTTAAGAAAGTCTCCTCCTGGTTTCTGCCACCTTTTAGTTGATGTGTTTGGAGGCCCACGATGACCCGGGATGGCTCTAGGACTCCTGGTGGGAGTGTGTGGGTGCAGGCTGGTCCCCACCGCCCATCCCCACGACCTGTCCCTGCGATTCATGCTTGCTGACCTGGGCTCTGGTCAGCTTCTCCCACGCAGGACACGCTGTTCTCTTCCAGGGGCTGCTGTAGGGCTAGGATCTGCATTCCCTCTCCTCTCTTTCCGGCAGCGTTCTGGATTCTTCCGCTAACTGCAAAGGCTTGCCTGGGCAGAGTGTGGCCGGAAATTGCTGCTCAACACCATTATTCTGTCGGGCAGGATTTATCTGGGGTCTACTTGTTCTTCATGCTGGTCTGCGGGTCTCTGGGGGGGCCTCAGGGGCCCAGACTCGGGGTGTCTGTTCCCTCAGCACCCGAAGCACTCCCCGCTGGGGCTGGAGCTGGAATCCCTGCGCTGAGGTCATCACCCTCCGTCTTCCTGGTCCTGTGGCTGCCGCTGCAAAGTCAGCTTTCAGCCCGAAGTTACAGCCCCGGGGGGTTGTCTGGCTTCCCTCTGGTCGCCTTGAGACGTCCCTGTGTTCGGGGTCCTGCGGCTCCCCCGCGTTGTGTCAGGTGTGGACTGGTTTTCTTAGATGCATTAGGGCTCACTGAGGACTCAGACCTCCGAACAGCTGTGGACGTCTCTCCAGCTGTGTGTCCAGGTGTGTTCTCCAGTCTGACACTCAGTCGGCCCTTCTCTCTCTGTGTCTAACTGGCTGTTGAAATTGTCACCAAGGGGCACCTGGGTGGCTCAGTCGTTAAGCATCTGCCTTTGGCTCAGGTCATGACCCCAGCATTCTGTGTTCTGTGATCGAGCCCCGCATCAGGCTCCCGGCTCGGTGGGGAGCCTGCTTCTCCCTCTCCCACTCCCCCTGCTTGTGTTCCCTCTCTCGCTGCCTCTCTCTGTCAAATAAATAAATAAAATCTTAAAAAAAAGAAAGAAAGAAACAAACAAACAAACAAACTGTCACCGAGTCTCTTGTTTCGGTGGCCGTACCTCTCACCTGCAGAAGCTCTGCACCCTACCTCAGGCCGGCAGCTGCTTCCTGACGGCATCTTGCTCCTTCCTCACGTCTGGGATTCTCTGTTTCTGTCTTTGACCATTTTAACCGACATCTTTTATTTTTTTTTTTTAAGATTTTATTTATTTATTTGACAGAGAGAGAGAGACAGCCAGCGAGAGAGGGAACACAGGCAGGGGGAGTGGGAGAGGAAGAAGCAGGCTCATAGCGGAGGAGCCTGACGTGGGGCTCGATCCCACAACGCCGGGATCACGCCCTGAGCCGAAGGCAGACGCTTAACCGCTATGCCACCCAGGCGCCCCAACCCGACATCTTTTAAAGCCCCCATTCAATCCTTCTCTTATCCGAGGCTCTTGGAGTTTGGTCCTTCTGTCTGCACGTGTGTTGTTGGCGTCCACGTGTCCGTTATGAGGGGAATCCCAACTTCTCACCAGTGGGACTCTGCCCCCCGGGGTCTCTGTGATGTGGCATCAAAAAGCTTCCCTCCCAACCAGAGAACTTTTGGATTTGCTTCTGCCTGGTGCCATGGGGTCATTACCAGCCAGGGGGAAAACAATTATATTAAGTTTTTAGCTTGTATCTTTCTAATCCAAGCACCTTAGTTCAAATCCAACCTTGTGAAAACACACCCCACATTAGAAATTCTCTGGGAGCTTCTTTTCCTCACTCATGATCCAGCCCAAGACAGGCTGACTGCCCTCGAATCTCCCTGTGAAGATGGGGCTCTTTCCCCGGACCTTTCCCTGAAAATGGGGTTCAGAGGGTCCCAGCTGTGTGCAGGGTCAGTGCCAGCCCCTTACCTGGCTCACACCCCTCACACTGGGGTTAAAACCCTGCCCTTGGTTCCAGGCAGACACACGCATGTCCCCCGGGAACCGTGGCACCAGCCCCCTCCCTCACTCCACACACATGCAGATGTTACTTGAGGGTCTCCTGGGACTTGGGGCGCAGCACCCAGGACGGGCAGGAAGGGTCCAGAAGACCCGCTCAGTCCTGCTCCAGGCCGTGGCTCTTGTGCACAGTTCATTTCAGCCCAACCGCGCCTTCCCAGTTGGTCTGATTACGTATCCCCTGGATGGTTCTACCTGCAGCTTTGATCCCCCTGGTCCTATGTCAGCCGGGATGTCCTGCGAAGTACTTGTCACCTTCAAGCCCATGGTGAGTGTCTGTTCCGAAACCAGATGAGGTAAAGGGACTTCTCTCCGTCGTGAGTGGGCGGTGGGTGGGACGGGGTCTCTGCTCCTCCCCAGGCTCTGCAGACACTGATGTGGTGATGGAGGAGGGACGCACAGGCCTCAGTAGGGGTCACACAGGCCCCTGTTCTATTTCCAAACATATTCAGCTGTGTTCTGATGCTAGGAAGAATTGTAGGGCTGCCCTGATGGTTTGCTAGGCTGCAGGGTGATCTGGTGTGTTCTTGGGTCAAAACGGGGCGTGTTAGACTGTTCTCATGGGCCCCGCCAGTGCGAGGCTCCTCCTAGCTGTGGCCACGCCCAGGTCCGGCCCCTGATTCTGGAGCCACAGCGTGTGTCCCTGGGTAAAGTTACAAACGTTAGGGTGGTTGGGTGTCTTATTTTTTAGATAAACAAGGATCTGGAAGGAAACGTCTCATTTATGGCTCAGACGGGCGGATTTTCCGTTCCGCTGAAGTGCTCCACAAAGAAATGTGCGGTAAGTCCAGAGATGCCGAGCCGGCGAGGCCCTGGTGACAAGGGCGCGGTGCGTCCCCGGCCTCACGCAGCTCAGGTGAGGGGAGGCTGTGGCCGAGCCCGCACAAGTGGGAGCTCGCAGACCGCTCCGAGAGGGCGAGCGCTCACATCGCCGCGGGGAAGCCAGGGCCGCGTCCTGCCCCACAGAGCCCAGGCTGTGGGAGACCTCAGGTCGTCTCAGGAGACGCCGGTCCCCTCGCCAGCTGTGTGACGTCCCCCCAGTTTGCCTTGTAAACTACGCGCCGTGCCGTACGTCACATCTGCAGGCCTGATAACTGAAATCCGCACCCTTGGTCCACCTTCCCCCGCCTCCTGCAGCCACCACTCTGCTGTCCCTGTCGATGAGCTTGGGTTTCTTCGATTCCACACACAAGGGAGGTCGTACGGTGTTTGTCTTTCTCTGTCTGGCTTATCTCACGTAACACAGCGCCCTCAAGGCCCATCCATGCTGTTCCAATGGCAAGATATCCTTCTTCTTTATCTGTTCATCCGTTGACAGACGCTTAGGCTGTCCCCACTGGTTGGTTATCGTAAGTCCTGTTGCTGAGACTATGGGGGTGCAGATGTCTTTTTGAGGGACTGGTTTCATTTCCTTTGGATGTATTGCTGGAAGTATATTGCCGATCGCAGAGTAGCTCTATTTTTAACTGTTTGAGAAAACTCCACACTGTTTTCCAGAGTGGCTGCACCAGCTCGCATCCCCACCAACAGTGCACGAGGGCCCCACTTTCTCCACGTCCTCGTCAACACCTTTTGTTTCTGGTGTTTCTAATTCGAGCCGTTCTGACAGCTGGGAGGTAATAACTCATTGTGGTTGGGCTCGAATTTCCCTGATGGTGAGTGGTGTTGAGTAATTCCATGTGCTTGTTGGCCGTCCGCATGTCCCATTTAGAAGGGTGTGTGTTGGGGTGTGGAGAAGAGCTGCGTCCCCAGGGCTCGCCCACCTGATGGCTCCATCAGTAAGAAATGCCTTAATTTTATTCTCTATTTAAAAAAAAGAAAAATGTCTGTTCAGATCCCCTGCCCATTTTTAACCGAACTATTTGTTTTTTTACTATTGAGTTGTGTGAGCTCTTTATATATTTTGGATGGCAAATATTTTCTCCCATTCTGTAGGTTGCCTTTTCATTTTGTCTGCCTTTGTTGTGCAGAACTGATTCTTTTTAAAATCTTTTAATGTATTTTTTAATTTTTATTACCAAAGTATCAGTGACATACAATGTTATGTTAGTTTGAGGTGTACGACATTGATTCGACCGTTCCACACATGACTCCATGCTTCTCATGATACGTGCAGTCACTGCTAATCCTTTTTTTAATTAAGAAAAATTTCAAACGTAAGGAAAAGCAGAAAAAATAGCTCTGATCATCCGTGTGCTGCCCGGATCCCGTCTCTGTCGCCTTCGCCACATTTGCTTGGTCTCTGTTTCGCTGATCCACTTCCACTGCACAGCAATACCGTAACACCAACACCCCACCCTTATACAACTTCCACAGGCATCTGGAGTAAAGAAGGGGATTCTCCCGCAGAAACCACCTCTCACGGCCCCTCCTGAGCGAACAAGTCAGCACTTCCTGCCGAGGTGCTGTGTAGCAAACACTCCCAAATTCAGCAGCTGATCGCAACGGCAAGCGTTGTGTCTCACGGCCACAGCTTGGTCCAGGCTGCAGGCAAACGGGCAGCCGCTTCCCTGGCAGGAACTTCTCATGGGCAAAGACCATGGCCCCGGAAATGAGGGCCAGCCTCACGAGCACATTTCAGACCACCCTCGTCTCCTGTACCAACAATGATGACGAAAGGAAGTCACGTGCAACGTCCTCCATCAGAGGGGCAGAGAGAGAAGCCCCCTCTCCGTGGCAGCGCCCGGTCCCATGTGCCAGCAGCCCCACACCACCTCCCGTCACTGGGACACCCCACAGAGAGTTTACGATCTCAGCCGTGTGTAAGTCCCCCCTCCAGCAGATTACAGTCATAACAGGCAGGCCCCACCACCACGCCCTCCAGAGCTCTCCCACCTTCAGAATGAAGCTCTGTCTCCGTGCGGCACTTACCCCGCCCCTGCCCGGCCCCGGCGCCTCCTCGCCACCTTCCGTCTCTAGGGATTTCGGTGCTCTCAGTGCCTTATGGAAGTGGAATCACGTGGTGTTTGTCTTCTGTGACTGTCCTCAGGAGTCGTCCACGTTGCTGTGTGTGTCAGAACGTCCGTCCCTGTCGAGGCCGACAGGTGCAGAGGCCGGGCTTCCACCCTGCCGCCCCCGCTCTCCCGCGCCTCGTTTCCTGCGTCGATGTCTTTTGTGTCTAGTTTATTTTTTTATAGTCAGATATTGAAACTCCTTCCCATTCCCTTTTGTGTACGTCCCGTAGCTCTTTCCTTTGTGGTCACCGAGGGCTTGCATCTGACACCCCGAAACTAAAGCACCCCGATTCGGACTTAGAGCAGCTTCGGTTCAGTGGTTTGTAGGCGGTCCGCTCCTTACAGCTCGGCGCCCACCCCGTCCCCATGTTAACGTCACAGAATTACATCTGAGTGACTGTGTGTTCGAAACCACAAACTCACAAGGTTTGAAATGCTTAGGTCTCTTAATTTACGTGGAGAACAGAATGTGGACCACCAGCCAAAGTGACGATACCGTTAGCTTTGAGTCTAAAACATGTGCTTTAAAAAAAAAAAAGCATTAGTCTCTTAAATTGTGTAGAGAACAAAACCCACAGTTAAAGCACCGTGAAAGAGCACTGGCTTTCACGTCTCCCGTGCGCTCGCCTTTACTGAGGCTGTATTTCTCCTGGTGGCTCCCAGTGACAGTCCCCGTGTCTCCGCTTGGCCTCCAGCCTCCGGGCACATTTCCTGCAAGGCCCTCAGCTTTTGTTCATCTGGGCAAGTCTTGATTTCCCTCACTTTGGGAAAGATGGTTTTGCTGGAGAAGGGCTTTTGATTGTCGGTTTTTCCCTCTTGGCCGTTTGTACACGTCGGCCCACTGCCTTCTGGCTCCAGAGTTTCTGAAATGGGCTGGCAATGCTCCTGAGGCCTCGTGTGCACGGGGTCGCCCCCTCCCCCTCTGTCTCAAACGTTTGGTTGTAACGTGTCCCCGGGTGGGTCTTTGGGTTCATCTTACTCAGAGTTCAGAGAGCTTCTTTGACATTTATATTCATGTCTTTCCTCGAACTTGGGCGTTTCGGGCCGTATTCCTTGTCTCCCGCTGCCGGGACCCCCGTGACGCAGATGCTGGGCCGCCAGTGGTGGGCCGCCCGCGGTCTCCCGGCCTCTGCTCGCTTTGTTTCAGGCTCGACACCCCGTCGTCATATCTCTAAGTCCCCTGCGTCTTTCTCCAGCCTGCCACTGGTGCTGACGCCAAGACCAGTCTCCCAGTAATGCGGCGACAGCCCACACCGTGTCTGGAACCCCAGCGAGCGCGGCCGTCGCCTCACAGTCGTAGCAATGCCCACGCCTCCTGCTTGAAGCAGCCCCTTCCTTGGGCTGGACAAGTCTCCTGAGGCAGGTGTGCTTCCCGGTGTCACCTCCTGGGCCTCCCGTCCCACAAGGGCCGGGAGTGCTGTTTTCTGTACTAGCTGTTGCTCTCCGTGTTCACTTGTTTACTAGTCTTAGTGTAAGGAGGAGTTGGCACCGTTACCACTTGCGATGGTGGCAGATTAGGTCCTCTTTCTTCCTGTTTCCTCATGGATTTGTGGGTTTGTGGATTCCACGTGTTTTGATTGTTTAGTCTCCATTCTTGGCGCTCCCATTGCTCCACCGTGGCCGTGGCAGCCCTGGGCCCCTGCTTGGGTCCACACACAGCCTGTGCACTGTGGCCCCCAGCTGTGGCAGCTCTGCTGGTGGCTGCCAAGCCTCACGGAGGCCGTGGAGAGCCGATGTTTGCCGTGGCCTCCTGCCTCCAGGACAACCACCACTCCTGGGCTTGCAAGCTGCCCCCCATGCCGTGTGGCCGCTGCCTTCTCCTCAGAGTGGCCCACGGCACAGGGCACACTGCTTGCTGGGGAGCGGGGCCTCAGAAAGAGCAAGTACGTGGTGGAGTCAAGCTTCAGACCCTGGACTCAGCCGTGGGAGAAGGTCAGGCACCAGGAAGCCCTGCTCCCCTGCATGGCGAGGCCTCGGGTTCCTTTCTGGATGGACCTGGAAAGCACTCATCTGCGGCCTGGCCCGTCACCAAGCACACAGAAGGCCAGCATCCTGCAGTCAAGTATGCCCAGCACAGGGTCCTCGTGTCCTCTGGGCTCCTCCGCACTTAGGTCATGAAGTCATCGTGTGGAGCTGCTGTGACAAAGGTGCCCGAGACTTAGCTTCGTTAAGCAAGGACTTGTTTCTGCCCCAGAGGTGAGCGTCTGGCAGGCATGCTGCCCTGCCACCCTCAAAAAATGGCTTCCAAGGCATTGTCCCTTCCCAGTCAGAGGGAAGGGGGAAAGGCGAGGTCCTCCGCGTGAGCCGGAAGTGATGGTCACGTGGTGACCCCTGGCCGCAAGGTAGATGGGGCAGTAGAGCCTACTGGGCAGCTCTGTGTCCCACTGAAGCTCAGGGCTCTGTCATGATCAGGAAGAAGGGAGAACGGCTAGAGGGGCACAAGGGGGCCCCGCAGGGCAGCCCTCCAGCCACCCAGTTTCATATGTGACCTGGTGTCGCTCCCACACTCAGAACACACAGCCCCTTCCCAGGGCAGCACCCCAGGCCCACCCACGCCCTGCCTCCAGCCCCGCATGTTTGGGGAGGGCCCCTTCTATCCAGATGGGGCTTCTGGAAGTCTGGTGACCTGTCACCAGGAGACAGGTCACCTGCCACACATGAATACACACACGTTCGTATTCACGCACCCCAACTGCACACACGCGCACAAGTGCACACCCACCACACACACAGGCTGCTGTGGTCGCCCTCAGCAGCTTCTGTCCTGCAGGGGCCCAGAGGAGAGGGGGGCCCCTGGGCTTCCAAACTCGGGGCCCAGAGAAGCCTCACGGGGAGGCAGCCTGTGCACGACATTCTTAGCCAGCACCCAGATGGCCAGTTGCCAGCCGGCCATGAGGGCGAGGGGACGCGTGCCCTGGAGGACGTGCTCCCTCCCTGGAAGGAAGCGCCTAGAGCACACTGATGTCACGGGGACGGCGGCCACCTTGCCGGACCCTCTGAGCATGAGTGTGTTCTTTCGATCCTCATGACTCCCCAGCGAGGGAGATGTAGCTCGGCTTTTTCTTAAATGACTCTTTTTTAGAATAGTTTCAGCGTTACAGAAAAAATGCAATCCTAGCTAACCCCACAGCCAGGTTCCCCAGTAACCCCTTCTGTCACTGCGTCACGGTTATTAAAATTATTAACCAATATTGACATATCGTGATTATCGTTCGCTGAAGAAGACACGTTCGAATTTCCGTGGATGTTACCTAACATCCAGCTTCTGTGCTGGCATCACACCCTGCGCGACACATTCCTTATGGCGGCTGTTCTGCGTGGGTCCTCGCGGCTGTGAAAGTTTCTGAGACTCTCTTTTTTGATGACCTTGACAATTCGGAGGCATGCCGATCGGTGATTGTGTAGACTGTTCCTCCGCTGGGATCTGTGTGAAGTTTCCCTCCTGAGTGGACTGAGGTGGTGGGCTTGGGGAGGAGGACAGCAGGCGTTCTGGGCACGTCGAGGGCACGCACTACCACCAGGCCTCGCAGTGCGACGTGACCCCCGTCACCTGACTCGGGGTGGCCGCCGGGTTTCCTCACTGTGGTGTTTCTCCCCTGCCGCCCGTCTGCCGGACCGTGCTCTGTGGGAGGCCTCGAGGGCGGGAGGCGCGCTCCGGCTCACTGAGGGCTGGAGAGCCGCGGGAATTTTTTGCAATTCTTCTGTAAGGGAGATCAATCTCTCCCACAGTCATTGGTTTATAAAATCATTTCTTTATTTCACTCTTTGAATTAGAATCAAATACAACTTCTTGTTGCTGCTCACGTTTTTCCTGGGAGTAGCTCAGGTAGCTCCCGTGTCCCCCTCACGCGCGGCCGTGACTGTCCCGTGTCCCCCTCACGCGCGGCTATGACTGTGTTCAGAACTTCTGTCTTGGAGCACTTCTAGGCTCATGTGCACACCTCCCGCCCTGCCCTAGAGTGAGTCCTTTCTCCAGCTAGCCCAGTTCCTCACGCTGGAGCCCCCGGGGGGCACCGTCGGTTAAGCTTCCGGCTCTTGATTTCGGCTCAGGTTGTGATCTCAGAGTCGTAAGATTGAGCCCCGCGTCGGACTCCGTGCTCAGCACAGAATCTGCTTAAGACTCTCTCTCTCCCCCTCCCTCTGCCCCTCCCTCCCCTGCTCGCGTGCACATGCGTGCTGTCAAATAAATATATCAATCTTTAAAAAAAAAGAAAGGAAAGAGACTGGTATCCACACGGAAGGTGTGGCCGTTGCTGCTGGCACGTGGGCGCTTCCAAACCTTCATCCTGGCCCCTCGCCCTCTAACGCAGGACCGCACGGACCATCCCAGCCTCTTCCCCTTGCTTACCTGTGAATCCTGGTCCAACAGTGAGAGCACGGCTCCCCGCACCCCCATGCCCTGGTCATTCAGCCCAGCGCCCTGCAGTGTGGACGGGCGAAGCCCACCCTGTGGACACAGCGCTCCCGCCCAAGCCCCGCGCTCCACACCCAGCGCGGGGGCCTTCAGCCCACAGACTCCACGCCTCCCTGGAGTCAGCTCAGCACCTTTTCCTTACTCTCTAGTCAGGTGGTTTCTTCAAACTGACCGAGCGACATTGCTTGTGACATCCCGCACCCCATCCTGGGATTCCCTCAAACTCCCAAATGGTATATTTTTCAATAGACTTGTTTATTTACAGCAGCTTTGGGCTGCATCAGACTCGCGGGGAGCCGCGAAGGGTTCCCACGTGCCCCGCCCCCACCGCCGCCCTCCCCCCATTTGTGACAGGGACGCTGGGCTTGGCCCAGGCGCCGTGTCCCAGGGTGCGTGGTCCACAGCGGGGTCCCGCGCGGCTGTGCACTCTGTGGTTGGGACAAAACGCTAACGACGTGTCGTCACCACGGTGGTCACACGGAGTGTTTTCGCCGCCCCCGGATCCCCGGTGCTCCGCCTACTCATGCCTCCCTCCCCTCAGACTGCTGGCAGCCGCTGATCTCTTTACTGTCTCCTTAATTTTGCCTTTTCCAGAACACCATACATTCCAGAATGCCGTACAGTTGGAATCACCGTATCTACCCTTTTCAGGTTCTTTCCCTTAGTGTACACTTGAGATTTCTCCGTCTTTTCAGGGCTTGATTGCTCATTTCTTTTCAGCTAACTTCTTAGATTGGCTCTCGGGAGCTCCCAACTTATCATGATCGATCCACAAACCAGTGATTTCTAGGATGTGGATTATGTCCCTGAGGCGTGCAAAGGCCCCGCTGGAACCAGACACAGGACTCGGCCTTGCGCAAGAGGAAGGGGCCGGGGCGCCTGGGTGGCTCAGTCATTAAGTGTCTACCTTCGGCTCAGGGCGTGATCCCGGGGTCCTGGAATCAAGCCCCGCATCGGACTCCTCCTCTGGGAGCCTGCTTCTTCCTCTCCCACTCCCCCTGCTTGTTCCATCTCTCGCTGGCTGTCTCTCTCTCTCTCTGTCAAATAAATAAATAAATAAATAAATAAATAAATAAATCTTTAAAAAGGGGGGAGGGGCCAGAGCTCCTGGGTCCCCTCAGGGCTGCAGGGCAGCAGATGGGAGAGGAGAGCTTGCCTAGCACAGTCACCCTGGCTCCTCCCTGGGTCTTTCGGCAGCTGTCCCTTGACAAGGAGCTCATCGACTTTGGCAGCTATGTGGTGGGGGAGACCGCGTCCCGGACCATCACGCTGACCAACATCGGGGGCTTGGGCACCAAGTTCAAGTTTCTTCCGGCATCAGAGTCCTATGAGTTGGACATCTCCCAGTCGGTCATGAAAACAGTGAGTGTGTTGCCTGCTCCCGATCGTTAGCCGTGGCTACGCAGCCAGGGGCGAGGTGTGATGCCTCCCCCACCCGAGACGGTCCTGTGAGTATCAGTGATAGGAAGGGGTCTGTCGACACAGGGCTGGGTGTCATCGTCAGGCCACGTGGAGGAGATTGGGCTCTGTAAGGGGACACTTGGAGCCACCTGGCAGGTGCAGCGGCAACGGGACGCTGACCCCGCTCCAGTGTGTGGCGACTGACAGGGCAGTGGCCAAGATTCCAGGCCCGAGAGCCGCAGGGGACCCACCTTTCTCCTGATGCACCTGTGAAGTCCTAGCTTGGGGCAGGCCAGCCAAGAGCACACGGCCTGAAAGCCCAGCAGACCCTGCCCACTCCTGCACCTTTTCCAAAGGCGCAAGGTGAGCCAGTCTTTTCATGGGAAGGCTGTGCAGATGTGCTAAGTGAATGGAAACAATCTCAGAGTGACACAGGTGGGACCCCATCTGTGGAAACAACTTCCGTCACACCCCTGGACACTGGGAGGTCTTTTGGGGATGAGGACGGGTGAAACTCCCTAACAAGAAGCACTGAGCTACTTTGCAGTTTTGGTCCAGTCATGAAGGGCTCTCAGCAAAGGCCCTGGAAGTGTCTCCTGCAGGGAGGGATGGGACCAATGGGGTGGGGGAAGAGGTAGGAGGGGCTGGGGTGTGAACCCAGAGCAGGGCCAGGAGAATGGGGGGGAGATGCAGGCTGGGCATCTGAGCTGCGGCCAGGAGAGTGTGGGGCCTGGGGCACTGACCCCACGTGGAGAGAGGAGCCAGGTGTCCCAGGAAAGGAGGGCAGAGTGTCGGCATGGAGGGAGACCGTGGAATGGGCTGCATGCCAGAGCCCAGAACGCAGCAGGACCCGAGACCCGGCAGTGCCCGTGGAGAAGCAAGGAGGGCCAGCCTGGGCTAGAGACAGGCGTTTGGGCCCTGAGCGCCTGGGACAGAGGGAGCCGGGGAGCAAGATCATGGCCGGGCTCTCCCCATGGCTCTCCTGGCAACAGGGCTCTGGGCATTTGAGTGGGAAAGTAAATAGGAAACTGCCAGTAAGAGTGTCTTGTTCCCTTTTTAGAGTAGCCTATTCACAGATGAAGATAACGATAAAATCACCAGCATTTCTGAGCAACAGATCGAGGGCAACGAGTCCTCTCCCACACACATGCCAAGCCGGAAGGAGTCTGGGAAGCAGGACAGCAAGGAGCAGGAAGAGGGGCGCCCCACAGGTGAGCTGGGACTTGGGGGGGGGGCAGACTTCAGGAGCACCCAGAGCACCTGCTGCTTCCTGGGAGGCTCTGCTGAGCCCGCGTGGTGCCACGGGGCTGGACTGTGCAGTCTTTTTCTAGGACTTCGAGTTAAGTGATAGTAAACAAGGGAATATATACATTCAAACCAATACTGGTTGTGGACTGGATTGCAACTTGCAGTGACAGTTAAGGCAGCAGAATATTTAAAGGAACTCCCAGCTTTGGACCACCAGGCTGGCCATAGAAGGCTTGGGGTCCTTGTTGGGACAGTTGAGGAGTCCTGTCCCAGGGGTGCAGCTGCTGGACGGAGGGAGGGGGTCGGGGAGAGAGGAAGACCTGAAGGGTCCTGGGGGCACTGGGCTGTCTAGGGCCACCCCCAGCTCTGCTAGTACACAGCAGCACATAACCTGTGAGGACAATTTACAGAAGAATCAAGAAACAGGGGGCTCCCCGCCAACAGCCCCGAGCCCCCGGTGGGAGAAGGAAGAGCACTCCCCGGAGGCCAGCCTGACCGCTGTTGGCACTGTTCCCATCACCTCCCTGCCTCCCTGGACAGTTTCCCTTCCACACGCATCCAGAAACGGCGGATTTCTCCTGTTTCAGCCTCACAGAAGCAGAGCCTAGAGCAGTCCTGTTGCTCAGGCCGCTGTGGGAGCTGTTCTTCCTGTTTCCGCCACTGTGTGCCGTCCGCTTTCATGGACACACCTCAAGTCACAGACCCGCTGTGCCCCGGTCACAAGGGGGGGTTTCGGGGTGTGTGCCCCCCCGACTCTTCCTGCCTCAGTGTCTGCAGGGCCCACCCGCTGCGCTCTTGCTGCCTCTCTTTTGTTCGCTCACGTTCTTTTTCAACATGTTTATGCCGATTCAGACACCCACAAGCTCCTACCCGACACGGCTGCCACTAGCCTCATCGTGGAAATCAACAGCTGATTCTAAAATTCGTTTAGATACCCAAAGGACCTAAAATATCCAAAACTTTGAAAAAGAACAAAGTTGGAAGACTCAGACTACCTGATTTCAGGACTTACTCTAAGGCTACAGTGACAGGACAGTGTGGTGGTGGCAAAGGGAGAGACACAGAGACTCGATGGGACAGAGTCCAAAAACAGGACCTCACGAATATGGCCGTCAGTCTTCACTAGAGATGCAAAGGGAATTCCTTGGAGGGAAAAAAAAAAAGTCTTTTCAACAAATGAGACCTTAACAGTTAGATAAACATATGCCCCAAAAATGAACCTCCATCCATTCCTCACACTGTAAACAAAAACTATTCAAAATAAATCATAGACCTAAATGTAAAATATAAAACTTCTAAAACAAAACGTAGGAGGAAATCTGTGTTATCGTGTGTTGGGCAAAGATTTTTCAGATATGACATCAAAAATGTGATCCGTCTTTTAAAAATTATCACCTACTGTGGGATGCAGCAAAAGCAGTTCTAAGAAGGGAGTTTAGAGCACTACAGGCTTAAACTTACACCTAAAGGAGCTAGAAAAAGAAGAAAAAATGAAGCCCAAACCCAGAAAAAGGAAGAAAATTATAAAGATTGGAACAGAAATAAATGATATAGAAACTAAAAAACAAAAACAGAAAACCAACAGATCAATGAAATCAGGAATTGGTTCTTTGAAAAGATCAACAAAACAGAGAAATCTCTAGCCAGATGAGAGAAAGAGAGAGAGAAAGGACCCAAATAAATAAAATCACTAAGGAAAGAAGAGAAATAACAATCAACACCACAGAAATTCAAGCAATTGTTAACAGAATATTATGAAAACCTATATGCCGGGGCACCTGGGGGGCTCAGTAAGTCAAGCGTCTGCCTTTTGCTCAGGTCGTGATCCCAGGGTCCTGGAATCGAGCCCCGCATCGGGCTCCCTGCTCAGTGGGGAGTCTGCTTCTCCCTTTCCCTCTGCCCCTCCTCCTTACTTGTGTTCTTTCTCTCAAATAAATAAATAAATAAAATCTTAAAAAAAGAAAAGAAAACCTATATGCCAATAAATTGGACAACCTGGAGAAATGGACAAATTCCTAGAAACATATACCTTCCAAAACTAAAGCAGGAAAAAATAGAAAATTTGAACAAATTACCAGTAATGAAATTGAATCAGTGATCAAAATCTCCCAACAAACAAAAGTCCAGGACCAGATGGCTTCACAGGTGATTTATTTTTTTAAAGATTTTTTTTATTTATTTGAAAAAGAGAGAGAGAGAGAGAATGAGCAGGAGGGGAGGAGCAGAGGGAGAGAGACAAGCAGACTCCCCGCTGAGCAGGGAGCCCAATGTGGGGCTCGATCGCAGGACCCTGAGATCATGACCAGAGCCGAAGGCAGATGCTTAACCGATTGAGCCACCCAGGCATCCCTTCACAGGTGATTTCTACCAAACATTAAAAGAAGAGTTAATACCTATTCTTCGTAAACTATTCCAAAAAATAGAAAAGGAAGGAAAACTCCCAAATTCATTATATGAGGCCAGCATTACCCTGATACCAAAACCGGATAAAGACACCACAAAGAAAGAGAACTACAGGCCAATATCCCTGATGAACATAGATGCAAAAATCCTCAAGAAAATATTAGCAAACCGAATCCAACAATCCTTTAAAAGAATCACTCACCCTGCTCAAGTGGAATCTATTCCAGGGTTCACAAAACAATCAGCGTGATACGTCACATCACTAAGAGAAAGGATAACAACCATATGATCATTTCAGTAGATGCAGAAAAGGCATTTGACAAAGTACAACATCCATTCGTGATAAAAACCCTCTGCAAAGTAGGGTTAGAGGGAACATACCTCAACATGATAAAGGCCTTATGTGAAAATCCACAGCCAACATCCTACTCAATGGTAGAAAACTGAGAGCTTCTCCCCTAAGGTCAGGAACAGGACAAGGATATCCACTATCCCCACTTTTCTTCAGCTTAGTACTGGAAGTCCTCGCCACAGCAATAAGACAAGAAAAAGAAGTAAAAATTAGTAAGGAAAAAGTAAAACTTTCACTATTTGCAGATGACATGATACTAGTATATATAGAAAACCCCAGAGACTCCACCAAATAAGTACTAGAACTGATAAAGGGATTCAGTAGGAATAAGTTTAACCAAAGAGGTGAAAGACTATACTCTGAAAACTATAAAATGCTGATGAAAGAAATTCAAGATGACACAAATGCAAAGACATTCCATGCTCACGGATTGGAGGAAAAAATATTGTTAAAATGTCTATAATACCCAAAGCAATCTACAGATTTTTTTAAAAGATTTTATTTACTTATTGAAGAGAGAGCAGGCTCAAGCGAGAGAGCACAAGCAGGGGAGCAGCAGAGGGAGAGGAGGAAGCAGACTCCCCACTAAGCAGGGAGCCTGATGTGGGGCTTGATCTCAGGACCTCAAGATCGTGACCTGAGCTGAAGGCGACCACTTAACTGACTGAGCCACCCAGGTGTCCCACAATCTACAGATTTAATGTAATCCCTATCAAAATACCAACAGCATTTTTCACAGAGCTAGAACAAATAATCCTAAAATTTGGGTGGAACCACAAAAGACCCTGAATAGCCAGAATAATCTTGAAAAAGAAAAACAAAACTGGAGGTATCATAGTTCCAGATTTCAAGTTATATTAAAAAGTGGTAGTAATTAAAACAGTGTGATACTGGCACAAAAATAGACATATAGATCAATAGAACAGGATAGGAACCCACAATTATATGGTCAGTTAATCTTCAGCAAAGGAGGAAAGAACATCAATGGGGGAAAGACAGACTCTTCAGCAAATGGTGCTGGGAAAACTGGACAGCCACATGCAAAAGAAGGAAGCTGAACCATAACTTCCTTACACCATAAAAATAAACTCAAAGTAGATTAAGGACCTAAATGTGAGGCGTGGAACCATCAAAATCCTAGAAGAGAACACAGGCAGTAACCTCTTTGCATCGACCATAGCAACATTTTTCTAGATCTGTCTCCTGAGGCCAGGGAAACAAAAGCAAAAATAAACTTTCGGGACTACACAAAAATAAAAAGTTTCTGCACAGCAAAAGAAACAACCATAAAACTAAAAGACAACCTACCGAATGGGAGAAGATATTTGCAAATGACATAGCCGATAAAGGGTTAGTATCTAAAATATATAAAGAACTGATACAACTCAACCCCCAAAAGACAAATAATCCAATTTAAAAAATGGACAGAAGACACGAACAGACATTTCTCCAAAAAAGACATACAGATGGCCAACAGACACATGAAAAGATGGTCAGCATCACTCAGCATCAGGGAAATACGAATCAAAACCACAATGAGATACCACCTCACAGATGTCAGAATGGCTCAAATCAACAACACAAGAAACAACAGGTGTTGGCGAGGACGTGGAGAACGGGGATCCCTCGTGCACTGTTGGTGGGGATGCAGACTGGGGCGGCCACTGTGGAACACAGCATATGGAGGTTCCTCAGAAAGTTAAAAATAGAACCGCCCTACGACCCAGCAATTTCAGTACTAGGTATTTACCAAAGAATACAAAAATACTAATTCAAAGAGATACATGCAGCCCTATGTTTTATAGCATCGTTATCTCCAAGAGCCAAACTATGGAAGCAGCCAGAGCACCCATCCACAGATAGATAAAGATGTGGTATATAGAGAGACGATGGACTATTTCTCAGTCATAAAGTAGAATGAAATCTTGTCATTTGCAACGGTGTGGATGGAGCTAGAGGGTGTTATGCTAAGCAAAATACGTTAAAGAAAGGCAAATACTATATAATTCCTCTCGTGAAATTTAAGAAAAAAATGAGCAAAGGGGAAAAAAAGAGAGAGAGGCAAACCAAGAAACAGACTCTTAATTACAGAGAACACACTGACGGTAACCAGAGAGGAGGAGGTGAGGGGATGGGGGAAATAGGGAATGGGGCTGAAGGAGTCCACTTGTCATGATGAAAAAAAATGAAATAAATGATAAAATAAAAATGAAAGTTATAACCTGGAATTCATCAAAACTAAAAACATCTGCTCTTCTAAAGATAATGCTAAGAGAATGAAAAGGTAAGCAACAGGTTGGTAGGAAATACTAGCAAATTACATGTCTGATAAAGAACATGCCCAAAATATGTAAAGAACTTTCAAGACTCGGGGCGCCTGGGTGGCACAGCGGTTAAAGCGTCTGCCTTCAGCTCAGGGCGTGGTCCCGGTGTGATGGGATCGAGCCCCACATCAGGCTCCTCCGCTATGAGCCTGCTTCTTCCTCTCCCACTACCCCTGCTTGTGTTCCCTCTCTCGCTGGCTGTCTCTATCTCTGTCGAATAAATAAATAAAAATCTTAAAAAAAAAAAAACTTTCAAGACTCAATTAGAAAACAAATAACCCAGTTTAAAAACGCGTCAAAAGGGTGCCTGGTTTCAGCTCAGGTCATGATTTCAGGCTCATGGGATCGAGCCCCACATTGGGCTCTGCGCTCAGCACAGAGTCTGCTTGGGATTCTCTCTCCTTCTCCCCCTTCCTTCCCCCCTCCCCTGCTTGCTCTCTCTCTCTCTCATAAATAAAAATAAAAGCTTTTTTTAAAAATGAGCAGAAAACTTAGACACTTTACCAAAGATTTGTCGACAGCGTTTCAGCACATCAAAAGATGGTCAGCATCATTAGCCATGAAGGAACCGCAAATTAAAACCGCGGTGGAATTCCACCACACATCGAGTAGCGTGGCTAGATCCGCCAAAAACAAGGCAGACGGCCGGCAACACCAAGTGCTGGTGAGGGGCTGCCGTGACCCCTGTCTGCTGCTGGGTGTGTGGCCACTGCCGAAGCGTTTGGCACTTTCTCATCAAGTTAAGCAAACATATTACAACCAGACACCCCACTCCTAGGTATTTACCAAGAGAAATGAAAACCTGTATTCGAAGGGAGAACTGTACGTGAACATTTCCAGAGGGTTTATTTGTAACTGCCGCAAACTAGCCCCCCAGATGTCCCTGACGGGTGAGCAAACATGCGGAGCCTCATCCCTGCCACCAGGGGGCTCAGCTAGAGATGCAGCCACATGCGCCAGTCTCAGAGGCATCCTCGGTCAGCGAAAGGCCGGGCTCAAAAAACATCTGCCTGGCATTCTGGGAAAGGTGAAACTATACACATGAGTGGCTCCCAGGGGCAGGGGAGCGGTTGGCTACAAAGGGGCGCACGGGGGCTTGGGGGTGATGGAAGTGTTCCGTGTCTCGACCGTGGCGGGGGCTACGCACTGTGCATTTGTCAAAACTTGCAGAAGGTTACACTGAAATGGGTGGACTTTACTCCTTCATAAAAAGAGGTGGAAAAGAAACCATTCAACACACAGGAACAGCAGAGAGCTGTATCTTGCAGGTTTCGGATACTGATATTATCCAACACTGACACAAAATAAGCGTGCTCACTCGATACATGGAAAACCATCACGAAGAAGGAGGTGAAGCAGATCGGAAAACGAACCTAATCTTCTAGAAGTAAGAATGTGATCATTGAAACGGGAACCCCAATCGGGATGAAGTGGAGAGACGTTGCTGAGGAGAGACCCAGGGAACTTCCCAATTGCAGACAGGCAGAGATGGAGACATGAAAGCGTGGTCTAAGCCATGGAGGACAGAGGCAGGAGGTCTCATCTGTCTCCTCGAGTCAGGAAACGGTCGTATTTAACAACATGCTTGCTGAGAACTTTCTAAAATGTCGAAACACATCTAAACTCGTATCCCGGAGGTGAGTAAATGTCCACTCTATGACTGATAGCAGGGACCAATACTGGACACGTGATGAAAGGAAGCTTTCACAATCTTTAATGAGCCCGAGTCTAGAACTGACGAAAGTTCGCCGTGTTCTTAGCAGACTCATCAGCGCAGTTCCACACTGGGACCCACCAACAGACCCCAACCACCAACCACGCAGACTGAAGCAGCGACCCCGGGGTCTGCCCTGGCTCAGGCCTGGGCTGTCATAGTGCTTACTCCTGAAGCAGACAAGGACATAAACATCAAGGTGGTGACAGCCAACTGGCCCCTCCCCCACTGAGGTGACAGTTGTGGCTGCTGAGTGGGGTGACAGGTCTGCCAAGTTGGAGGGGCCCAGACCAACCCCAGGCCCCAGAAACGGAGCACACTACCCTGTAGGGTCATCGTTCAGCCATGCTGGGCACACATGGTGTCAGGGGCGGGCCTGGGCCAGGCCGCCGGAGTTCTCCTGGATCTTCCGTGGTGGCCAGGCCAGGCAGCCCAAGATCAGGACTAGGGAGGGTGCTGACCTTCATCTCTCCTGTCAAATTGTGTCATCACGAGCAAAGTCCACCGGAAGACCTTCTCAGACAAGAGGAGTCAGCATCTGCTTTCAGGGGCCTTCCCGACAAATAGCCCCCGGGTGGGTCAGTGTGCACAGCCTGCCAGCAGGGAACACGCCAGTGGCACACGCACAGGCAACACTAAGTAACGGGGACTCGGCTGGGACATTTGGAACGTGATATCCTTGTAAACTTTTAGGCCTTGGTCCCTCTGCTCCACTGGCCACTAGAAACACCTCCCACCCCAGGCCATACCCCACCAACTCTCCACTCCCTCTGCATCAGCCCTCCTCTCTGCTGGGCCTTCTTCTTTCTTCCTCTGAATAGAAAACCCCTCTGAGCCCACTCTCCAGTCCCCTGACCCCCAAAGGGCTGGCTCATTCCATCTTCTCTGGCTCTGACCCTCAGGCCCCTGCACCCCACCAGCCACACACAGCCAGCTCCCCTTGCTGACCTCACCTCCCCTAGCTTGGGTCTCAGTCGCTCTGGCCCCTTCTTCCACCCCCAGTCTCCAGCTCCCAAGGCCATGGTGCCCACTGTCCCTGAGAAGTCCCTCTGCCCCTCCTATGCCACTGGGTTGTTCCTCTTTGCAGAGCAGGGCCAGAGGGAGGGAGCTGGCTGGGAGCTGGTGGTCCCAGAGCGGGAGGGGCCAGATACCCCTGGGACCTCAGCTCACCCCTGGGCCCCATGGGCTGCCCCAGCCCTCTCATCTAGACCTCCTTCTTTTCCAGAATCCGAAGGAGTGACCATGACCACTGTCGTGACCATACCTCCCGAGGAGGAACAGACAGAGATCTCGCTGGGAGAGGTTAGCAAGGCCCACTGCATCACAGGCCACCTTCCTCCAGCCATGCCCTCCTGACCTGCTGCCCCCTCCCCCAGGGTGGCCCTTCCACTTGGCCAGAGCCCGACGAGACTTGTCCGGACTCAGCCTCTGGGTGGCACCGTCAGCCGTCCCGAGCAGGGGTCAGGCAGGACTGGAGCAGCAGAGCCAGTGTCCTGGGTGCAGGGCCCTGGGTCCACTCAGAGACACGGGCAGGGCCTCCCCGCTGGAGTATGGTGTATGCACGCGTGCACGTGCACACAAGGGTCCCGGGTCATCGAGAGAGCAAGTACACACACGGCGGGGTGCAGCTGTGACGCTGGGCAGCAAGTCCTCGAAGGGCAGGGCCAGGCCACCCAGGGACACTCACCTCGTGGTGATGCAGCCCGTGGTGAGGACGGGGGAAGTGCCTTGATAGAAACATGAAGCCTGACTGGCCTGTGGCACCTGTCTTCCCATGCAGGTGACAGAGGGTGAGATTGGCCCCTTCAGCTCCGTCAAAGTGCCGGTCATCTTCACGCCGGTCATCCCGGGAGAGGTCCAGACCAAGTTCAAGGCTGTGTTCAAGAATCAGCAGTGCCCGACAGTGAGTACCGCACCGTGGCGTGGGCCCTGGGCCCTGGGTCCCTGCCCCTCGGCGCTCCTCCCGCCACAACCCTGCGAGGAAGCTGCCTGCGCTGCCCACACCTGGCCAGCCAGCTGGCGGCACAGGTGGCTGCCTCCATAGCCAACACACACACACACACCCGTGCACACACATACGGAGCCCCTGCTCTTAATCACTAGAAATGCCTCTCCTCATTTCCAAGCAGTTACCATTTTTACTCACTACTTTTTGTTATTTATTTATTTACTTGTAGGTTTATTAAATTTGGCTCAGAGAACATGACCTGCAAACTCTGTTGTTCATTTTTTTTAATTTGTTGACATGTTTGTTGTGACCAAAGGCAAAACTGAGTTTATCGACGTGACGTGTGCACGTGTGTGTAAGGGCTGTGAGCAAATTCCTGAACTGGGTGATTCACATATTCATGCCCTCCGCCCCTTCCCCGGCACTCAGACCACCGACATTCTGTCTTTATCCTGCAGTCTTCTCTCTGCGCCAGAGACCCTGTGCCTAGGGTCTGCCGGCTGGGGTGTTCTAAGTGTCACGAGTCCCGTCCTGTGGGCCGGCGGCCCCCTTCCCAGCCCGGGGGTCCTGGAGGAAGGCGTGTGGAGTCCTCGGCTCACTGCCGTCACACCAGGACAGTGCCTCCCCTGCCAGGCCCCTGCCCAGCCCGAGAGGGGCTGCTGGGCACAGCCTGTCCCTGCAGGACCCCCACAGACCCCCCCAAACCTCCCAAGACCCAGGACTCAGGCTTTGGCTGGGAGGAGCCAGTGGCCGCGGAGGGGATAGAAGTACTTCCCTCTGTCCCTGGTCCCTTCGCGACCTCTGAGCCTCCCTCTGCATTAGCTGGGAGAGTTTTATAAAGTGTACGTCTCTCTGTGAGATGCATTGTTCTGTAACGAAAGGGGTTTTTAAACAGCTAAACATGGCAATCGTCACGAAGCTGTGTGATGGGTACATGACGATCCATTATACTATTCCGTCTTTTTATGTTTGAACATTCTGGTAATAAAAAGGATTGTTTAAATTATATGATATGAAAACTGCCACAGAACTCCAAAACGTGGCTGGTTTAATGATTAACCTTCGGATGCTTGTAAGAGTTATAAAACCCCCTTGGCTAGGCTGCGTCCTCACTCAGCTGGCCTCACCCGCTCTGCCAGCAGAAGCATGTGTCTCTGACTTTGCCCCTTCAAACTCAGTTGTATTTCAGAGTCCTGGGCGTTGCTATCGACGTGCCCGTCTGGGTGCCAAAGCCCAACGTAGATCTGAAGATGTGTATGTATGACCGGCTGTACCAGGACTCCGTCGTCGTGCACACACGGTGAGCCCGGCAGCAGCGGAGCCCGGACCCACGGGACCCACGTGTGAGACTCAGCCGAGGACCTCCCACAGGGTCGACTCTCAGAGTCACCGTCATGAGAGGGGCGGCAGGGCCAGAGTCAGACACACAGGCAATCAGATGGGAAGACGGAGGCGGGGCCACGGCCAGGGATGCGGTGCGTCTAGACCCCGGCAAGGGCCAGGAAAGGGAGTCTCCCTGGAGCCTCAGAAGGAAGCAGCCCCGCCCCCAGCTGGACCTTAGCCAGTGGGACCTGTGTCTGGTTCTGACCTCCAGAATTCTAGGAGAATAAGCCCGTGTTGTTCCAAGCCCCTGGGTCTGTGGTGAGCGGCTCCAGCAACGAGGGGACACTCCCCCTGCATGCGCAGGTCCTTGGCACCTCGTGGACAGACAGGAAAACCAGAAGAAAAAGAAGAAAAGCGAACGGAGCCCAAGGAAAGAAGTGCATTTCTATCTGCAGGGTTTTGCAAAGGCGTCCAGACACCAGAGCGGTCATCTCTGAAAACTTTTTACTTTAGTACAACTTAGGTGGAGAAAAGTAGGCAAATGCTGTGGTTAGCACTCAGGGGACTCTCGCTCCCCGAACAGTTCCCCGGGCTTCGCGGGCCCTGCCTCCAGCGCAGAACTGGCTGTAGGTGTGGAAGTTCCGCAGGCGTCTGCCATGACCGCGCATCTGCGGGGGACTTGCCTGTCTCAGCGCCAGGACCACAAACATCGGGGGACTCAAGAGGGGCTCCCGTGGATTTGTTCGGGCAACTAGGGCTCGCCAGCCTCTGCCAGTTTATCTCAGGGTGCACAGTGCAGCCACTTTGTGGGGCTGGGTAGCACTTGGCCTGTGGGGTAAACAAAGACCCCAGCTGCACACTCAGGCCGTGTGTCGTGACAGAGTCAGCCAGTCACTTGGTTTGGTGGAGACTCAAAGGCAGGCAGCGGAGTGGGGGAACTTTGAGGTAGAAAAAGGGAAGGTTCCAGGTGAGCCCAGATGGGGGCCAGGGAGCAAGAGGCGCTAACTAGAAGCAGAAGCCCCACGCGGTTTGTGGGGTCCCACGTGGCCTCCTCTGGCTGCTCCGGCGTTGGAAGAGGGGACAAAATCAAGGGAAATGGCCCCAGGCCTGTCGGGGCCCGTGGGGCCCAGCCCCTCCCAACCTTGGCCTGGGCAGGAGTACAACAGAGCCCCAGGCGGGCAGGGGTCCCATCCCTGTGCCCACACCCCTGCAGGTCCTCGCACTGGGCGGTGCCTGCCCCGCAAAGGTCTTCCCAGAAAACACTCAGGTTTCTGAGAATTGACTGGGGCCGTATTTCCACGGCAGGGTTTCTGTTTATAGGAACTCCTCAGGAAAGCCACCCCTGAGCAAGCCGGGCCGCGAGCGCTCACTGAACACGCACTGTACCGTGCACCCGTGGGCGCCTGGGTCGTATGACGTGTGTCAGTCCCGCGGGCGCAGATGCAGAGAGTCGCTGACTGGTGTCCCTGGGTGCCCTGCAGGTCGAAAGCGGCCCTGCGTCTGAAGTTTGAAGTGTGCAAGGAGCTGAGGGAGCACATAGAGCTCCTGCCCGAGACAGGCTACATCCAGGCCCATTCCTCCTACGCCGTGCAGCTCAAGTTCCTGCCGCGGTGAGCGCCCGGGGCGCGCTGCGTGCGTAGCTCAACCCGCGGGTCAGCTTTACTGCCTCCTCCAATCGGCGCCATCCTTTTTCAGACAGTCCCTCCCAGAAGATGCAGGGAAGTATTTCGACAAGGAAACCAGAGTCCTGAAGGCCCCAATGACAATCCGGGTGGCTGATCAGGTCTGCGTGGGACACTCCCCGGGAACGCTGGGCACTCGTGGGGAGGCAGGTGTTTGTGGATTGGGGAGAGACCTCTGAGGGCCGGCGGGGCGTCCCCCTGGCACTGGAACCCACACGTGCCCACAGGCACATTCACAGGGCGTGCATATGTGTGCTCGCATGCACACACGCACGCCCGCACCACGGCCACCTGAGGCTCCTCCCTTCTTTTCTGGCACCTGCTTTCCTATCCTCCCAAGTCAGGGATTACAGGGAAGTGGCCTTTTTCAGAGTCTCGTGTCTGGCCACCGGGTCAAAGCAATGCTTCTGCCTTTCTTGTGCACGGAGACATTTGCAAACACAGACTCCAAGTAACCAGGACGCACCCACCCTGCGCACTTCAGATCAAGCTGGTGGGGTTTACCGTGCACGCTGTGGTCACCACCTCGGACCTGGAGCTCAGCCCCTCGGCCGTGGACTTTGGCTACTGCACCATCTACGAGGGCGTCAGGACACAAGTCAGCCTCTACAACCACTCCCTCCTGCCCCAGGGCTTTGGGTTTGTCGGGCTCCCCAAGGTACCTCACTCGGTGAGGGAGGAGCACGGGTGTGGGGACAGAAGCTCTGGGGATGGGCCAGGGTGGTGCTGCCCCAGGGTCCAGATGCCCAGCACCAGGTGGCCTCACCCTTCCCTGGACCCCATGCCCACCTCCAGGCCTCTCGGCCTGGGGTCTCTCCCTGCCTGTCCCCCTCCTCTTCCCCACTGCCCACAGCCCCACCTTGCCTTGCTGCTCTCTGTCCCAGCCTTTCTCTCCCTCTCTGGCCAACGCCCCCGCAGGACTCCAGACTCCTCTCCCTCCCTTCCTTCCAGAACTCTTGGCTGCCTGGCCCTGCAGGGCAGCCAAGATGAGGCTTAGACCAGGCTCCCTTCCTCTCTCTCTGGGCGGCTCCGCTGCCGACCCTGCCTTCCACTGACATACATGCAGACGTGGATGAACACACTGGCCTAATGCACCACACGCGCATGTGCTCACACGCATGCAGACACGTAGGCACACAGACAACTCACACACGCACATGTGATCACACACGGACATGCTCACAGAAATGCTGCCACTCACACACTTACCAACACACGTAGCCCGGTACGCCTAGACACTCGCTCATACACAAACACCCAGACTGCTCACACACTCACACTTACATGCGTCCCCACCCACTCATGCACTCTGCCACACACACGTGCACACAGCCCCCCACGATATGTCCCAGCGGACCACTGTGTTTTCACTTTGGCATCAATGGTTTTCCATTTGCCAGTTTGTGGACGTTCAGCCCAATGACGGGTTTGGGACAATCCTGCCACTAGAAATGCTGCAACTTGATGTGATCTTCCAACCCACCAAGGCTAAGGAGTACAACTTCGAGCTCGTCTGCAAGTCTGAGATCAACCGGTGAGTAGAGGGCCGGGTGCAGCTGGCTCAGGGGCGGCAGCCCCTCCCCACCCTCAAACACTGGCGGCTGGGTCGACCATGGGGCTGGCCTGAGACACCACTGATTGCAGGGACCTCAGACCCAGTTCAGGCTCCTGGGATCCGGGACCTTGCCTGCTGGGCCTGCTCGCCCCTGTGTGTGTGCATGTGTGTGTGTGTGTGTGTGTATGAGAGTACGAGCATGGGAGCAGTGTAAGTGTGTGCGGGCAGGTGAGCGAGCACCTGTGGATGTGTGTATGAGCATGCAGTGTGAGCGTGTGTGTGCGTGTGAGCACGAGGGGTGTGCATGAATGTGTGTGAGCATGCGCTGTGGACGTGTGTGTGCATGTGAGTGTGCACATGTAGACGTGTGGTGTGTGTGTGCATGTGAACGTGCATGTGAGTGCATGTGTGTAGACATGTGCACGAGGGGTGTGCATGAATGTGTGTGAGCATGCACTGGACGTGTGTGTGCATGTGAGTGTGCACACGTGGACGTGTGTGGTGTGTGAGTGCATGTGTGTAGACATGTGTGCATGTGAGCACGAGGGGTGTGCATGAATGTGTGTGAGCATGCACTGGACGTGTGAGTGTGCACATGTGAACATGTGTGGTGTGTGAGTGCATGTGTGTAGACGTGTGTGCGTGTGAGCACGAGGGGTGTGCGTGAATGTGTGAGCATGTGCTGTGGACATGTGTGTGCATGAGAGCGTGCACATGTGAACATGTGTGGTGTGCATGTGTGTGCGTGTGAGCATGCACGTGTGAGTGTGTGTGAGTGTGCATGTGGTATGCAGAGTGTCCCTCTGCACCCCAGAGGACCCTGGACATGAGCCCCACTCTCTCTAATGCACTGTGTGATGGGGACAGTCCCTGGCCCTCCCTGAGCTTCCCATTTGCACCCTAACAGATGGGTTGGAGGACGTGGTGGAAAGAGAGAACTCAAACAGGGTGCAGAGGGGCTGGTCTGGGATAAGGGCCCTGTTCTTGCTGCTGCCTGAGACGACCAGCCCCAGTGAGGAATGTTCTGCAGCATCCTGTGCGGGTGTCCAGCTGGGCAATGAGCCCCACTGCCCGCCCGCCCGCCCGCCCTCCTGTTTCCCTTCCTCTCTTCTCCTGTTCCCACCTGCATTTCAGCCTGTATTGTTGTTTGGCCCTGTCTGGGGGCCTGGGCAGCCCTGGATGGGGTCCAGCTCCCCGGAGCCCATGGGCCAAGCCCTCTTCTGGCCCCGGGCATGTGGCCATGGGCAGGACCAGTGATCTCCTGGGATCTGAAAGTCTTGTGGGTGATCAGGAATAAGTCCACGGGTGGTAAGAATTCAGGGAGTGGAGACAGAGCTAGAACCCACAAGGAAAATCAAGGGCCCTGACTACCCACCTGCCACGTCCCCCATCAGGGTCTTGGGTAAAGCCCGCTGCCTCCCAGTCATAAGAATGGCAGCATCTGGCAAGTCGCAGTTGAGCCTTGGTGATGCCACGCCTGACAGGTGGGGGCTTCTGGTGCTTTCTTTGCAACAAAATGAAGGAAGGCGTAAGTGAGTCGCAAGAGGGGGATCATTCAAATTAATGCTGGAAGACATGTTGCCTGTGATGTGGGCGCATAAGGAGAGGGTCATAGGGTTGAGTGATGCTGGGGGGCCAAGCTCCTCCATGCCCACCCCAGGGCCCTGCAGGGAAGCCAGGCATCACCCCCATCCCGTCACGCCACTCCTGATGCCGTAACCAGCTGGGGAACAGCAGCTCCATCCACTGTCCTGAAACACGTCCCGTGAAATCTCACTTTCTGCATGTAATGATTATCACATTTCATACGTTTATGGTTTCCCAGTTAACTGCATGCTAATAATAACCTCAATGATATTTCCACACAGAAGGATTTTTGTTCCACATTCAGAGCCTGTGGTCACAAGACACAAAAATATGTATCTCAGTATTTCAGTGCATGAGCAACGTTACCATCACAGCTGGGTTATGATAGGGCAGTCGACATCAGAGTGCTAAAACGTATGTAATTAGGGCAAAATTCAACACAGAGCACGGTAGAAATCTGGATTCGAAGAAGATGTGGAATGGAAATATTCCAGTGGTTAAAATACCAAATATCTGTTCTTTTTTTGGTTTGATACATTATCTTAATTCAAACACCAAGCC
>NW_024425786.1:854582-862641 GCF_017311325.1 Ursus maritimus | reverse complement strand
GCACGAGGGGTGTGCATGAATGTGTGTGAGCATGCACTGGACGTGTGAGTGTGCACATGTGAACATGTGTGGTGTGTGAGTGCATGTGTGTAGACGTGTGTGCGTGTGAGCACGAGGGGTGTGCGTGAATGTGTGAGCATGTGCTGTGGACATGTGTGTGCATGAGAGCGTGCACATGTGAACATGTGTGGTGTGCATGTGTGTGCGTGTGAGCATGCACGTGTGAGTGTGTGTGAGTGTGCATGTGGTATGCAGAGTGTCCCTCTGCACCCCAGAGGACCCTGGACATGAGCCCCACTCTCTCTAATGCACTGTGTGATGGGGACAGTCCCTGGCCCTCCCTGAGCTTCCCATTTGCACCCTAACAGATGGGTTGGAGGACGTGGTGGAAAGAGAGAACTCAAACAGGGTGCAGAGGGGCTGGTCTGGGATAAGGGCCCTGTTCTTGCTGCTGCCTGAGACGACCAGCCCCAGTGAGGAATGTTCTGCAGCATCCTGTGCGGGTGTCCAGCTGGGCAATGAGCCCCACTGCCCGCCCGCCCGCCCGCCCTCCTGTTTCCCTTCCTCTCTTCTCCTGTTCCCACCTGCATTTCAGCCTGTATTGTTGTTTGGCCCTGTCTGGGGGCCTGGGCAGCCCTGGATGGGGTCCAGCTCCCCGGAGCCCATGGGCCAAGCCCTCTTCTGGCCCCGGGCATGTGGCCATGGGCAGGACCAGTGATCTCCTGGGATCTGAAAGTCTTGTGGGTGATCAGGAATAAGTCCACGGGTGGTAAGAATTCAGGGAGTGGAGACAGAGCTAGAACCCACAAGGAAAATCAAGGGCCCTGACTACCCACCTGCCACGTCCCCCATCAGGGTCTTGGGTAAAGCCCGCTGCCTCCCAGTCATAAGAATGGCAGCATCTGGCAAGTCGCAGTTGAGCCTTGGTGATGCCACGCCTGACAGGTGGGGGCTTCTGGTGCTTTCTTTGCAACAAAATGAAGGAAGGCGTAAGTGAGTCGCAAGAGGGGGATCATTCAAATTAATGCTGGAAGACATGTTGCCTGTGATGTGGGCGCATAAGGAGAGGGTCATAGGGTTGAGTGATGCTGGGGGGCCAAGCTCCTCCATGCCCACCCCAGGGCCCTGCAGGGAAGCCAGGCATCACCCCCATCCCGTCACGCCACTCCTGATGCCGTAACCAGCTGGGGAACAGCAGCTCCATCCACTGTCCTGAAACACGTCCCGTGAAATCTCACTTTCTGCATGTAATGATTATCACATTTCATACGTTTATGGTTTCCCAGTTAACTGCATGCTAATAATAACCTCAATGATATTTCCACACAGAAGGATTTTTGTTCCACATTCAGAGCCTGTGGTCACAAGACACAAAAATATGTATCTCAGTATTTCAGTGCATGAGCAACGTTACCATCACAGCTGGGTTATGATAGGGCAGTCGACATCAGAGTGCTAAAACGTATGTAATTAGGGCAAAATTCAACACAGAGCACGGTAGAAATCTGGATTCGAAGAAGATGTGGAATGGAAATATTCCAGTGGTTAAAATACCAAATATCTGTTCTTTTTTTGGTTTGATACATTATCTTAATTCAAACACCAAGCCGATCACACATGGTCCAAGAACACTCAAACCGAGGTTAGTCTTCAAAAGTCATAGCCCGCGCCGCCATGCTTGTCTGCGGCCTCACTGGTGTAAAACCACACCCGCACCTCCGTGGCCCCCAAACCCTGGGCAGAGCTTCGTTCCCTGTGAGCTGCTGGAAGCTGCCAGCCAGAGCACCTTGGCTCCTTTGTCCCAGCTCTGAAGAGCCCTAGGGCCTCTGCAGGGGTCAGAGGAACCCGCGCCATCCTGGCCAGGTGCCAAGATGTGCCCGTCGAGAAGGCTCCAAGGCTCACCAGCACCGGGACCTTCTCCACCGGCTTGTGGACACACGGGGCCGTGGTTCCAGGAGGGAAAGCCCACCTCCTGCATCTGTTCTTTTTCTCTAAAGGATGATGGCAGAAATCAACTCACTAGGGTTTCTAGATCCCTGTGCTCATATTTAAAGAGCAATTTATCGTTTTATTTTTAAATGTCAGTGCATATTTACAAAATAAGCCAGAAATTCCCCCCTCAGCAGCTCTCCTCCTCACGCGTGCACGGCGGTAGCAGCACCTTCAAGACAGTAAAACGCACTAAGGAGGCAGTGAGCAAAATCTGTGACAACTGCCGTCGTGGTCCCAGGCGCTGTGTCTATGCAGGCCACCGTCTCCTCAGGGGCCACCTTCCACAGCTCAGAGGGACCCCAGAGACGCACCCCCCCACTGAGCCGCCCACGCCGGCCCTTCCAGGTGCTTCAAGCTGGCGTGCCGGGCTGTGGGCGTCCACCCGCCCCTGGAGCTGTCCCACTACCAGGTCAAGTTCGCAGCCACCTCCCTGTACGACATGTCCGTGGCCACCCTGCACGTCATCAACTCTCACGTGAGCATGAACTCACTGACCCACTCCGTGCCCCGCATCGGCTCAGAGGACCCCTCTCCTGTGGGGCCCACGTCCTTCGAGTTCCTGCTGCCCCCGGACTCGCCCATCACCATCTCGCCCTCGGTGGGGACCGTGCTGCCAGGAAAGGCAGGTGTGAGCCCTGCAGGTAGGCTGGGGGGCGGAGCTCCCCTGGGATCCCAGCTCTGCCCAGCTTTGGCCACAGGGATGCAGCCTGGACAGCAGAGACGGGGTGAGCTCTACCCCTCCTCAGGCCCAAGCAGGCCTAAGACGGTCTCCATGGCCCACGAGCCCCAGCCCAGCCCAAGCCCCAGTGGCGGGGGCACCCAAGGGTGGCTGACCCCACAAGCACTTGCCCAGGAGCTCTGGCGGTGTGGACTGAGGGAGGACGTGCAGAGCCCTGGATCTCACAGCAGATGGGCACAGGGGGCCTGGTCCCCGGAAGTGCAGGGTGGGTGTCCACTCAACTGAGGGCTCCCCCCGCCCAGCTCTGCCTGATAGACCAGAAGGAAACGAGGCCTGGAGGTAGAGCTTCCTCTCAGCCTGGGCCAGGGCCACCCAGCCTCCTGGAGCCCCGGTCTTTCCCTTCAAAAGCTAGGGTGGCTGCTGCCAGGACGAAGTGAGGAGGGGCACGTGAGGGTGCCGGGGACACCTGGGCCCTGGCGGCGTTTCAATTCGTGTGATCATTTAAAATGCATTTTATTAAATTTAGCAAATACTGCTTAAGTACCAGCCCCAGTGGGGGGTATTGTGGTTGGCTTCTGCGTTCTCTCCCTCTCCCTGCTCTCTCCCTTCCTCTTTCCTTTATTCTCCCCTCCCCATGCCATCTGCTCTGCCCCCCACTGTGTCGGCACCTCTGCTGTACTGAGCACTGGGGACACCTGGGAGTGAGCCCTCAGTAGGGCCCAGGACCTCCCTGCAGGCTGTGCCAGTCACAGGGACAAGTTGGGGTGAAGAACTCACCCTCAGATCTTGATGGCTGAATGCAAAGCTTCCTTTCTCACACATGTCACGCCTAATGTGAGCTGTGGGCGGGTCCTGGCCCATCAGGACATCCGTCAGGGGACCCCTGCCCTACATGATGAGAGTGGACTTGATGGTCGTGCACGGTAACCCACCTAGCCCCCAGGGGCAGTGGTCAGGGAGCATCCCCCTGGAAAGGGCCTTCAGGAAATGACGAGGTGACGAGTGTCCTGCCGGGAGTGTCAGAGAGCATGACCTGGGGACATGCGGGGGGGGGGACCTCGGGGTGCTGAGGAGGACAGGGCACCAGCAGGGGCCAGCTCTGCCCTCTGGGCGGCTCTCCCTGCAGAGATGTCTGATCCAGGTGGCCTTCCGGCCCACGCTGCCCAGCCCGCTGATCCACCAGGAAGACTCCCAGGCCCTGACCAAACCAGTGGAAGTCAGACCGGTGCGTGGGGGACTCCAAGAGGAGGGGCGTGGGGGCACAGGGCGGGGGCTGTGGCTTCCTGCACACCCCCCACCCCGAGGTTCCAGGGGGCCAGGCCGGCGTGCCGCCGGGAGCGCTGGGTGGACTTTGTGGAGCGTGGTGTGTCAGCCTGCTTTCAAAGCATCTCCTCCTGTCCGGACAGCATCACCAGGAAAGGCTAGGTCCCCAGGGGCCGATGCACTGAGAAGCAGGTGGGGCTTTAACGGAGGGAGAGCAGATAAAATGGCAAAGGGGCCCATGACCCTGGACAAGTGTGGCTCCTTACAACCGTAAAGGAAAGCCCGTGAAAAGGGCCTCACAGATGTAAACCTGAAAGAAGGGAGGGGCGCCTGGGCGGCTCAGTCAGTTAAGCGTCTGCCTTCCCCTCAGGTCATGAGCTCAGGGTCCTGGGATAGCATTGGGCTCCCTACTCAGCAGCGAGTCTGCTTCTCACTCTCCCTCTGAACCCCCCTCGTGCGCTCTCTCTATCTCAAATAAATAAAATCTTAATAAGTAAATAAAGAGATTTCTTTAAAAAAAAAAAAAAGAAGATGATGATGAAGGGAAGCATAACCCCCCGGGATGGAGCCCAGGAGGGTCAGGCCCACTGCCCTTGCCGGCTGCAGACGGGGCAGCCTGGGGGCTCCTGCAGGGAGAAGGTCCCACGGACCCACACAGAGCTGTGCAGTCACGCGGCCTAGAGCGACAGCTGCGCCCTGCTGCCCTGGGGACGCAGCGGGACGCAAAGCCCACTTCTCCAGTGTCTGGCACACACAGGGGAAGCCCTTGCCTTCCTGCAGTGAGGCGTTGGGGGGCGGCACCAGGAAGGAGGACCCCTGGTCCCGGGTGGATCCTCCCTCTGTTGCCTGTTCCCCACTACTGAGGGCAAACGCTGGGGTCAGTGTACAGGCCCAGAGGGGGTCTCTGGACACTTGGCTGCCCTTTGCACCTGTGGTCAGTCTTCCTGAGGAAGCCGCTTAGTGCTTGGGTCCCCACCCCTCCGAGCCCACGCCCTTGGGGCCCCTGCACAGGGCAGTCTGCCCAGGCCTGCGCTGGTGGAGAGCAGGCTACGAGGGGCAGCCAGCAGTGCCCGCTGGGCTGAGCAGAGCTGGCCTCTCTGCACCCCAGGTCCGCAAGGACACAGTCACCCAGAGGAAGGACCTAAGGAGACAGTCCTTCTCCACGCTTCGGCTGCAGAACCAAGACCAACTGCTCCGGACCTCAACCACCCCGACCTCAGAGCCGTATAAGCAGGACCTCAAGTTCAGGTAGCCCCCCTCCACCGCCCTCTGTGCGCATGTGATGAGACCCTGTCCTGATCCCCATGGCGACTTTCCCCCACAGGCTGCCTGGAACAGAGCTGTTTTGAGCCATGTGACTGGAAGTCCAGGGCTGGGCTAGCTTCAGGCACAGTTGAATCCAGGCGCTGCCTTGAGGCCCCTTAAGCTCTGGCTTCCTGAGCATCTGTCCACCCCATTCCCATGGGCCTGGTGTCCCTATGCACAGCCTCACACCATGCGCTGGGGAGACCCTGCTGCTCCTGACTCCCGTATCCCCAGCTCAGCAACCCCAGCCTCCCCAGGTGCAAAATGAGGCCAGGAGAGCTCTGAGGGGCTTGAGTCACTTGCCTGCCCTAGGCCTGAGGCCCCAGGAACACAGCCCTCTTGTTAGGTGCCTGACCAGGTCTGTGGGGTAGGGAGAACCTCCCACAGGAACCACGAAAGGGTAGGACAGCCACAGCCTGGGGCCCCTTCCCCTCTGGTCCAGGGCCCTGGGGAGCAGGTGTGGCCTTGTGCTCCAGGAGAGCGTGTGCAGTGCGGATGCAGGAGTGTGAGTGCAAGCTGCTGCCTCATTCCAGTTCCGACGAGTACCAGGCTGCCCAGGCCACGCTGGCCAGATCTTTCCAGGGGAAGTTTGACAAGTTTGTGGTTCCCTGTGTTGTTGCCAGTGGTGACACCAAAGACAGGAAGGGGACAGAACCCCTGAGCTTCAGGTGCGGTGCTCTGGTCGGGGCAAGGGGTGTCTTCCAGAAAGTCACCGTCCCTCCTGTGCTACCAGCCCTCTGGGGCCCCGGAGGGAAGGGCACAGTGGCCGGAGTGGGCAGGACAAGGGCGGGGAGGTGGGGCACAGTGCCATCAACACACCCTCCCCCCAGTCCTCACAACACCCTGTACCTGGAGCTGTGGTGCCCGGCAGTGCCACCGTCTATTGTGGTGACCTCCAACAAAGGCCAAACCATCTCCAACTTTGGTGACATCGCTGTAGGTGAGTCTTGATTGGGCCCAGCCCCCCACGTACACCCCCACCCCAGGGACTCGGCCCTCCCACAGTTACCGCCTGGGTTCCCACACCCCACTCCTGGGCCTAGGGCTATACCCTGATTCCACCATCCCATTTCAGGACACCACGGCATAAAAAAGGTCTCCATCCAGAACATCTCCCCAGAGGATCTTGCTGTATCCTTGTCCACACCCAGCCCAGGCAGCCTACATGGACGGGACAGGAGCTGGTGGGGGGCTTCAGTCCTGCCCTGGCCACCTCTCCTTGACACTGGGCCCTCAGGTGGAGTTCTCCATGCTGAACCCCAATGGTCCCTTTGTCCTGCTGAACCCCATCAGCAAGCTGCTTGCTGGCGAGACCCAGGTCCTGACGCTGTCCTTCTCTCCCCATGAGAGCGTCCTGGTGAGTCCCAGGCCCACTTTACACCGTGCTGCAGCCCATGTGCTCAGGGCCCTGGGGGCGGCCGGTCCCCCTAGGCTCTCACCTCTGGTGGGCAAGCAGGAGGAGGCTAGGGAGCTCAGAGCAGTCTCAGCTCCAGCCTGCCCTGTCCCAGCTGCTCCCAGCAGAGCTCCGGCACATGCCTCTGACAGGTGTCTGCTCCATGCTAATGGACATGGTCTCCATAGGCCCAAGAAACACTGGACATCATCACCAAGAGAGGCACGCTTTCCCTGACCCTCATGGGCACCGGCGTGGCATCCATGATCACATGCTCCATTGAAGGGGACGTTCTTGACATGGGTTATGTGATTGCCAGAGAGTCTGTGTCCTCAAGCTTCAAGGTGAAGCACATCACAGGGGGCCTGGTGCCTGCCCTGGTCTCCTGGGAGGGGGCTCCACCCTGGGAGGGATCAGACCTGCCTTGGTAGGGAAGCCAAGAGAGGTGCAGGCCACCCCCACTCCAGCCACCCCCCCGCCCAGCAGCTGCCCCCTCCATTGCCCTGTCCAGCACCCCTCCCTCCACCCCTCATCTGCTCGGCCTCAGTGCTCCCTATCTTCCCGCTCAGGGCCTTTGCAGGAGCCATTCCATCTGGGATGAGGAGGAGCTCAGCTCAGACACTGCTGGGGGGGGGGGCGGTTACAGATTTCTCTGGCCAGCTCACACTGCCCTGTGGCCTCCCACCCCCTGTGGGAGGGCAGGCCTAGCTCCGCATACTTCTCCAATGTCCGAGGGACTCACCAGCCTTGCGACCAGGCAACCAACAGGATACCTGCTTCGCCCACTGGCTTAGGTCGCGACCTGGCACTGAGCCCAGAACAGGGATTCCCTGAATTGTTTCACTGAGAAGTGGGTGAGGGCGGGGGAGAGACTGGGCAAGGATGCTGGTTCTGCTGAAGGCTAGCCTGAGCCTGACAGCAGAGGGCGCTCTGGAGAACCGAGGGCACCGCCGATCCAGAGGGGTACCAGCCTTTCAAGGGGGGTAAGGTGAGGCGGGACGAGATGAAGCAACCGCTCCACAGAGTGCGGAGAGCGCAAGGTGAAAAAGATCGGGCAGGAGCGGGACTGGACACCCCGCTAGGTGTGCTCCCCGGGGGGGGGAGAGCGAGCTGCGAGCCGAGACCCCTCTGCGGCAGCCTGCGCGGGCGGCGGGGTGGGTAGTCCGCTGAAGGTCGCCCCTCCTCGCAGCTGCAGAACCACTCCACGCTGCCCATCAAGTTCTCCCTGCAGCTGGACAGCCTCTCCCGCTCCGGGAGCGCAGCCCGGCAGCGGCTGCCGCAGTTCCTCGCCTCGCGGGCGCAGAGGACCGAAGTAGTGGGTGAGCAGGCGGGCGGCTGCCGGGAAGGGCCGCGGGGCAAGGCCCGGCGAGGTGCGAGCGCAGCGCGGGCGGCGGGGGCGGGGCGGGGGGGGGGGCTGGGGCAGGGGC
>NW_024425786.1:836980-854572 GCF_017311325.1 Ursus maritimus | reverse complement strand
GCTCGCCGCGCCGCCCGACCCGCAGGCACTCAGAACCACAGCGGCCAGAGCGTGTTCAGCGTGGTCCCGGTCGAGGGCATCATGGACCCGGGCAAGGCGCAGGACTTCACCGTGACCTTCAGCCCAGACCACGAGAGCCTGTACTTCTCCGACAGGCTGCAGGTCGTGCTCTTCGAAAAGGTGTGGCTCCGCGAGCCCAGCCTCGACCCCTCTTCCCGCGTGTCCAGGGCCCTTCCGGCTTTCCCGGCCTGTCCTACTCTGGAGGCCCTGGCCGGTGGATGGGGGCTCCGCGCCAGGGGTGTCGTCAGGTGGAGAGGCCAAGGGCCCAGGTCCCATGGGCCCACACTCTCCTGGAGCCCCAGTCATGGGTCACAGGACGATGCTGCTGTGCTCCTTGTCCCCAGAAACTCTCCCACCAGATCCTTCTGAAGGGCGCGGCCCGCGAGCACATGATGTTCGTGGAGGGCGGAGACCCCCTGGACGTGCCTGTGGAGTCCCTGACCGCGATCCCCACCTGCGACCCTGAGCGCAGAGAGGGTGAGCCCTGGGGGGGGGGGGGGCTCGGTGCAATAAGAGAACCCCTTCTGCTGCCCACCTGCACCCTTAGCCCTAAGAAGATGGAAGGGTAGGGCTGTCATTCCTGGCTCATCCCCCAAAGGGTGGGGTCATGCTAAAGAGAGATTTCCAGGGGACCAGCTGACCCTAGGCAGCTCCCTCACTCTCTGGGTGGCAGCCCCACCCCACGCCATCAGCCCCCAGCCAGTTCTCTCTCTTCAGAAGCAGAGGAGCTGAAGCCCATCCTGGTGACCCTGGATTACATCCAGTTAGACACAGACAAGCCAGCCCCACCTGCCACCCGAGAGCTGCAGGTGGGCTGCATCCGGACCACCCAGCTGGCCCCAAAGAAGGTGACCACAACTGCCCAGGCCCACGCAGCCCCTCTGCAGCACCCCCTGCCTGGGCAGCCTGGGCCACTGCCGGCCTGGCCCCTGGATAGATATGGGCTGGGTAGCCTGCTGGTCAGGGCTGAGAGGGCAGGTGGAGTCGGCTACCCTCGAGCCCAGTCCCACTGCTTCCTGGGAGCTGTGCCTGGCCTGCCAGCCCTACCTGCAGCTCCAGTGTCCCGCAGACTGTCGAGTTCAGCCTGGACGGCGGCACGTCTCTGCAGCACAAGGGCTTCACCATCGAGCCCTCCAGGGGCTCTGTGGAGCGTGGCCAGACCAAGACTGTCACCATCTCCTGGATGCCGCCTGCCGATTTCGACGTAAGTGCCGCAGACTGGCTGGGAAGCCCTGCAAACACCAAAGGCTTGGCGGGATGACACCCCTGCCCCACCCAAGGAGAGGGCTGCTGGGTGGGCCCTGGGCAGGTGAGGTAGGTAGTGGGCAGTAAGACAACACATGTGTCTGGTGGGCCGGGGGACTGAGGGTCTCCTTCCTTCCTTCCCCTCCCATTCCAGCCAGATCATCCGCTCATGGTGTCAGCCCTGCTGCAGCTCAAGGGGGACGTGAAGGAGACTTACAAGGTCCTCTTTGTGGCCCAGGTGGTGACCAGCCCCTGAGGCCACAGGAGTCTCTCCAGAGCTCCCTCAAACCCTCTGCTCACCCTTGAAGCCCTCCCCTGGTCTGTAAACCAGGATAAACCACCCACAGGCTTGGGACCTGGGTACCCCCGCTGGGCAGGTTCAAATGTGCAGCCCTCTGAGTGACCCCAGGGCACCCCAGCCCCCCAGGCATGGCCACTTCCTGCTGCCCCGGACCCAGTGAGTCCAGAGGCCGGAGAGCACCCCCTCCCCGGCCCCACTCAGAACCAGCAATAAGGCGAGTCCTACCCACAACCCTCTCTTACTCTGAGCCCCTCAGAACCCCCAGCCCCACCAGTACCCACCTGCCCAGCCTTTAGAAGCCCTGGTGGGGGGAAGAGCTGCCCCCACAGGTCTGTCAATAAACCTTCTGGGCTTCTTCATACAGGCCTGAAGTGTGGGATACATACCAAATCAGAGATAGGGACAGATCCCTGGGGAGGCAGCACCCTGCCTCCTACCCCCCCCACACACACACCCATACACACAAATCAGTCCATAAACAATGAACTCTGCCCCTCTGGAGGGTGGTGCCTGGATCACTGGGGAAACCGCTAGCAAGGCAGGGTGCTGGGGATACAGGCTGGAGTTGAGACATGCCTGGACCCAGTGAGGCCCTGCAAAGATGGAGAAGGGTACAGGAGGCTCCAAAGCCAATGGGTTCCTTTAGGATTCTCTGCTTCTCCCAAGTTTCAGGATCCCTGATGTCCCCAAGGAAGGAGGGAGCAAATGTGGGGGACTCATGCTCAGGGCCTCCCTCAGTGTCTAGCTGGGGTCCAGGGAGAGGCCCAGAGCATGAGTTTTGTTTTCCATTTTTCTGGACAGAGTCCAGGCTCAGCCTTCTGGGCTCCAACAGGTCCTTAAAGGCAGAAGCCCCACAGGCCATATGACACTCCTGGGAGCTCAGAATGTCCCCTTGCCCCAGCACCTGCCTTCTGGAGAGCGCTGGTTGGACACTGTCCCCACAGAGCCCATCCAGTCTGGCCCCTCTGTACACAGCGTGCCCAACCCACCAACCCCAGTCCTGTGCCTGACAGCAGGAGAGCACGTGCAACTTCCCTAGCAAGAATGGAGGGTATGATGCATCTGGGGACTTCCCTGGGCACAGGCTTCAGGACCCCACCTGTCCTAACCCCAGTTCCTTGGTGCCCTTGATGCCTGGGAGCCTGCCATCTCCCTCACCTGAGGCCAGTACGGTGACCCTACAGTGGAGTTTTGCAGGACTTCTGTCAGCCCCTCCTGGGGCTGACCAGCCATAGCCCAAGCCACTTTCTCACCAGATGAGAGAAGTCAGGCTCCAGGAGCCCGGCCAAATGCAGGCCCTAGGAGGTGGTGCTCCCTGCAGGGCATGATCCCTGCCTCCTTTTCTGCTGCTGGCAAGAGGGGCAGGCCACTCTTCTAAACCCCGGCCTCAATCTCCTGCTAACAGGCCCTGGTACTCACTGGCCAAGGCCCTGCCAGAACTCCTGTGCACTGGCTGGACTTCTGTCCATCCTCCTCCCTCCCATCCAGCAAAGGCAAGAGGGAGGAGGAGGAAGGATGGCCAGGAGCCAAGCTCAGCCAGCCTGGCTGGAGCAAGGTGGGCAGGAGGGGCCCTGGGGTGCCATGGCACAGCCTGGAGGTCCAGAACAGCTTCGGGCCAAGATCAAGCGAGATCAAAGAGCAGGGGCCTGGCCGATCCAGTCAGGAGAGCCAAGCCCAGGAGGCCCTTACAATGGGGAAGACTCATGGAGAGTATGTTCTGAATGCAATTAAGAAAGGCAGGTCAGGGCGCTGGGGTGTCTCAGTCGGTTAAGCGACCAACTTTGATTTCTGCTCAGGTCATGATCCTAGGGTCCTGGGATCAAGCCCCGAGTTGGGCTCCCCACTCATCTGGGAGTCTGCTTCTCCCTCTCCCTCTGCCCCTCCACCTCCCCCTGCGTGTGCTCTCTCACTCTTGTTCTCTCTCTCAAACAAATAAAATCTTGAAAAAAAGAAAGAAGGGAGAGAGAGAAAGAAAGAGAGGGGGAGGAAGGAAGAAAGACAGGTCAGGGGTGCCTGGGTGGCTCAGTTGGTTAAGCCACTGACTGATTTTAGCTCGGGTCATGATCTCAGGGTTGTAGGATTGAGCCCTGCCTCAGGCTCCAAGCTTACAGGGGGTCAGCTTCTCTCCCCCTCCCTCTCCCCCACCCCTACTCGGCTCACTAGTGCTGGCACGCTCTCTCTCTAAAATAGATGAATAAATCTTAAAAAAAAAAAAAAAAAAAGGTTAAGGGTAGCTGCTCCTTCCACTTGCCTGACCACCCTGCACCTTTGCACTGCCGACCACCTCCCTTAGCCTGACCTCCAGATGGTGGAGTAGAGGCCAGAGAGAACCAACCTAACAGTGCCACTAGCCTGGGGAGAAGAGTGGTGAGGTGGAAAAAGTGGCCCCCAGTCTTTCCTGGCAGAATGGACAAAAGGCATTCTGTGACCCCCAGACCCGGAGACCACAAGGACCACAGAGGCCACACGCCCTAGGTTGGGCACTTTCAAGGCGAGGTGCTCTGGAAACGGGGTTAGCTCCCAGGACGCCGCAGGGGCCGGGGACCACGCTCAGACCGCGGTGGGCCTGCCCCTGGCCAGCCTCAGACAGTGAGCGCCCGCAGCGTGCGAGCAAAATAAATGTCGTTGAACAACACGCTGGGAACCCCCCAGAATCTGGACTGTCTCAGCCTTCTGCCATGAGCGCCGCGGTGTGTGCGAGTTCCGCCACTTTTGTCCCGGCCGCCACCCTCCAAGGCCACACCCTGTGCAGCCGCGGGCACCACAGCGGTCGCCAGGCCCGCACCGAGCCTGACTGCAGGACAGGCCTGGCCCGGCCGGGATGGGGGCTCTGCGCCCGGGCGGAGGGCAAGACCCCGGTCCCTCCGCCCGGAGACTCCAGGCTCGCAGGCTCACGGGACCCGCGTGGCGGGTGGGGCCGTGGGGCGGGGCTCGCGTGGGGCGGGGCTTCGAGAGGCGGTGCCTCTGGCGGGCGGGGCTTTGGGCCAGGGGATCCGGGGTGAGGCCGCAGGACCGGCCTCCGACGGGCGGGGGCACTGGGGCGTGGCTACGCGTCTCGGGGGCGGGGTTTGCGCGGGGCGGGGCCTCCATAAAGTGGCGCGGCCCGCGGGCTCGCTCTCCCTGTCCGCGCCGAGCATGGTGTTGGGGGCGCCGGCCTCCCGGGCGCTCCTACTGCTGCCGCCGCTCCTGCCGCTGCCGCAGGTGGGTCGCCGGCGCTCGGCTCGGGCACCGCGGGGCGGGTCTGCGCTCGGCGCGCCCCGGCCCGGGCTCACCCCTGTCCCCACAGGTGGCGCTGGGCTTCGCGGACGGCAGCTGCGACCCCTCGGACCTGTAAGTCAGGGGGGTGGGAGCCCGGGCCTGGCCCCGCCCTGTGGGGGAGGTTCGGGCGGGACCGTCGGCCCGGCCGGTGCCCCGCCTGCTCCAGGTGTCGCCGTCCCCGCAGGTGCCCGCCCCAGGCCCGCTGGAGCAGCCTGTGGCACGTGGGGTAAGTGGAGGCCGCGGCGTTCACCCCCAACCCTCCTGGCTCCACGGATGAGGAGTCGCCAGCCCTGTCCCCTTCCGGGCGCTGATGGGAGGGCGCTGGGGCCCTCAGCAGCCTCCCAGGCTGACCCCTGCCTCCAGCCCTCAGCACCAGGACGGCCTCTCTTGTGGGCCCTGCCCCAGTCCGGGACTGTTCGGGCACCCAGGCCCTTGGCAGGACTTCCCTTCATAGCCCGCTTGCCCACTTCCCACCCCCTCCTTCCTCGCCCCTGCCGGATGCCCCTGCGAACATGGTCATTGGTCTGGGCACAGAATTGTGCAGATGGCCTGGGACAGTGTGTCCTGGGAGTGAGCCCAAGGCACTTGTGGCCAGCCCTGGAGAGAGCCAGGACAGGCCTGGCAGCAGGATGCCAGGACGGGCGGCTCCTCGGGCCCAGCTCTGGCCTGGAAGGAGGTCTCTGGCCTGGAGAGACGTTCTCTGGTTTTCTTTTATCCTGCCCATTGTCCTGTCTAGGGTGGTTGGGCCATGACTGCCCCTGGGGAGCAGGTCCCCGGTGGCCAGGGGTCAGTCCAGTTGCACGGTCTCGCTCCTCTCTGCACAGGCTTATATTACTCGCTGTCCTTCTGCTGCTGCTGTGTGGGGTCACAGCCAGCTGTGTCCGGTTCTGCTGCCTCCGGAAACGGGTACACAGCCAGCCACACCTGCCACCAACACCTCAGCCTTGCGACCTGACAGTCAGCCCTATGGACAGTGACAGCCCTGTGCACAGCACTGTGACTTGTGAGTGCCTGCAGACCTCACCTGTTGGCTTGCCCACCTGCAGGGGGATGTGGGGGGCGGGTGAGAGCAGACTCATCCCCACAAACCCCCTCTGGTTCCCTGCAGCTTACAGCTCTGTGCAGTACCCGCTGGGCATGCAGCTGCCCCTTCCCTTTGGGGAGCTGGACCTCGACTCCATGACCCCTCCTGCCTACAGCCTGTATGCCCCTGAGCTGCCGCCCTCCTATGAAGAGGCTGTCAAGATGGCCAAACCCAGACAGGAAGAGCCACCCCCCTCTTAGTAACCCAGTCCTCTCCCTGGGTCCTGAGGCCTAGAGACATTGGCGGGACTCCAGGAGCCAGGCTCCAGTGCCCAGCATCCCCAGCGGTAGCCCTGGTGTCCCTCAAAGGCAGAGGAAAACTCTCTTGAACCTCCCAGTTCTGCCAGCCACCCTGTGCTCAGAGGGGACCAGTGCGAGGGCACCCCCAGCACACCCCTACCATCCTTCCCCAGGGAAGGCCAGCCCGTCCAGCACATTGCTGCAGCCCTGGCCTCGTTGCTATGTAACGCCAGGCGGCCCAGCCAGCTGGCCCTGTGTTGGCCACACACATGCACCCACACACACTAGGGCATGCACACGCAGGCTGCTGCGTTCACCCCTGACCCCACAGGCCTAAGCCTCAGGGCTCGGGGCTGGCTGTGACACCCCCAGCTTTTTGGAGAGAGAATAAAGTTTGTACCTAAGTGATCTCCATCTGTAGGAAAAGGCTCTGGGAGGGGCCTGTGGGTAGCCACCCCCAAGTGCAGACAGAAGGGCAAGTGGTAGTCTTCGACCTGCCCCAAATCTGGCTTTCCGGTTGGTGCCCAGAGCCCTGAGCTAGGCAGTGCGTGGTGTCAGATGTCACAGCAGGAATGATGGCCATGTGCCATGGCTGCCCTAGGAAAACCCTCTCCTTTCTCCAGTCCCAAATCCTTGCCAGCCCCTCCTTTCTGGGCTAAGTAGGGGCAGTGAAACACACCTTAGTCGGGCTGGAGTGTTTATTGGCCAGAGGTGGGGCCGGGTGGGGTGGGTGGCCGTGTGGGCGGCCTGGGGGCAGCACTGTGGGCAGCAGCAGGCAGTGGCCTTCTTCAGGCAGGCCTCCCCCGGCCACAGCACCTGCTCCTACTGGACCAGCTTGAAGGACTCTCCGGTCATCATGGCCACAAACTCTGGGAGCAGAAGGACAGGTCAGCCACCAGCCTGGCCCAGCCGCCCGGCTCCCAGGCCCGTCCCTCACTCACCCTCGTAGTCGATGGTCCCATCCCCGTCCTTGTCAGCCTCCTTCATCATCTGCTCAGCCTCGACCTCATTGAGGGGCTCACCTGCGTTCATGAGCACATACCTGCGGGGCCCCCAGGCTGAGTGGCAGCCCAGAGGGTTCTGGCCCTCGCCCACCCCCTGCCCAGCTCCAGGCCCTACTTGAGTGTGTCCCAGTCGATGTAGCCCTTGCCCTCCTTGTCGAAGACACGGAACGCTGCCCTCAGCTCGCCTTCCTGGTTCTGGGCCTTTTCCCAGTAAATCCCCATCAGGGCCAGGAAGCTGTCACAGTTGAAGAATCCTTTGTCTGCAGGGAGCAAGCAGCAGGCCCGGCCGCGTGAGGGTGAGCTGGTGCGGCCGTTCCCGCTCACACTCACAGGTGACCCCCCCCACCCAGGGCTGCCCCCAGCCCAGCCTCACTGTCTCTGTCCACGTCCTTGGCCATGGAGGCCAGCTCGCTCTTGGTGGGATTGATGCCCAACAGGCTCATGAGCCGCTCCAGCTCTCCAGTCTTCACCTCCCCATTGCCCTCCTCGTCGAACATCTCAAAGACCCCCTTGTACTCCTTGATCTGCTCAGCTGTCAGGCGCTCCGTCTGCAGGGACACCGGTCCAGCTTCACCGGGGCCTCCTCTGCCCCTCAGTCCGAGGAAGGTTGGAGGCCCCAGCACACATGGCACCCCTCCCTGTCCATCCACTTGGCAACCCTTCAGGGACTAAGGTTAAAAAAGGAGGCCCCCAGCCCAGAGCAGCTTCCAGATAAGGGGGCACAAGGGATAGGTCTGGAGGGGTGAGTGGGACCCTGCCACGCAGCTTCAGGGGAAGGACACACGAGGCAGAGGCCAGGTGTGGGACACCAAGGCTCAGGGCCAGCCATGTGAGGGAGTATCGGTGGGCCCAGTCTCTGAGGCCGAGGCCATAGACACCAGGTGAGACCAGGTGAAGGACGCCATGGGGAAGCATGACCCAGGTCAGGGTAAAGGACCCCAGCCTGTTCTGGCATTTCTGGGGCCCCTGACCTCCCCTGCCCGCCACTGCCATGGCAGCTTTCAAAAAGGGCTCCCCTATCCCAGCCCCCAGAGTAAGGGTGGCGTCAGCAACCAGCAGGGCTCAGCCTTGGCCCCCCACACTGCCCTGTCCCTCCAGCCTTGCTGAACTGCTCCCTCGATTCCCAGAGAGACACTCATACCCTCAGGTATGGCCCCAGCCCATGCCTGTGCTTGGAGGCCCTGTCCCATCCTCTCTCCCCCCGGACACTGCTCCCAGCACCCTCTCCACCACCCAGCCAGCCCACCAGGGGCTCTGCCGGGTGCCGGGAACAGCCTTACCATGTCTGTGGCCGACGGGGAGGACACTGCGCAGTGGCACCAGAGATCAGGGGCGGAGGTGTCAGCCGCATTTAGCTGGGCCCAGCTGCCTGGGGTCCCCAGAGTCCAGATTCCAAGATCCTTGTATGGCGGGGAGATCCTGCAGCCCTATTTTGGGCCAGGCTTGGCCCTTCCCCACATAGCCCCTCCTGGCCCTCCTTGGCCTGAGCCTCCCCTCACCCTGAAGCTCCCTTTCGGACCCTAGGTGCCAGCTAAGGCCCCTGGCCCAGCCTCGGCCCTCTGGAGCCGAAGCACAGGTAGACACCATGGACTGAGGGCCAGGAAAGGGGCTGCCTGGTGGCCCGGGAGGCCCAGAGTGTTTGCACATTGTTCGTCCTTTGCTGTTTCCTCTTCACCGTGTCAACCTCCTCAAATCTCCTTCCCCACAGCGACCCCCTTCCACCGTTCTGCCGCAGGACCCTCACACAGCCTGTCATCATTACATGAGTGTTCTTTCTGAATGCCCACCCTGGCCTCGTGACACCCCCAAATCCCTGTGGGCCCAGTGCTTTGCAGGCAGTCTTTAAAGACAGGTTGAGAGAATGAATGCATCCCTCTGGCCACCCTGTGCAGTCCAGGGAGGAGACAGCTGGACATGGAGTGGGGGCGAGAGGGGGTCAGACTGGCTACCAGGAGGCCAGACCAGGTTTCCTCTGAGCAGCCAGGGGCTATTCTGGGGTTTCTCGGAGAAACCTGACCTCCCTTCCACTCAGAACAGCAAAGCTGGCTCCCGAGGGAGCCTCATGGCCTGACCGTTCAGTGACAAGCTGCCCGAGCAGCACGCACACCCCACGTACGTGCGCTCAGCCCTTGGACACACACACCCACACTTACCCCACCGAGGGCCTCCTTCCTCCGACCCTGGCGCTGAGCACAGGACCCACTGGCCCGGCCACAGGGCTGGAGGCTTGTGGTTGCAGGCTGGAGCCTCATGGGTTGAGAGGACTCCTCCCATCCCTGCCTCCAGCTCCCCCCAGGGATGGTCACAGATGGGCGCCCCCACCTAATACCCTCACGCCTGTGCGTGGCCCCCCCAGAGTCACACAGACACACGCCTGCCCCAGCCCACAACTGCCTGATGATCTGAGCAGGTGAGATGTGCCGTGGCCCCACCGGCTCGGCTCTGGGCCTGCCAGAGTGTCTGAAGCCTCCGGGACGCTCCCCACTGAGGCCCAGGCCAGCTGCTGAGGCCACAGGATTTGTGCTGACGCACAGGATGGCTCCAGCGGGCACCCGGCCAGAAGGCCCAGGGGACAGGGTTGAAGGGGAAGCCGGCTGCGGGTCTGCGGGGTGGTCCCCTACCTTTGCCCTGGCTGCGCTCTCTCGTCCTGGTTTCAGGCTTTGTGATGATAAGAAAAGACTCTCCCACTCCCTTCCCTTGAAAAGCTCAGACTAGAACAGGAGTCGGAAACATTTCAATAAACTAGTCCCCTCTACACATCCCAACCACCACACGGGGGCAGGAGGCCAATGAGCAAAGACAGCGAGACCAGGTGGCGGCCTGAGGAGAAAGCAGGTGCGAGGGCCAACTTCCCGCGTCTAGCTGGACTGCGGAGCCCAGACTTCTGCTCCCACACTAGTCTAGATGTCGTTACGAAGGGTTTTTTTCCATATATTTATTGATTACAGTGATGAAATCAACATAAACTATTACTCGGGGAGAACTGACATTTACTAAACATCTGTTACAAACCACAATCTTTTTTTTTTTAATTTGTGGTAAAAAAAAAAAAAAACCCACATATAAAATTGACCACCCTAACATTTGTGAGCGCACAGTCAGGAGTGTGAAGCACGTTCACGCTCTTGTGTAACCATCCCCACCGTCCGTCTCCAGAGCTTTCCATCTTCCCAACTGAAACTCCCCATCAAACATCAACCCCCCAACCCCTGGCACCCACCATCGACTTTCTTTCTCCATGGCTCCGACTCCTGCATAGAAATGGACTTAGACAGGCTTTGTCCTTTTGGACTGGCTTATGGCACTGCACATGATGTCCTCAAGGTCTCGCCATGCTCTAGCAGGTGTCCACACGTCCTCCTCTTTTTTTTTTAGAGGGGGGGAGGGGTAAAGGGAGAGGGAGTAAGAAAATCAAGCAGGCTCTCCACCCAGCGCAGAGCCCTACACAGGGCTCAATCTTAGAACCCTGAGATCGTGACCTGAGCTGAAATCAAGAGTCGGATGACCTAACTGACAGAGCCCGAGCATTTTCTCCTTTATAAGGTGGAATAATATGTCACTGGGTGGAAAGACCACGTTTTATCCGTTTTCTTGTCCATGGAAATTTAGGTTGTTTTCACTTCTTTGCTGTTGTGATTAAGGCTGCAATGAATGCAGCTGTGCATGGTTTTCGATGTGATTAACATTGAAATCCGCAGACTCTGAATAAAGCAGATGACCCTCATCATGTGGGTGGGCCTCATCCAATCAGTTGAAGACCTTAAGAGAAAAAGAGTGAGCTCCCCAGAGGAGGAGGGAATTCTGCTCCAGAGGCTCTGGGTTGGAATTGCAACATCAGCTCCTCCCTGGGTCTCAGCCCTCTGAACCCACCAGCCCCACAATCACCACAAAGGGAACCAACTCCTTAAAATAAAACAACCTCTCTCCCTCACTCTCCCTCCCACTTCCATTGGCCTGTTTTTCCGGAGATTCTGACTGATACAGAAGGCCACTGAAGGCAGTATGCTCCGAGAACCTGGGCATCCGTGTCTGGGCCTCTGGAACCACCCTTCCAACTGCAGCGCACATGGAATTTCCTGTGGGCAGGTCTGGAAGGAGGCATGGGCACCCGAAGAGAGCAGCTGAACTCACAGACTGGAAACCCAGGTGAGGGTGTAGTGAAAGCCTGCGTGGGCGACAAAGCAATCCCAGCCCCTCCCCACCAGCAAGTGCCTGCCCACTGACCCCTCCCTGGAAGAGGGAAGAAACCCATAGACACTGGCACTGGGGGTCCCCAGTGAGATGACAACACAAGGCCCCCACCCTTCCAGGGCAGCCTCAGGTGCAGACCCAGCTCACAGCCACTGTGGCCCCAGGTAGAACTTCTGAAGGGCCAATTTCATGCGGCCTGAGTCCCCATGGCTGGCCTGAGGCTTCCAGCAGCACAGCTGAACTTCCCTCCGCCCGATCCTGCCCCCTCCCTGTCTCTGGGGTTGACCCCTTGCACACAGCTTGCACCCAAACTCCATCTCGGGGTCAGCTTCCGTAGGACCCAATGCACAACTAGAAGGGGTATTGAGATGGATTCCTCACCGGCCGGCTGTGACAAGGCACCACTGGGGGCAGGCACACACTCCTCCCTGGGGGTTCACCTGCTGCAACGGTCACTGTTCTGGATTGGGCAGGAGGGAGAAAGACCAGGCAGTGCCTGCCCAGTACCCGACCTGTTGTCAGGACCCTGCTGGGAAAAGCTGGGGCCTTGCCATGTGTGTAGGGACATCCAGGTGGCTGTCCCCCTCAGTTCTAAGGCCCAGACTCCTCTGAACCTTCTACACCCGCGGGGTTTGCTCACCCCTCCCTGGGAAGAGCTGCACCCGCACCTCAGCTGAAACAGAATTCCGAGGCCTCCCCACAAACCCCCCCAGGCAACATTTATCCCTGTCAGGACATCCACCCCCCTTCCCTGCCACTAGGCCAACAACCAGGGGTAAGTTGCAGCATAATCTGTCTGGGGACAGCTGCGTCTGGGAGCTCAAGGACACTGAAGAATGAAGGGACGGATGGGTGGAGCTGGCAGGAGCTGGGGGAGCACGGGCAGCCCCAGGGGCTGCTTTGAGGGCTGGAGCATGACCTAGCCAGGCATGAGACTACACCTACCAGTGGTTCTCCCAGGGGCCCCTCTTCCCGCAGCTTCTGCCTGAGGCGTCCTAAACCAGCACAGGGCAGGCCACAGTCTGGGACCCATACTCTGCATGCTACCTGCAAACAGCCTCCTTGCCCACCAGCAATGCACTGCACCCATGAGCTGGCCTCCTCAGGCTCCCAGTGTGCTGAGCCCCATCTGTCCTTTGCCACAGTGTCCCCTGCTCAGCCCCAGGAAGGCCCCCTCACCACTCCTCTTACCTCCTCCAACCCCAAGAAAAACTCCATGTCCTAGTCTTGAGTCTTCATTTCAGGGTCTGCTCAGGGGAGCCCAGGCTGGACAAGGGGTGTAAAAACAAAGCCCAGCTCTGGACCAGCACCGATGGCAGACGGGAAGGGGTGCACGTGTAAGGTCCCGGCAGTTCAGCAATGGCCAGAGCTGGTAATTGAGATTAAAATGTATGCGAAACTTGAACGTAGGCACTAAAATAATAGAAATGGGTTGTATAACTTCCATATCTGTGGAGGGAGAAAGGAATAAAGAAAATGTAATAAACCCAACAGACTACAGGAAAGAAGACAGAAGCCTAAGAAAAGCAGCGTATCTAGAAAGCAGCAAGTAATGTCATAAAAGTAAACCCAGCCACCTGACAGAGCTCCCAGGGGCCAATGCTGGAACAATGTGAGCAAGAAAATAAATTAAGTAGGATCAGATTATAACTCAAGTATAAAATAAATACCCACTGTGCATCAAAGCACACCATCAACAGAGTGAAAAGGCACCCCACAGACTGGAAGAAAATATTCACAAATCAGATATCTGATAAGGGATTCTTATTTATCTATTTGAGAGCGAGAGAGCACGAGCAGGGGAAGGGGTAGAGGGAGAAGCCGGCTCCCCCATAAGCAGGGATCTCGACGTGAGGCTCGATCCCGGGACCCTGAGATCATGACCTGAGCTGAAGGCAGATGCTTAACTGACTGAGCCCCCCAGGCGTCCCTGATAAGGGATTCATATCCAGAATATGTAAAGAATTCCTACAACGCAACAACAACAAAAATAAACAACCTAATTCAGAAGTGGGCAAAGGACTTGAATAGACATTTTACCAAAAAATATGCACACATGGCAAAGAAACACATGAACAATGCTCATCACTAGCCGTTAGGAAAATGCAAGTCAAAACCACAACGATCTCTCATTTCACACCCATTACGATGGCTATGATCAAAAAAACAGAAAACAAGTGTTAGGGGAGATGTGGAGAAACTGGGACCCTGCGCACAGCTGGTGGGACTGGAACACTGGACCTCCTGCGGAAAACAGCATGCGGATTCCTCAAGAAAGTAGGCATAGAATGACCACATGACCCAGGAGTTCCAATTCCAAGCGTGCACCTAAAAGAACGGAGAGGCAGGGACCTGAGCAGATATTGGTACGCCCGTGGTCATAGCAGCATTATTCACAACACATAAAAGGTAGAAACAACCGAAATGTACAGCAAGGGACAGACGGATAAACAAAACATCGTGTATCCATACACGGTAGTTACTGTTACGCGTCAGCTTGCCTGGGCTAAGAGCACCCAGGGAGCTGGTAAAACAGTACGTCTGGATGTGTCTGTGACAGCGTCTCTGCCAGAGATGAACATCTGATTCCATAAACTGAGTCAGGAAGGAAGACGTCCTCGCCAAAGCAGGTGGGCATTGTCCCATCTGCCCAATAAAACAAAAAAAGGCAGAGGAAGAATGAGTTTGCTCTCTGCCTAAGTGGAGCGTCCATCTTCTCCCGCCTTCAGAAATCAGTGCTCCTGCCTCTCTGGCCTTCAGACTCAGACTGAATCACACCACCAGCTTTCTGGGTCCCCAGCCTGCAGAGGGCAGATTGTGGGACGTCTTGGCCTCCACAACCGCTTGGATCAATTCCTGTAGTCAATCTCCTCATCTCTATATATTTTACACATATGTGTGTGTGTGTTCTGGAGAACCCTAATACAACGTACGATGGAATGTTACTATTCAGCCTTAAAAAGGAGGAAATCTTGGGGCGCCTGGGTGGCGCAGTCGTTAAGCGTCTGCCTTCGGCTCAGGGCATGATCCCGGCGTTCTGGGATCGAGCCCCACATCGGGCTCCTCCGCTGGAAGTCTGCTTCTTCCTCTCCCACTCCCCCTGCTCGTGTTCCCTCTCTCGCTGACTGTCTCTCTCTGTCAAATAAATAAATAAAATCTTTAAAAAAAAAAAAAGGAGGAAATCTTGACACCTGCTACAATGTGGATGAAACTGGAGCCGATTATACTCAGTGACATAAGCCAGCCTCCGAAGGACAAAGTAAGAAAACGTATGGGGGCGCCTGGGAGGCACAGTCAGTTAACTGTCTGACTCCTTGTTCCGGCTCAGGTCATGATCTCAGGGTCATGGGATGGAACCCCAAGTCGGGCTCCATGCTCAGCAGGGAGTCTGCTTAGGATTCTCTCTTCCTCTCCCCCCCAAATAAATAAATACATCTTTTTTAAAAAAAGAAAAGAAAACATACAAATGGTCAACAGACACATGAAAAGATGCTCAACATCATTAATCATCAGGGATGCAGATCAAAACCACGATGAGACATCGCCTCCCACCTGTCAGAATGGCTAGAATCAACAACACAATAACTAACAAGTGCTGGTGAGGACGTGGAGAAAGGGGAGCCCTGTTCTGCACTGTTGGTGGGCATGCAAACTCATGCAGCCACTGTGGAAAACCGTGTGGAGGTTCCTCAAGAAATTAAAAATAGATATACCATATGATCCAGTATTTCCACTACTGGGTATTTAACCAAAGAAAAGAAAACACTAATTTGAAAAGATACATGCACCCCTATGTTTATTGCAGCATGACCTACAATAGCCAAGATACGGAAGCAACCCTAGCATACACCCATCGATGAATAGATAAAGAAGAGGTGGCATATATACCACTCAGCCATAAAAAAAAAAGCATGAAATCTTGCCATTTGCAAGAACATGGATGGACCTAGAGAGTATAATGCTGAGAGAAATAAGCTGGAGAAAGACAAATAGCATATGATCTCACTCATACGTGAAATTTGAGAAACAAAACAAATGAATAAACAAAATAACTCTTAAGTACAGGGAAAGACTGGTGGTTGTCAGCGGGGAGGCTGGAGGGGGACGGGGGAAGATAAAGGGGATTAAGTACACTTACTGTGATGAGCACTGAGCAGTGTACACACGGGCTGAATCATTACGTTACATACCTGAAACTAATATAACACTGTATGTTAATTATACTTCCATTAAAAATAAGACAGATAGTGTATGATTCCACTTACACGAGGTCTCTAGAGTCACGGTGTTCATAGAGACAGAAAGGAGAGCGGTGGGCCCCAGAGGCTGGGGGTGGGAGATGGGGCATTAGTGTTTAATGGAGACGGACTTCCAGGTGGTCTGGAATGGGTGGTCGTGACAGCTGCACACAACAGGAATGTACTCGATGCCACAACACTGTACAGTTAAAATGGAAACTTTTGTGTTCCATATATTTCATCACCATGATAGACATAAGTAAACACTGATGGGTCCCTACTGGTATAAGTGACAGAATAAACGAATGGAGACAGGAGTCAAAGCTCCCATACAGAAGAATTCTAATTATTTGTGCAGATATTCTAGCCTCAAGCAGGGGGAACACAACCCAGGCTCCAGTAGTGACTCCCTTCCACAGAGTAGTAGAGTGTGGAAAGGGAGAGACAGGTGCTGACTCCATCAGGTGATCAAGGTCAGCATCGCGCAGATGGGTCACGATGACAGCAGGCACCCCTGACATGATGCGAGGAGAAGGGTACATACGGCACGTCCGCAGTCGTCCTCCCCGAACCTGCAATCCCAGTCTAACCACGGACGAATCCCAGGAGAGGCACATTCTATAAAATGTCCTGACCTTCCAGACTGTCAAGGTCATCAAAGTAAAGAGAAAGTCTGAGAAACTGTCACAGCCCAGAGGAGCCCGAGGAGACATGATGACTCAATGCAAGTTGGGATCCTGGGACAGAAGGAGGATAGTTGTTAAAAACCAAGGAAATCTGAATAAAGCAGGGAAGTTGGTTAATAATAATACGTCACTATTGGCTGACTGTGACAACATCAAATGTATCATGCTAATGTAAGACGTGACCGAGCGTGAAGTGCCTGGGAACTCTGTACTCTCGCAATTCTTCCCTAAACCTAAAACTGTTCTAAAAATAAAGTTTATTTTGACTCAACTCTAGGGAACACACTGAGGGTGGCTGGAGGGTGGGGGTTGGAGTAACTGGGTGACGGGCATTAAGGAGGGCACGTGATGCGACGAGCACGGGTGTTGTATGCAACTGATGAATCACTGACCTCTACCTCTGAAACTAAAATACACTATATGTTAATTAAATTGAATTTAAATTTAAAAAGTAATATTTTTAAAAATTTCATTTAAAAAAATTTTTTAATATTTTATTTATTTATTTATTTATTTGAGACAGAGAGAGAGCACAAGCTGGGGAGAAGCGGATGGACAGGGACGAGCCGACTCTGTGCTGAGCAAGAGCCCCTTGTGAGCCTGATCCCGCGACCTGGAGATCAAGACCTCAGCCCAAATCAGGAATCAAACACTTAACCGACTGAGCCACCAAGGCGCCCCCTTGAAAAAAAAAAAAAAAAGGTACGTTTATTTTTAAAAAGAAATCCAAATACATCAATAACCAAAACAATCACCACGTAAAGTGGCAGACTGTCAGACTGGGGGGAAAAAAGCAGATCCTAGCTGCTTTCCGTTCACAGGACACAACCTTCAAAGCAAGGCCGCAGTAAGGCGGGAGGGAGAGCGGTCAAGAGGGCTGGCGGGGCTGCAGGGGCAGGTCCGGCGGGAGGGGCTGCGGGGGCTGGCGGGGCTGCAGGGGCTAGTGGGGTTGCAGGGCCGCAGGGCTGCAGGGCTGGTGTTCCTGGTGGGGCGACAGGGCTGCAGGGCTGGTGGAGCAGACGGGGCTCTTCCTGGGGAGTGCCAGACCCGCAGCCCACCGCCCGGTTGGCGTCCGGGAGAGGGCTTCTCCCGCCCCGCCGCCGCCTGTCTTGAGGCCGCGCGGGGCAAGTGTCTGCGCGCGGGCCCCGCCCCCGCCCCGTCGCTCAGCACCGGCCCCGCCCCCGCCCCGTCGCTCAGCACCGGCCCCGCCCCCGCCCCGTCGCTCAGCACCGGCCCCGCCCCCGCCCCGTCGCTCAGCACCGGCCCCGCCCCCGCCCCGTCGCTCA
>NW_024425786.1:824338-836970 GCF_017311325.1 Ursus maritimus | reverse complement strand
GGCCCCGCCCCCGCCCCGTCGCTCAGCACCGGCCCCGCCCCCGCCCCGTCGCTCAGCACTGGCCCCGCCCCCGCCCCGTCGCTCAGCACCGGCCCCGCCCCCACCCTTCGCTGGCCCGCCCTCGGCTCCCGCCCGGAAGTGGCGAGTCCGGCGGCCTCTCCACACGCCGGCACTAGGCGGCGCTCGTGGGCCGCGTGCAGCCAGGCGGGCCCCGTTCTCCGCCCGCGGCGTTTAGGGTCTGGGGTCTGCAGTCCAGGGCTTGAAACTGGGCCAGGGTCGCCGCCTAGGCCGCCGCCCGTGCCACCCTCCGTCTCTCGTCTCAAAACCCTGCTGCCCTCGAAACCTCACTTTTAGGTCGCACTTTTGTCAGGAGAAAAATACACAATATGCCTTTCGTGCACCCCTAAGGCGGACCCCACGGGTGGCGGGGAGTGGGGCAGGGCGCCGACCGCGGAAAAGTGGAGCCCCGACGGGCCTTGGGCTGGACTCCTACCCTGAATGTCCAGGCCCCCAGAGAAGCACCCCGGTCCCCAGATGGCCCTTTGCACCAGCGGGACCATGGCTCCTGGTCTTGGCGTCCTGGGACACTGCCTGGCTGCTGTGTAACTGTCCTGGCCCCCAGGGGCTCACAGCCGGCGTGCCCTGTGCCCTGTGCCCCTGCTCTTGGAGGGCCTCTGACGCTCCTCTCTCCTTCGGTCTTGTTTGCACGTGACCACACCAAGGACATTTTATCCAAAGCTAAAAGAGGTTTTAAATGCGTCAAGAGCCTCAGACCTTTACAGTGGGGTTCCAGTTGGCCCAGCAGCCAGAGGGCGGTAGAAGCCTGGAGGTCCATCCTGCACAGAGGAGAAACTGAGGCTCAAGGTGATGCCCCTTGCGGAGGGGGACTGCCTACCCTATCTCTCCACTCAGCCTAGCCTCAAGCACCACCCATGGCCTGTGGGGCAGGGCCAGGCAGCAGGGGTGGAACACCCATGATGTTGGCCTCAGCCGTGCCCCAGGTGGTGCCCAGTCAGGGCTGACCCAAAGCCCCTCACCCTGCACCCTCTTCAGAGGCTTCCTCCCCATGGTCTGTCTCAGAGGTCTAGGCACCAAAGAGTCCACCCAAGTTCTGGGCCCCATGGCCACCAGGGTCTGCTGGAGCGGCAACAGGGCAGGACAGACAGGCCCTCAGAAGTTTGATCCAGCAGGCTAAGCCATCCCCTCCCCCACCCAGGGTACCCCAGAGCAGGTCTGGGCATGAGCCTTGGGCAGAAGCCCAGGGGAATACAGCATGGCCCAGCTGGTCCCAGACAGACGTCACAGCGAGAGCTCCAGGGCCCCCCCGGTACCAGGCAGCCACCCCACGTGCCTAGCCACACCTGCTGGTTTCCAAAACACCCCGTGCCCGCAGGCCCAGCCTCCAAAGGAGGGCCAACCCAAGGGCCTGTGGGTGCTCCTGGCTCCTGCCAGCACCCCTGCTGCTTGGGGTCCCAGCCTACCACTTCCTCCTCCACCTCAGGTGCTGTGTCCTCCAGCCTCTGAGACTACGGCCCTTGCACACCATCTTTCTCCAGGCCAGACGGCCCTCTGCCCAGCCCTGCCTCTGATTGCCCTTCCCAGGCAAACCCTTGCATCACCTCCCAGGCGGCCGGTGGGCTGGGCCTCAGGGACAGGATTCTCAACAAACAGCCCTCAGGCCCCAGGGGCACTCTCTAGAGACGCGGCAGGTGCACCTTCAGATAGAGCCCTGGCTGTTCAGCACCTGCAGGACTGGGACCCTGGGGGTGGGAGACTGGGGGCCCTGCAGAAAGGCAATTGTGGTCCCACTCCCCACTGCCCGCCCCAGGGCACATGCAGTGGTACCTGGCCTGAGTGTAATGTGCCCACTTGGAGCAAAGCCTAGTGGCCAAGAGTAAGTGGGGGCAGAAGAGTGTGGAGACCGAGTGACCACCCCCTTGCTGTTCCCACAGAGACCCCTATAGCTCCCTGAGCACCCGCCTTCACTTCAGAAGATGGTTGGGGGTTCTGGCTGTTGGAGCAGCCCTTGTGTCCTAGTCAGGGGTCCTGGTCAGGGCGCCCAAGGCAATCCCACTGTCCTGACAGGCTGGCCTCACACAGGGGCATGAGAGCAGCTGGTCTGAGGGAGGACCGGCTGGGGCAGGCAGGAGGGTCCAGGTCAACTGCCTCAGCCCCCGAGGTGGGGAGGCACAAGGGTGTGGAACATCTGGAACCCTTGTGTGTTGCTGGTTGGGAACGTAAAAGAGATCAGCTGCTGTGGGAAATAGTTTGCTGGTTCCTCAGGGTAGACACAGAGCTATGTATGACCCACAGTTCCACAACTAGATAAATACAAAACAACAACAACAACAAACCCGCGACTGAAAACAGGTGTTCAAACAAAAACGTGTACACGAATAATTGTAGCAGCTCTAATCACAATGGCCAAAAGGTGGCAACCCCCCAAACGTCCATCCACAGGCGACGGGCAAGCAGAGTGCCGTGTATCTGTGCGTGGAATTTTTCAGCTGTAGGCAGGAATGAAGCACCAACAGCTGCTGTAACGTGGATGGCCCTTGAGAGCAGCCAGACACAAAAGGACTCATGTTACATGGTTCTGCTCACACGAAGTACTCAGAACAGACAAATCCATGGAAACAGGAAGCAGATCCGTGGTTGCCAGGGGCCGGGGGGATGGGAAGGGGACACGATTGCTCAATGGCACGGGGTTTCCTTCTGGGCCAATGAAGATGTTCTGGAAGGAGACGCCGGGGATGCTGTCCCAGAACGTGGAAGTACTAAATGCCAATCAGCTGTGCACTTCGAAAGGGTCCAGGGGGTAAACGTCATGTGATGTGCCTTTTGCCACGATTTAAAACGGAAAACCAACGTGGCGGACCCTATGTGGAAGGGTACCTGAAGGGTCTCCCTTTTCCTTAGGGGCACAGGGGTTCCTTGTGGCCAGGAAGTTCTTCGTGGAGACCCAATACCATGAGCTCAGCTGGTGGGCTGGGAACAGTGGCACTCAGGCCATGATGCTGAGTCCCTGCCCCCCGTGGGACATGCAGTACAGAGGGGTCTTTTTGTCAGAAAGGACAGTCCTTCCGATTCTGTGCCGGAGGAGAGAACAAGGGGCGATTCGGACAACAACCAGGATACAGGCCCAGAGAAAGGGCCATTCTCGTCAGGCGCCCCAGGGGCCACGGTGTGCCCCTGTGTGAAAACCCAGGTGGCATGGGCTGGCAGGTATGACCCGGCAGTTTGTGCATGATGTGACGTGTAGTGTGGCATGACTCAGTACGTGGTGCTGCGGCCACGACATGGCCCATGTGGCTGCGTTGAGAATCCACACCCCTTCCCCTCTATGACGCTGGTCCTTACTCTGTCCTGCTTCCCCAGCTCCGGGGAAGGCCGCTCAGTGCCTGCCCGCCTGCTGGAAACGGCCTTGAGCGTCATCTTCCTATCAGATGACCTCAGTCCAGGCTCCTGGGGGTGCCCTGGGTCCCTCTTTGGGCTGCCCCTCTCCCGGCTGGGCCTGACAGGGCAGTGGGTTCAGGAAGGCTCGGCAGGCGCCCCCAGGAGCTGGACCGCCCATCCTCCCCCTGCGCACTGGCAGGTGCTGGTGGAGCCAAGTCCCGGGGCACCATCTGTGGGAAGATGAATCCCCAGAACAGCCAGGGTGCCCCTCCCTATGGCAGGGTACCGGCAGTGGCAGGCCGGGGGAGCTGGAGACCAGGACCCGCCTAGCATCTCCCTGGGCAATTGCTGTGATTGCCACACCACCCCTCCCCCATCAGTCCCTGCTCATCCTGTCTGCAGCAGAAAGTAAGGGGGGAGGTAGTGTGCAGGCTGCCCCCACTCTAGGGGGTGTGTCAAGCCTGGGCGCAGGCTGGGGTGAGCACAAGCCTCAGTCTCTCTGCACGGGCCCGCAGCCCGCCAAGCCAGTGTGGCGTCCCTGTGGTGTATGCAATACTGGGGCCGTGTCCCCACTTCCTGGCCTCAGGGACCACGCTCCCAAGCAGGCCTACTGGCGGCACCTCAGGCTAGGAGGCTTGGCCAGACCAGGGATGAGGGATTCCCTCCCCTCTTTCACCTGATCGTGGGTGTCGGGGTCTGGGTGTGCCCCTCTCTGACCCTGGTCTCTCTCTGAGTTGACCTCCCGCTTTCTTGGTCCCTGGCTCAGTGTTCCCAGCCCGGGCCCAGGATGCCTGCGACATGGCTGGCAGTTGCACTCCAGGGCTGGGCGGGTGACCGTCCAGCTTTCTGCAGGCGGCTGGGGGAAGGTCTGTTGGGAACAATTGCGGCCTCCTTGCCAAGGGAGCCTCCCAGCCCAGAACTGGAAATGGGGCTGGGGTGGGTGGAAGCCCTGACTGCCCCATAGGACACCCTTGAGGCACCTGCCCCAGAAGCCCCTGGAGGCTGCTGTGGGGTTGGGGGCAGAGCAGCAAGGAAGCCAGGCTCTGTCTCCAGCACCCAGTTTCAGGCCAGAGCAGGCCAGAGCCTGGGGCAGACGGGCCTCATCCAGGAGAAGCAGGGAACCGGGGCGTCTGCGGGCCTTGAACCCCCAACCAACGGAGGCTTCATTTGGTAAGTAGCTCAGCTGTTGCCCAAACCCTGCTTTTAGCCAAGAGACAGGTAGGGACAGCTGTGTATTTCTCTGTCCAGAAGCCCTCTCGCTCCAGGTGATAGCACCTGCCTCTGCTCTGGGGGAACTGAGTGTTATCCCCAACCAGGGTGCTAACCGTGGCCGCTCCATCCCCTGTCCAGGGCCACATAAAATCTGACTGAGGGCCTTCAGCTCTTGCCTGGGGTCAACATACAGCTATATCAGAGCCTCTGGAGCACTGTGGTTGCTCGACTGGAGATCCCAGGAAGACGGGCCTCAGCAGCCAGTCTCTCTCTCAGGCAGAGGGGGAAGGAGGCAGCAGAACCCAGGAAGCAGAAGCAGGAAGGGAGCCCCGACAGCCTCCTGGAATGCCTGGATCCAGGTATTCCTGAAGTCCAGACGTCCACTCGCAGACTCATCCCGAGTAAGTCGATGGCCTCTTCTCACATAAGCTGGTTTAAGCTCCTGCTACTTGCTACCCCGAGCTTGACTGGCCCGACTGGTGTGTGGACATTTTGTGCATTCCGTGGGTACACACGTTTCCGGGGTATATGTGGGGAATACTGCTCTCCTCGATAATGGTTGCATCTTTCTCCATTAGAGAGGTTTGTATTTTCAACCAAAGGTGTCTCAGTCCACAGATGATGATATGGAAAGCCTGTGTTCGGACTTGTCGGTGGCACCCAGAGCCCTCGGACGGAGCCAGGCTTTCCAGCGCTACGGGTGCAGGCCCCTCCCCCGCACGTGCGGTGGGACCAGAGGTGCCCGCCACACAGCACCCCTCAGAGCAAGGGGGGCTTTCTTGTTACAGGTGTCCTGGGAAGGCAGCTCCGCCCCCACGGGCTCCCTCTGGGAGTGGCGAGAAGGCCACCGGGACCTTCCCTTGGGTGTCTACTCCAAAGCTCAGGGGAGACATGCCCTGTGCTTGCCACCCCCTCACTTGGCACTTTCTGACTCTCCACTGCCCCCCAAGTTTTGGTGGCTCCCATGAGGGATGTCTGATTTGTGACCAAAGGCAGGTGACAACGAGGATCATGGGCCTGGAAGTCAGGTCATGAAAGGCATGTCCCCCTTAGGGACAAGGGACAGACCTGGGAGAGCAAGGGGCTGCTTCTGCTGTGTAGGGGAGGGTCCTTCACAGTCTGAGAGCAGCCAGGGGGAGTAGCCAGCATCCTCCCCGAGGCCACAAGGCACACTGTGCCTGCCATCTCAGGCCTTGACCCTTTCCTGTGCTCTGAAGCTGCCCACCCCCCCAACCCCCGCACCTCGGTGGCCGCCACTCCTTGGGCTCTGCTCCACTGACGGCCACCTTTCCACTGGTCATCCTGCTCTCCCCCTGTCCTTTCCAGCAGACCGGCCCCACATCAGGGTGGACCTGGGCCTTCCTGGCACTGGTGGGCACTTGGAGAGGGCACTGCTGAGAGAAGGAAGGAGGGGCAGGCTTCCTCACTATCCTGACCCTGTTGTTTCTGTCACCAGACCCTGCCTCTGGCAGCCTGCAGAACTAATTAACGCTTCTCCTGGATTACCTACATTCCGCACCCTCTCCCTCCCTTCCTTGTCCCAGTCCTGTCCTCTGGGGCCAGGGGACAGGGTCAGGCTCTGGCTCACCTACTAGAGGCGATGGCAGGATGGCTACATGGTAGAGAACAGACAGTGCGCTGCTGGAAGGGAGCGGCCCCTACAGCCCTGAGACCCTTTAAAGCCAGGCTCGGAGCAAGGTCCCTGGGTTTGGGTCTGGTCATGTGCACAAATTGTTTGAATAATTCAGATTTAAAAAGACCTACTTTCCGGTCAGACCATTTCCTGCTAAAGAGCAGATGGGGGGGGAGCATCTGAATAATGCATTGCACACCCTAGGTTTTTAGTGAAGGTTGGGCGCTGAGCCAGGCACCAGGGCAACTGCTTTCAGCCTCAGCCCCTGCTCAGCCCTGCAGCCACCTGCTGGCCTGGTCGTGGGCCGGGTGCCGCTGACAGGGTGCGCTACGGACTCAGAACTTCAGGCTGATCTCTAAGCCACGTATCTAGAGAAGGAGTGAGTGTCTCCAGGAAATCAGCAGAAGCCTAAGCTCCTGGCCAGCTGGGCACAAATTCTCCACGCCGTGGCAGCGGGTCCAGCATGGGCCCTGATTTATGCCCCGCAGAGGAGGGGGCTGGGTGGCAGATGGGGGCCAAAACCGCAGGAGGCCTGGGCAAAAGTGATGGAGGGGAGGGGAAGGAGTGCAAGCTCCCTAGGGTGCCCCTCATACCCTTGAGGTCCAAAGGTCTCTGGCTGGAAGCTAGAAGCTCCTGGGGGTTCCTGAGAGCTGACCAGGCATGTGTCCCCAGGGCTAAAGGGCCCTGCTACTTGGGGACTGGCCTCGGAGTGGGGAGAAGAACCCTGGGACCCTGTGGCTTCTACGCATTGAAGGGGGATGAAGCCCCAGTCTGTGTAGGGGATCTAGAAATAAAGACCCAGGGCTCTCTACTCCTTTCCTCCTGACTTCCCCTCAACTTTGCCCTCACACCCATCCATAAACATGTAAAGGAGGATTTCAGGCCTGGGCCACAGGGCAAATTCCAGGGAAGGCCCTGCCCGACCCCACAGACCTACAGATTAGCTGGGGGCTCCAGGTCTACACACCAAATCTCAAATGGCTGGTGAAGGCTCCGGCCTGCTGTCCTCATGTGTGGCCTTGCTCTGTGGCCTTGGTGTAACTGGGGATGGCCCCAACCAGGCCTACAGGGGCCTGAGGGACAGGAGAAGCAAGGGCCAGCCCTGTTAGCACCCCTGCTGCGCAGTCAGGCCAGGCTGGTAGAACAGGGGTTCTGTGGATCGCCCAGGCTTCCTCCCATCCCCACAGAAGTAGAGAGGTCTCCATGAGACCATCACTCCCATTTCTTTCTGCTCTGCTGCTGGCCCTGCCCCACCTCATTCCCCCTTCCTCCTTCTCCTTTCCCATCTCATTTTCCTGTTCTCCCTCCTCATTTCCACTTTTCTAAGCCCTGGGCCTAGGCAGGCACTGAAGGCTGGCATCAGGCCTGCTGGATTCAGAGGGACGTCTCCGACCCTGAGTCTGGGACCTGGGGTCCATTGCCTCTGGGACCCACCTGCCAGTGCTCAGGACACTCATCTTTCCAACTTCCCATCATCCACCTCTCCTCTGAAGAGTGGGCAACTTGGCAGAGTCCCCAGGGCGGCCAGCTTTGTCCTTGACACAGTGATTTTTAGATTTGGACACTCCCCACTCTCCTGCCCCTCTGGTCATCATGCTGAGTCTTGTTCCTCTCATTCAGAACACAGACCATCATTCACGCCCCTTTCACCCACCCCATAACCCTTCCCTGAGGACCCACTGTGTGCTTCATGCCCTACTCAGTGGGTGGAGCAGCGGGCAAGGGAGTCAAAGTAACATCTTCATCAAGGGAGATGCGCAAGGAGCAAATCCACCCACAAATGAAACCATGTGAGATCTCGGGAATGAGAGCTAAAGAGAAATGTAGCCAAAAAGGCACTGGGGAAGGACCAAGGGGCAGGGGCCGGGGGAGACCTCTCTGTGGAGGTCACTGGAGGTAATGGGGGAGACCCTCCTGGGCAGATGGAGCCACAAGGGCAGAGTGTGGATGTGGTGACCTGTGTGTTTAAAGAGCAGAGAGGACCCAGTGTGCTGACCAGAGAGGAGGACAGAGGAACCTGGAAGTTGTGGGAGGGGCAATGGGAACTGTCATGTCTGCTGAGCAAGGTGGACATCGTTGCTGGTGTGGGGACTGTGGTGGCCCAGTGGAGGTCAGAGCCCATGTGGGGTGAGGAGAGTGGAGTGGCAGCAATCATGGGAGATTGGTTACATGGTGGGGGGTACTTCATGTGCGTTTGTGTGCATATGCATGTATGCTCCTACACACATTCATTCCCTAGCTCTGTCTGCTGAAGCCATGGCATTCCAGTAGCAGCGAGCACACCTGGAGCCCTGATCCTGGCTTCTAAACACCATTCCCATTAAAAGGAACCAGGACTCCTTGCAGAAATGGCTGAGTTCAGGGCTGGCCAGGGAGAGTGTAGGTTGAGTCTGGAGCGTCCTATACCAGGAACTGAGGAAGGGCTCCAAGAATGATTGGGACAGGCTTGTATGCTGGTAGGAAGGTCCCATAGAGTGGGAGGGGGAGGGACAGGGCGCAGCCCATACCTGGGTAGGAAGGTATGGGCTCCAGGCTGGAAGGACATACACAGGCCTGGAGGAAAAGGGGCCTGAATCTGGCCTGGGATGATACGGTCAGGGACTGCAGGATCCAAAGGGAGGGAGCCTGTGGGTGATTAGTTGTTGGAACTGGGGAGCCAGGGGCCAGCTGGAAAGACAGAGGTGGTGGCTTGGGACTGTTTCAATGACATTCCTGGGGTATCTATGGGCTGCGCATATATGACCCACATTCACCTCCTTTCTGCTCCCACCTGAGGGGCTTCAATTCTCAGCAGCCTTCCCAAAGGTTGACCATCTGTCTCCCTCCTGACACTCTTTTCCGTGGTCACACCTCCCTGTCCAAGTGGCCATTCCCAACAGGAATGCCTGAGGCTTGACCTCCGGAGACCACACTGCCCGCAACTGCCCAACCTCACACGACCCCACGGCCATCTCCGAAACTGGCCCTGTTCCTCCATCCCTTGGTTGGTGGGCGTGCACTCGTGGGCCGGCGGAAGCTGGGCTTCTCTGGAGGCCGACCCCGTCCAGCGTGGGTCCCTCTGGGATCCAGTCAGCTTTGCCCCCCCCCCCCCCCGACGGCCGGCCTGAGCTGGGTGTGTGCAGGTAGCCGTGCAGAGTGCAGGTACGAGGTGCTGAATGCAGGGTGCAGGATGCCAGGTGGGAGTACGGGGCATGTGTGCGGGATGTAGTGCAGAATGCGTGTATGGGGGACGGGTGCAGGGCCAGGAGAGTCCCAGCTGTGGTCCAGTGGCCTCCACCCACGTCCCCTTGGCTGGGAAGCTGAGCAGGTCCGCAGCGGGGAGGCCTACGCTAGCGCAGGGCCCCGCGTGCAGCCCCTGGGGCACTGCGAGGGACGGATCAGGCCTGGGGTCCTCCGGAAGCCGGTTCCCCTAAGGCGGGCGCGGATTCTTTAAGCAGCTCGCGCACGCTCCTGGGGTCGGCACAGGGAGGAAGCGCGCGGGCGTGCGCGCGCCGGGGCCGCGGCCGGGCCGTGCGTGCGCGCGCGGCGTGCGCGGTGACGCGGCGTGGGGTTTCCCGAGGCTGCGGGCAGGGGCCGCCGCGCCCATCCCGATGGCTGGAGGCGTCTGAGGGGCGGACGGAGGCGGCGGCGGAGCGGGAGCGGGAGCGGGCGCGGGCGCGGGAGTGGAGCAGCCGCCGCGGGACCGGACCGATCCTCGCCGGCGCACCTGCCCGCAGCGCCCGCGGAGCGGCCCGAGCGCGACCACCTCCAGAGCGGCGGCCGAGGCGGCTGAGGCGGCGGGGCGCGGGCGCGTAAGGCGGGACGAGGCGCCGAGGTGAGCACTGCGGTCCCCTGCCCCTGCCCCTGCCCTTGCCCGGAGACCCGGGCCCCGGCCCCTCCCCCGCAGTCGCCCGCCAGAGCCGCCCCGCCCCCACCCTCCCCGCCCCCACCCCGCCGCCGGGCCGCGAGTCTTCCTGCCCCGCCCGGGTGGGGTCGCGGGCTGGGAGCGGGCGGGGACCCTGCGGGCTTCGGCTGGGGTCCGGGCCCTGGTCCGCGGTCGGGTGTCCCAGGTCTGGGGTCTGGGGTCCGGGATCTGCGGCCGGGGTCTGGGCTCTCTGGCCGGGATCGGGGTCCGGAGCTCCGGCTCCGGGGCAGGGGTCGGAGGGGTCGGGGTCTGGGCGCGGGGGCCCTGGGATTCCGGGTCTAGGTCTGCGTTCCGAGTTCTGGGGTCCCGGTTCCAGGCTCGCGGTCCCGGGTTCCAGGTCCGGGGTCGGGGTCCGCGGTCCTGGGTCCTGAGGCGGGGTCGAGTATCGGGGTCCGCGGCCCCGGGTCCTGAGGCGGCGTCCGCGACCTGGGGTCCTGGGTCCGGGGTCCGCGGTCCGAATCCGGGCCGACCTCCCTAGGGGCTGTGCGCCGGAGGCTGGCCCTGGAGGGGGTGCGCTGGGCCGGGGTCTGTAGGCCGGCCGGGCCGGGGCCGCGAGAACAAAGGGAGCGGCGGGGCTCTGCAGCGGCTAGAGGTGCTCGTCCTTTGCCTGGGGGAACGTTGTGCTTTAAATACAGCTTTTCTGGGGACTTTGAAGTTAGTGTGTGGTGGCGACACGGCGGAGGAGGGGGGACGGTGAAATGAGGAAGCTGAGGCGCGGCCAGGGCCGGGCGCCGCTGGCGGTCCGGGGCGGATCGAAGGCCGGCAGACAAAGAGCGGTGCTGGGGAGACCGAGCGGTGCGCTTCTCGGCCGTTTCGTTTTTAGCGAAAAGTGGGAGGCAGCCCCGCCGCGAGCCCGCTGTCGTTTCCCCCTCGCCGGGTGCGGCGCCGGCGGGGCGGGGCGGGGGCTGGGGGGGGGTGCCGGCGGCGGGGCCCGGCCGGGGTCCCGGCGCCCCCCGCCCCGGCGCCGAATGAATGGCTCGGGCCAGGCCCCGCTACAAGATGGCGCGTCGCCGCCGCTGCCATTGTCAGCCGCCGCGCGCTCCCGGCCTCCTGCGCCCCGATTGTGTTTTGGGCCCCATTTACATTATTTAGAAGGACCGGGGCGGGGGGGGGGAGGGAGGAAGTAACCCCAGGCTGCGTGTCCCCCTTCGCCCTGCGAGCTCTTCGCTGGCAGCGGGTGGGGGGGAGGAGTTGAGCAGACAATTCCGCCCGGGTGGTGGCCGAGCCCTCGGACTTTTGAAGACCCCCCCCCCCCGTATTTTTCCTTGCGGATTGTTTGTGATTCAGAAGATATTTAAATATGTCTTAAGTCCTTTAAATTACACAGTTGGCATACGGAAGTAGTATTAGCTGTGTATGCTTAATTCCTCTTTATGGAGGCTTTTTAGTTGGGATCGTGAGATCCATTTACTGAAGAAAAACAGCGATGTGTGAGTTTTCATGTTGGGAAGGGAGGTTGCTGGGCACTGACAGCTACAGAATACTGAATTCATGTGTCAGTGATGTAGACATCTTTATCTGTAGTTTTAGTGTGGGGGGTCTTTTTTGTGTGTTTTCGTTTTTACTGTCCATCTGATTGCACTGATCTCAATATTTGATGGCTAAGCAGCTGCTTGAGAGATTGATTATTAACTAGGAAAACATGTATATTATGTTTATGATGAGCAAATAGATGGACGTATTAGCTTTGTAAGAAGTTCCTTTCAACTGTAGATACTGGTAAGGTCTTTAGAGAGTTATTATCAATAAGAATTTTACATGAATTTTTTGTTTTCGAATTTGAAACTTTAGTATTTTGGGGGGGTAGAGGGGTTCTTTATTTGAAAATAAGGTTTTAGTTTGAATTCTATTAAGATAGAAAGGGTCTATTCTAGATTCTTCCGGAAGGTATATATTGCAACAAGAAAGTGAATAGGCAGTTCCTTTTTTGCTTCCTTACTAATATTGGGTGTGTGGGTGGGGACAGAGTTGGTGCCACCAACATGGAAACAGGTCTGAGAACCTCTACACAGCATGACTGGACCGTAGCTTTCAGCTTGATTTAACTTTCTAACAACTAGAACTGGCCAGAAATGGAGAGCAACTGGAATGGTTGGTTAGAGACCAGTCCTTTCAGACCCTGTAGTGGGGCTGGGGGGGTGGGATCTCTGGCAGCTCTGAGGCTGGACTTGCAAGGCTTCTGCCCAGGTGGAGACTCCCGCCTTGCTTATGAGCTTCTGGATTCAGGGGCATTGTAAGTGCTACAAGTTTTTCTTAGAAGTGAAAATTTAGGAAAGCAAAGTTAAGTTTTGTGATTGTGCCGGTGATTTATTCCCATTTCTTTCTGCTGGTTAGGGCTACAGTGTTAGTGTTAGGGCTACATTTCATCTTCTGTTGGAATGATTCAAAAGTGTGCATATAGAGGAAATTGTTCAACCATGCAGTTTTTATTCAGAATCGATTCTTTCTCTTTCTTTCTTTCTTTCTTTCTTTCTTTCTTTCTTTCTT
>NW_024425786.1:787238-824313 GCF_017311325.1 Ursus maritimus | reverse complement strand
CTCCCTTCCTCCCTTCCTCCCTTCCTCCCTTCCTCCCTTCCTCCCTTCCTCCCTTCCCTTCCCTTCCCTTCCCTTCCCTTCCCTTCCTTTTCTTTTCTTTTCTTTTCTTTTCTTTTCTTTTCTTTTCTTTTCTTTTCTTGATTTTATTTGACAGAGAGAGAGGCAGCAAGAGAGGGAACACAAGCAGGGGGAGTGGAAGAGGGAGAAGCAGGCTTCCGCTGAGCAGGGAGCCTGATGCCTGCAGGGCTCCATCACAGAACATGATCTTGACCGAGCCGAAGGCAGACTAACAACTGAGCCACCCAGGCGCCCCAGAATTGATACTTTTTTTTTTTTTAAAGATTTTATTTTCTTTTCTTTTCTTTTCTTTTCTTTTCTTTTCTTTTCTTTTCTTTTCTTGATTTTATTTGACAGAGAGAGAGGCAGCAAGAGAGGGAACACAAGCAGGGGGAGTGGAAGAGGGAGAAGCAGGCTTCCCGCTGAGCAGGGAGCCTGATGCCATGCAGGGCTCCATCACAGAACACTGGGATCTTGACCTGAGCCGAAGGCAGACACTTAACAACTGAGCCACCCAGGCGCCCCAGAATTGATACTTTTTTTTTTTTTTTAAAGATTTTATTTATTTATTTGACAGAGATAGAGACAGCCAGCGAGAGAGGGAACACAAGCAGGGGGAGTGGGAGAGGAAGAAGCAGGCTCACAGTGGAGGAGCCTGATGTGGGGCTCGATCCCATAACACCGGGATCACGCCCTGAGCCGAAGGCAGACGCTTAACCGCTGTGCCACCCAGGCGCCCCAAGAATTAATACTTTCTTAAATGAACACCTATTGGAGAAAAACTATTCCTCTAGTATGATATTGAGTTAACCATGGGGCTCTATGGATATCACATAAGTACTCAGCCATGTAATTAATGTCCATTGAAGGACATGAATGATACCTTAATAAAGATTCCTCTTTGTTTAATGTTTTGAGTTATTTCTGTTTTGGGGGGAGTTGTAAGTTTCCTTAGATTGAATTTTCATCTCAGAAAAGACTGTTAAAAGACTGCAGAATAATGTACTTTTTTTTTTAAAGATTTTATTTATTTATGTGAGAGCGAGACAGCACCAGTAGGGACAGAGGGAGAGGGACAAGCAGACTCCCTGCTGAGTGGGGAGTCTGACTCTGGGCCAGGACCCAGGACCTGAGCCAAAGTCAGACACTTAACTGACTGAGCCATCCAGGCGCCCCTGTACGGTCTTTTTTTAGAGTAAAACTTAAAAGTTCTTTTCAGATTTTTTTCATGCCTAGTGACTTTGATTGCTAAGCTTGAGTCACCTTGGTAGACTTATACAGTGACAGCTTGAGAAAGGGACTGATTTTATGAGGAGTTAACTTATTTTTCAAAGCTCTGTTCTGTTACTTTTTACTTTGCTAAAAATTTCTATGTCGTCCATTGGTTTGTTTGAAAAAGTTGTATTTCTACAAATCGCTTTGAGAAAGGTCTTCAGGATATCTTTAGATTTACCTACCTGCCATCAGTTGGCTTTTGGGCTAATACATTCTTTAAGGACTAACAATGATCTTATTTTAGACAATAAATGTAGTATTGGCATTTATCATAGTTTCTTTTCTGGATTGTTTTTTCTCTGCCCATGTTGGTTTCTCTGGCTCATGTTGGTCTCCAAATTGGATTAAATTCTTACTGTCTACAGACTTTGGCTTTTAAAAGCATTAGTGGATTGGTAACAGATATTCTCAATGTTATTATCTGGGCTTGACCATATGGCATGCTATATTATTTTGAAAAGTCTGTTAGTGCAAGTCTAGTAAGGCAATGAGCAAAAATCTTAGAATCTTTTGACCCTGGGGTTAAAACCCTGGGAAAAATTCCGATTTCGGGTTTGCTTTCATTGCTGCATGGTTAGAGAAATTATGAAGTAAGATGGGACAGTTAAGTGTTCCGTTTAGTGAAGAGAGAATGAAGAGATAAAGAGAGGCTTAAATTGACACTGAGGTCAGAGACGCATTTCACAAACGTAATGTGTAAAGGTGGAAGGAAGGCTGGTCTAAACATATGTGGGTGTGTGTGCATACGTTGGGTAATGCAACATCATGTTGACTATTCTGGTAAAAAAATGGAACAGCACTGGTGTTTAAAGCTGTGTGTTTTGTTCCAGAACTCTTATTTAGGAAATATAGGCAATCTATAGCATTCAAACTGGTCAGAGGAATGCCAAAAGCTTTTTAACCCTTTCACTTCTGTTGTGGCAGTGCCTTGCGTTAGGTGCCACAGTGATCCCTGGAAAGAAATTCCTGCTGGCTTCCAGTGATAGAAAAGCTTCTTTTATAGAGCAGTGTTGCCTTCTTTTTCTTAAAGACTTAAGTAAATATCCACTTATTTCACTTACTCAAGTTCTGGGGACGCCATTTCTACAAACACAGATTTAAAAGACCAGGGGCGGGGCGCCTGGGTGGCACAGCGGTTGAGCGTCTGCCTTCGGCTCAGGGCGTGATCCTGGCCTGATGGGATCGAGCCCCACATCAGGCTCCTCCGCTATGAGCCTGCTTCTTCCTCTCCCACTCCCCCTGCTTGTGTTCCCTCTCTCGCTGGCTGTCTCTCTCTCTGCCAAATAAATAAATAAAATCTTTAAAAAAAAAAAAAATAAATAAAAGACCAGGGGCATCCTGCTGGATGGGTCAGTAAGCCTGCGACTCCTGATCTGCGGGTGGAGAGTTTGAGCCCCACACTGGGGGTAGAGATTACTTAAAAAGATAAAAAATAAAAAAGTTAAAGATCAAGTCAAGATTACCTAGGGTAGTTTTTAAGAGATGATTCAGTTGAACCTATATTGCCACTGATAAAAGGTTATGATTTAGGAGTTAGCCGCTCCAAGCTCTTATAATGCATTTTACCAATAGGGAAAAAGACTTGTATGTTTATTCTTTAGCCTGTTGGGACTGGAATTACCAGGGAATTGGTTGAACATACTGGTTACTTGTGGATAATTGTATATTTATGTGTATCTGTCTCCTGACTTAATCCTGTGGTAATTATAAAATATATTTTTGATGAATATTATAGATTCTCTTGACTGACTGTCCAAGTGTTGTAGTTGATAAAGCTTTTAAAAATTCCGGACACTTTCTAATTACACAAGAGAGTGTTAAGTGTTAAAGCCTGTACAGTAGGTTTTCAAAAAATTGTCATAGGAACTTCAAAAAATAATTCCTAACTTCTTGAGAGGGAGAGAAATTCCCTCCTTTCTGAGAGGTCTGCCACTGTGGAGTTAGGGCACAGTTCTGGAACTCAATTTGCTGGTTTGGGTGTGCATTTTGACTTCTGTCTGTTCCCTTATCTGTAAAGCAGGTGTTCTAGAACCTCCTTCCTAGGGTGGGTTTGAGGGTGGAGTGAGCAGAGAGACATGAGAAGCTCTTAGAGCAGTGCCTTGCCTACAGGACACCCTTTAGCCATTTCTGCTGCTAGTGGCCTTGCTTTGTAAAAATCCCTTTAACTGTGGTGATGTTAAATGTTATAAGAAGACAGTTTACTACGAGATTTGTTTTTTCTTTCTTCCTAATGGTTCCACAGGAATGTTATTAATTCGGAGGGCGGAATATCTGTATCAGATGTCTTTGCAAATCCGTCCTTTCTTTACTACCTCACTTTCTCTGGAGTCTTCCCATGTTGTTTTCTTGAAGGGCGTTCTTTACCTTTATAGGAGAATTTTTTTTTTAAAGATTTTATTTATTTATTTGACAGAGATAGAGACAGCCAGCAAGAGAGGGAACACAAGCAGGGGGAGTGGGAGAGGAAGAAGCAGGCTCATAGCGGAGGAGCCTGACATGGGGCTCGATCCCAGAACGCCGGGATCACGCCCTGAGCCGAAGGCAGACGCTTAACAACTGCGCCACCCAGGCGCCCCTTTATAGGAGAATTTTGATACTATAATTAATTTTGAAAACTAGCAAAAATTATTGTTTATTTTTCAAAAGATTTCACCACACCCCCTGTGATGCTGATTTTTTTTTAATTTTTTTTATTTTACAAAACTTCTTTTGGTGTCTCTTGATTTGCCAGTTAGTGATAATAACAATGAAATATTTTTCATTTATTTTTATAAATACTATAACTGGAAATTTGTTTAACAAGTGCTTATTCAGCACCTTCTCCGGTAGGTGCTGAGGCTATAAACTGCCAAAGAATGGGTGTGTCCCAGGGCCTCACTGAGTTTATAGTTTAATAGCCTGACAAGCAGGTGCCAAGGAGAAATTCAAGGGCAGGGGGTTACAGGGACAGCTAGAGATAATGACTGAGTCAGATGCTTAGTCGACCCAGGTGCCTGAGGAATAAAGTGTGTTTTAAAAGTTGACACCTGAAGGACCCTCTAGGTGGAGCCTGTCTGGCATGCAGTTGGTGGGTGGGGGAAAGGAAAGTGGGTTTGAAGCTGAGGAGATGGTGTGTTTTTCATGCAGCCACCAATTGGCCTCCTTCACCCACTATGTCTCCAGCACCCAGAACAGTGTCTCCTGTGTGGTAGTGGTAGGTGCTCTGTAATTATTGAATGAAAGAGAGCATGGCTCATCAGGGATGGAAGTTCCAAAGGGCTGGAGGGCGGTGAGAAATGGACACTGAGAGGTTAGAGCCTTAGGAAAGAGTTGTGCTTTTACCTTGAGGGCTCTGGGGAACCTATAAAGTGTTTTAAAAACAGAGATTGGCCTAATCTGGGCCATGGTGTGGTACTTGAGCTTGGGGCATGTTCAGATGAGGTAGGAAGACTTGCCAAAGATGGCCATATGGGGTGCTGGTGTGAGAGGAAGGGGTCTGCACTAGGGTGGTAAAGCTGGTGACTGAAAGACAGGATGGCTGCACGGAAGGCAAGAAGAGAAGAAGACCACAGATGTCTGTCCTGGGCATCTGGGTGGATATCTGGCATTTACTGAAATAAGGAGCAGTGGTTTAGTGGGGCTGGGGTGGGGTGGATCATGAGTTCAGTTTATGCATGTTGGGTTGGAGGACATTAGGAAACCTTCATCAAGGGTGGGTCAGTCCTTAGGCTTTCGGCTCCTCTCCCTGTAAAGCTCTTCTCCTAGAGGTTGGTTTGTACAGTTCACTGCCTTCATTCACGTCTTTGTTCAAATATCCCCTCCTCAGAGGTCATTCTCTCATCTCATTAATCTCTACCATTTTACCTTGCTCTGCTTTCCTAGTCCTTGTGCTGATCTCCCTGCTAGTTCTAAGCTCCATGAAAACAAGAATTTTGGTTCACTGCAGTATTACCAACCTCTGAAACAGGATGCCCCAAAATATTTGGATTTTGTATATGTAAATGTGGAGGTCTGGAGGAGTGGTCTGGATTGGAGGCAGGCCTTTCAGAGTTAACACTATTTAGATGGTAATTGAAGTTTTGGGAATAATGATTACTAGGAGCAGGGGGTCTTAAAGTATGATCAGTGGACTCCTGGGGGTCCCTGAGACCCTTTTGTGTGGTTCATCGGGTCAGAGCTACTTACACAGCCATTAAGATGCTATTTGACGTTCACTGTGGTGTTGTTTGCGTTGATGGTACAAAAGCAGTGGTGGGTCAACTGCTGGTTCTTTAATACAGATCAAGGCTGTTGATATCAAACCAGGTATATATTGTAGTCATAGTACTCTTCACCACCATGAACTTGTGTTTAAAAAAATCCAGTTTAATGTCTTTGATGAAGCATAAAAATTAATTTTATTAAACTTTAACCCTGAGTACCCATTTTTTCCCTGGCTGTGAGATGAAATGGGAAGCAGGCGTAACGCACTACTGCATCTCAAAGTACAGTAGCGGTCTCCTGGACAAGTGGCTGTGCCACAGCGTTGAAAGAGCAGCTGACAGAAGAGGATGGCCCTTTAGATGGGTTATTTATACGACAGATACCTTCTTGAAAATGAAGGAAGTGAACCAGATATTTCAAGGAATGTAACTGACAGTATTGTTGACAGTGATAAAATTTGAGCTTTCAAATGGAAATTAGAATTTTGGAAAACTTGATTCTGCTATCATGAACTTGACAGCTTCCCAGTATTTAAAGACTTTTCTTATAGGTGATGATGTTTAGGAAATGTTTCTTTTTATATTATGTAATGAAATGTGTCAACATTTGAAAGATTTGCTTAATTCAGTGAACTGATAGTTTCCCAATGTCCTGTGTGTGATGCTGCTAATGCACAGATGGTAAGAGATCCATTCAGGGGGCGCCTGGGGGCGCAGGCGTTGAGCGTCTGCCTTCGGCTCAGGACGTGATCCCGGTGCTCTGGGATCGAGCCCCACATCAGGCTCCTCCGCTGGGAGCCTGCTTCTTCCTCTCCCCCTCCCCCTGCTTGTGTTCCCTCTCTCGCTGGCTGTTTCTCTATCTCTGTCAAATAAATAAATAAAATCTTAAAAAAAAAAAAAGATTTTATTTATTTGAGAGAGAAAGAGAGCACAAACGGGGAGGGGCAGAGGGGCAAGCAGACCCTGCGCTGAACGCGGAGCCCGACAGTGGGGCTCAATCCCAGGACCCTGAGATCATGACCTGAGCTGAAGTCAGATGCTTAACCGGCTGAGCCACCCAGGCGCCCCATTTTTTTTTAGCTATTTTTTTGAAAGATTATTTATTTGAGAGAGTGAAAGAGAAAGAGACTGAGAGAATGAGTGGGAGGAGGGGCAGAGGGAGAAGCAGACTCCCTGCAGAGCAGGGAGCCTGATGGAGGACTCAATCCCAGGACCCCGGGATCATGACCTGAGCTGAAGGCAGACGTTTAACCAACTGCACCACCCAGGCACCCTTTTAGCTATTTTTTTGTAAAAAATGTCCTTTATGGTAATATGTAATAGGCTTATTAAACATTTTTTTTTCCCAAAGATTTTATTTATTTATTTGACAGAGATAGAGACAGCCAGCGAGAGAGGGAACACAAGCAGGGGGAGCGGAAGAGCCTGATGTGGGGCTCGATCCCATAACGCCGGGATCACGCCCTGAGCCGAAGGCAGGCGCTTAACCGCTGTGCCACCCAGGCGCCCCGGCTTATTAAACATTTTAAGACCTTCTCTGTTTTAATTTCAAACATAGTAAATATCCATAGATATAACCCACAGAAACAAAGCCCTCTGATCCTAGGTAATTAAGAGTGTGTGTGTGGGGGGGCGCCTGGGTGCTCAGTCGTTAAGCGTCTGCCTTTGGCTCAGGTCCTGATCCCAGCGTTCTGTGATCGAGCCCCGCATCGCATCGGGCTCCCTGCTCAGCAGGAAGCCTGCTTCTTCCTCTCCCACTCCCCCTGCTTGTGTTCCCTCTCTCGCTGGCTGTTTCTCTCTCTCTGTCAAATAAATAAAATCTTAAAAAAAAAAAAAAAGTATGGAGGGAGCCTAAGAACAAGCCATCTGAACAGCAGTGATCTGGAGAGCAGTGCAGTGGTTAAACCAGCTGGGCCGCATCTAGGGTATTGGCCCAGGGTGCCCACAGGGACCAGAGAGGTCCTTATCTGAAGACAGGCACTCTGTCCTGATGTGTCATCCACCCCCCTCCCCCCGCTGTTTGAGCATGTGGGTGTAGGACTGCCTTTTCCTGGGGAGAAGAACCCAGAGATTTCTCTAAAGGTTGAAAACCCATTGGTGTAGCTGGAGAAGAGGCCTTGGGACAGAGCCCTAAGGGGGGTGTGTGCTTTAAGGGTGGGTAGAGGAAGAGAAGCTCCTAAAAGAGTGATCAGAAGTTGGGAGAGTATCAGAATATAGTGTTAGTGCCTGGGACAGTCTTGGGCACGGGTGGGGTGGGGGTGGTCAGGGTAGCAAATTTGGCTGAGAGAAGTAGACCAGAGGATTTACTGCCAGGATTCCCCAGGGCCAAGGATTGGCAGTGTGGTGTGGGAGGCTCTGAAGGAAAGGGGTGGAGAGGCAGTGAGGAGGGAGGGCTCTGTTCTGTCTGATTTCAGGTAGAGTAGCTAGAGCATTGTCAGGTGTGGAGAGGAAGGAACCTGTAGAGGAGAAGCGGGAGCAGCGGAGCAGTGCTAGGGAGCATCTGCTGTTGAGGCAGTGAGGAGAGACACCGACTCTCCCTTGGTGAGAGGGACATCTGTCAGGTGGGGGAAAAGACTGCTGAACAACAAGGCAGAGCAGCGCCATAGTGGTTGCAAGAATTTCATTTTTTAAAGAAAGATTTGATTTATTTGTTAGAACACAGGTCGGGGGAGGGGCAAAGGAAGAGGGAGAGGCAGACTCCCCACTGAGCAGGGAGCCTGACACACACCACGGACCCTGGGATCATGACCTGAGCCAAAGGCAGATGCTTCACCAGCTGAACCACCCAGGCGCCCCACTAGAATTTCATCTTAAAGCCAGAGGTTAAAGCAATTGAGCAGCGAGCAGGAGATGGTGAGAGGATGAACAGGATCTGGGCAAAGAGAAGCCCCAGGGCAGGACTGCGCTTGGACTGATAATCTCCACTTGGCGTAGATGTTTATATATATAAACCATGTTGGGAGAAGTACTTCAGGATTTCCCTGTTGAAATATATTCTTCAGACCTTGGCCTGGCACCTCCACCTGGCATTACGTTGGCAGTAGATGGACTTTCATTTTGCCCTGTTGGTGATCCCGATGCTATTAGCTCATGTTTGTCGGGTGCCTACTATGCCGGGCACCATGCTGAGAACTTTGTCATTACCATGTGATTCTCACATCAGCTCTGAGGCTGGTACTAGGAATAGCCCCATTGCACAGATGGCCAAACCTACGGGGATCAAGCAGCAGGACCCATGTTTGAACTTGAGTCATTTGCCTCCAGAGCCTGTGCTCTTAATTATTACACTGTGGACCCTCTAGCATGAGCTCTTCTCCCTTACTCTTTCATCTTGGAAAACTTATGTGTCTGCATCTGCTCCTTCATATATTATTAAAAGGAAGACTCTTCCACTTGAAAACATATTTACCAACCGTTTTATCTTCAGTTTTTTCAGGGGCTCTGTTCTACCTTCGAACATGACAAGGTCTTTTTTTTTTTTTTTTTTTTTTTTAAGTTTTAAGTAATCTCTATGCCCAACTTGGGGCTTAAACCCACGACCCCGAGACCAAGAGTTGCATGCTCTTCCAACTGACCCAGCCAGGCACCCCTAAGATGACTGAGTCTTGTATAACTTAACCTCCTAGTTAATCTTTGTATTTTTTTCAGCCACTCCTTGGACAGACGGTCTGTTTCCACTGCTATAGTTCTCTATCCTCTTCTCATTCTCTGAGGATCTCTTTGTTCCCGTTCCCCCTCAGCCACCAATGTCGTTTTTATAAAGATGTCCTTTTTGGGGCGCCTGGGTGTCTCAGTTAAGCATCTCCCTTCAGCTCAGGTCATGATCCCAGGGTCTTGGGATCAAGCCCTGCATCTGGTGCCCTGCTCAGCAAGGAGCCTGCTTCTCCCTCTCCCTCTGCCCGCCACTACCCCCCCCCCCGGACCTCCCCATCGCTTGTGCTCACTCACTCTCACTCTCAAAATCTTTATTTTTTTTAAAGATTTATTTATTTGAGAGAGAGACACACGCACAAGTAGGGGGAGCAGCAGGCAGAGGGAGAGGGAGCCCGATGTGGGGCTTCATCCCAGGACCCTGGAATCATGACCTGAGCCAAAGGCAGACGCTTCCCTGACTGAGCCACCCAGGAGCCCCTAAGTGAGTTATTTCTTTTCTTTTTTTTTTTTTTAATTTTTATTTATTTATTTTTTTTATAATGATTTTTTATTATATTATGTTAGTCACTGTACAGTACATCCCCGGTTTTCGATGTAAGGCTCGATGATTCATTAGTTGTGTATAACACCCAGTGCACCATGCAATATGTGCCCTCCTTACTACCCATCCAGTTTTCTCATCTCAGGGTAGTTGTGAGGATTAAATGAGATGGTGCAAATAAAATGCTTACCCTCCTGCTTAGCGTGGTGGAAGAGCTGGAGTGTTTACTTCTGTTACCACTGCCACTTAGGGTGTTTGGCCCCTTTGCCCTCCTCCTTCCCTCAGGTGCTTCTCCAAGCCGACTTATGCTCTGTATTACTATCATTGTGGTTGCCTTCTTAGTTAAAGTTTCAGGGGTTCTTCTGCTTAGTTTTGAGGTGGTACTCTGTTGCTTTCCTGTGGGTGCCATAAGAAATTATCACAGACTGAAGGGCTGGAACAACAAATTTACTCTCTCAGTTTTGGAGGTTGGAAGTCTGAAACCAGGATGTTGGCTGGGCAGCTACCTCTGCTTCTTTCTAGCTTCTGGTGGTTGCCAGCAGTCTAGTTTTTGTCTCTGTTTTCACTTGGCCTCTCAGTGCACGTCTCTGCTCTTACAAGATATGCCAGTCGTTGGGTTAGGGTCCACACTAATGATATTTGCAAAGACTTTCTCCAAATAAAGTCACACCTACAGGTGGATAGTAATTTTCAGGGGGTACTGTTTTGTTGTGTTTTTAAAGATGTATTTATTTATTTATTTATTTATTTATTTGACAGAGACCACAAGCAGGGCAGGTGGCAGAAGGAGAGGGAGAAGCAGGCTCCTCGCTGAGCGGGGAGCCAGTGTGGGGCTCAATCTCAGGACTCTGGGATCATGACCCAAGCCGAAGGCAGGTGCTTAACGGACTGAACCACTCAGGCACCCCTCAGGGGATACTGTTAAAAAAAACCCAGTGTAGTTACCTGGAGCTTCATCCTTAACCCTGTTCTCCTTGGGTTCCTAACTCCCTGTCTCCTATGTCCTTCCCTTTCCTTCATGGCCAAGCTTGTAAATAGAAGACTTAGTTGCAAGTTAAAGAAACCAGTAAGAGAGAACTTGAATAGAAAGGTAAATGTTTTATAAGGTTTCTTGATGTCTCACAGAACCAAAGCTCAGGAACAGAGCTGGGCTTTTCAGGTCGGGGTGGGGTCAGGGGTGAAAAAAACCATTGAGAGTCTCTGTCTATCTCCTTTCTATTTTCCTTGTCTGTAAGCACCTCTCTGCTTCTGCTTGAGGTAAGAAAGCTCTCTGAAATTTTTTTTTTCTCTCTGTTTTCAGCATCTTCTGTCTCTTGACATTGAACTCGCTTGACCATTACTGCCACTTTGAAACACTCTTCTGTCTTGGTTCCTGGCTCTTTTGCTTACCTTTTGTTTGTCCTGCTTGGTTTCTTTCCAGGTTTCCTCTTTTGTCTGCCCTACATGCCCTCAGTTGTCTGGCATTTCTCAGTCTTGAGTCCAGGATTCTCTACATTCTTGGACTCTCAGGTGATCATGGCTGTTCCCATCTGTTGTCTCTTTTAAATCCTGTTTACTGATGGTGATGACTCCCAAATTTGTAACTCCCAAATTTCCAGCCTTTCTGACCTCCAGACCCATCCATCAGCTTGTCCACCTTGCGTCCCCATTCCTTTTGCTGTTTTCAGTACTGAGTCCTTAATCCTTTAGGTTTCAGTTTGAATGTCTCCTCCTCAAATAGGCTTTTCCTGGTCACCCCTGTTGTTGGTCACGTTGTTTGGCCACAGTTACCATTTCATGGCATTCACTTCATGTGGTAGTGACAGTGGTGAAGCCCTGCCTCTTTTTTCTCCCTAACCAGCCCAGGTTGGAAGCAGAGGGCACACCAGTTGAGCTGTGTATGTGGGCAGGGTTAGTTCTCGAACCTGTGAGTCAAGACTCCCTGGAAGTGTCCATCAGCCCTTTTGTAAGCCCAGGATTGGGGGGTTTTAGAGAAGTGCCCCAAGTGAATCTGCTACGCGGGTTAGGCGACAGTGGCCTGTGAAGCCATATGATGAGTACCTCAACTTCCAGGCAGTTTTCCTGAGAATGGATAAGAGAGTTCTTGACACCAATGGAATTTGGGTTTGGGGTGGCTTCTGTAGACCCAGAGACAGGAGAAGGGAGGCCAGAGAGGTTTCTTGGGCGTTGATGGAATCAGAGCAGGGGAGTCTTGGTGCCTTACACTTTTGGGGAAGGTATTTAAAACATGCCTTTTGAATCAATAAGTAACCATCATGCTCCCTATACCTTTTCTTAAAATAGGGGAACTGACCAATACGCATTTCCCGTAATTTAAAACTTGACATATTCAGGAAGATGCTGGGCTCCTGAGGAGCAGGCTGCATTTTGAGGAAGTTCCCGTCAGCTCTGAAAGAAGAGCTTTAAAATAGTAGCCCTTCCAGGGGCGCCTGGGTGGCTCAGTTGTTAAGCGTCTGCCTTCGGCTCAGGGCGTGATCCCAGCGTTCTGGGATCGAGTCCCACATCGGGCTCCTCCGCTGGGAGCCTGCTTCTTCCTCTCCCACTCCCCCTACTTGTGTTCCCTCTCTCGCTGGCTGTCTCTAGTTGGCTGTCTCTGTGTCAAATAAATAAAATCTTAAAAAAAAAAAATTGTAGCTCTTCCGGTTCAAACGTTTGCTCCCAGATTTAGATAAAGCTAACTTAAAAACATAATAAAATTAAAAGCTTCTAAAATTGTTGAGATTAATGTTGTGAGTCAGTAGGTAAATCATTCTTTTTTTAACAGCAGAGCAGCCTTGTAGGCTTGATAACTATACTTGATTCGAAGAACTTAACAACATGTAGGTTTTTATATAATAAATATGTTTTTAAAAAATGTTATTTTTTTAAAAGATTTTATTTATTTATTTGACAGAGCACAAGCAGGGGGAGCAACAAGCAGAGGGAGAAACAAGCAGAGGGAGAGGGAGAAGCAGACTCCCTGCTGAGAGCAAGGAGCCCAGTGCGGGGCTTAATCCCAGGACCCCAGGATCATGACCTGAGCTGAAGGCAGACGCTTAACCAACTGAGCCACCCAGGCGTCATCCTGTGTTATTTTTTTAAATGACCGTATACGTGTTGGTATGCAGCAGTGAGCAGTCTGGATAGAATAAAGACCGCCTGCCCCACTCCTAGAAGTTGTACATTTCTCCATCTCCAGTAAAAAGGGTTTTTGTTTGTTTGTTTTTTATTTTAAAGATTTTATTTATTTATTTGACAAGACAGCTAGAGAGGGAAGACAAGCAGGGGGAGTAGGAGAGAAGAGAGAAGCAGGCTTCCCACGGAGCAGGGAGCCCGATGTGGGGCTCGATCCCAGGACCCTGGGATGATGACCTGAGCTGAAGGCAGACACTTAACTGACTGAGCCACCTGGGTGTGCCCCAGTAAATAACTTTTTTATGTTGCTTTTAATTTCTGTATTTCAGATCAGCCTTGTATGATAGAATTCTTTTTCAGTGATGGAAATACTTTATCATCTGCATTGTTCTGTATGGTAGCTCCTAGCCACATGTGGCTATTGAGCACTTAAAATACGGCTCAAGTGACTAAGGGACTTTTAGTTTTATTTAGTTTTAATACGCTTAAGTTTAAAAAACCACATGTGGCTACTCACTGCTGTGCTGAATAGCACAGTCCTAGATTGAGCACCTGGGTTGCCATTAGTAGAAATTTGGGAGGTATGAGGAAAAGTCTCCATATAAGGTGGATGAGAATTTGGGAAATTTTAGTCCATTCAGAACTTCTATTTAGCATCCCTTACATATCTGTGGTTAGGAACCTATATTGTGTAAATCTTGAGATGTTTGTCAAATGTGTTAAATTTATGTTTAAAGATTTATTATTTTTTTTAGAGGAAGAGAGCACATGTGCACACGGCAGGGGGAAGAGGCAGAAGGGGAGGGAGAGAGGGGAAGAATCTCAAGCAGACTCTGTGATGAGCATGGAGCCTGACTTGGGGCTCCATCCCAGTACCCAGAGATCATGACCTGAGGCAAAACCAAGAGTCAGATGCTTAACTGACTGAGCCACCCAGGCGCCCCTGTGATAAATGTATGTTTAAAAGAATAGTTTATATTGTGGCGCCTGGGCGGCACAGCGGTTAAGCGTCTGCCTTCGGCTCAGGGCGTGATCCCAGCGTTATGGGATCGAGCCCCACATCAGGCTCCTCTGCTATGAGCCTGCTTCTTCCTCTCCCACTCCCCCTGCTTGTGTTCCCTCTATCGCTGGCTTTCTCTATCTCTGTCAAATAAATAAATAAAATCTTAAAAAAAAAAAAAGAATAGTTTATATTGTATATAGAATTGAAATTTTGCTAGTCAAATTTACTTTTTTTTTTTTTAAGATTTTATTTATTTATCTGGAGAGAGTGCACCTGTGCACTCAAGCAGGATGGGGGGGGGCAGGTAGTGGGAGGGAGAAGAGAGAGTCTCAAGCCAACTCTGCACTGAGAATGGAGCCGGATGCAGGGCTTGATCTCACAACTCTGAGGCCGTGACCTGAGACAAAATCAAGAGTCAGATGCTTAACCAACTGAGCCACCCAGGTGCCCTAGTTAAATTTTCTTTCAAATATTTTACCATACACACACACACACACACACACACACACACGGTTCATAAACTTGCTGGATTTAAATCTTAGATTTTGGATCTTCGGTCTTGGTTTTGTCTAGTTTTAGCCATTTCTGTCTTCTGGAGTCTTTGGAATTCATCTGTTGGGGGCAAGGCACTGTGCTGAAAACACTCTCAAAGTACTTTATGTTTTTTGCATCTGTCTTGTTTCTTTTGTGGTAACAGAAGAGTGACATCCTTGTGGCTAATTTTCACAGGATTAAGGTAGAGGCTACCACCAGTGTCTGTTTCACTAAGTGTCCCTCGGAGACCAACGAGGAGGAAAAGAACATGTATCAACTCAGATCAGAAGTTAATGGAAAGAGACAGCGCAAAGAATGCCCCCAAAAGCAATGAACCCTTCCTTCCCTTGTGGAAATGTCAGTTCTCCTAGAGGTGCAGACAATATTTTGCTCTTGCTTTCTCTGGAGGGAGGGGTCTGTGTGGGAGAGGTGGAGAGAGAGAGAGAGAATCTTAAGCAGGCTCCACGCTCAGTATGGAGCCCAACACAGGGCTCGATCTCACAACCCCAAGATCATGACCTGAGCCAAAATCAAGAGTTGGACGCTTAACCTACTGAGCGACCCAGGTGCCCCTCTGCTCTTGGTTTTTGTCTGGAGGCATTTGTAGTTGTCACAGCTTGGGGTGTGCTGTAGGGTCGCTGCTCCACGACAGAGGGTTGGCCAGCCCGACATGTCAGCAGTGCCAGTGTCCGGAACTCTGACTTAAACTGATATGCATTGTGCAGTTAAGAAAAGTTCGTCACGGCCTTACCTCAGTATCTGTTGCTGCAAAACAGCAGACTGCCCTCAAACATGATGGCATAAAGGAGTAATGATGCATCACCTTTGTGTTGGGGGAGAGCTCAGCTGGGCGAGTCCACCTGTGCTCGGCATGGTGTTGGCTCTGCTCACTTATGCACTGGAGACATTTGGCAGGTGGGCTTGGGTCGCGTTTCCTGGATGGCCTCACCTGCATGGACTTTTAGCCAGGGCGCCTCTGTTCTCCACATGACCTCTCCAGCAGGCCAGCTAAGCCATCTTGTGGTGGCTGAGTTCTAAGAGGGCAGGAACAGAAATTGCTAGGCTTCTTGAAGCCACGCTTAGAAGTCACACAGCATCGCCATAGTTGTATTCTGTGTTGGTCAAAGCCAAGTTACAAAGTCCAGCCCAGACTGTAAGTGTAGGCAAATAGACTCTGGATCTTGATGGAAGGAGCTGCAAAGAATCTGTGGCCATTTTTTAAAACCCATCACAGACCTTTCTGTGGCATGGCATTTAGAATCGCCTGCTTTAGGATGTCCAGTTAATATTAAGATTGCTGTAGAATGAATTCCAAAAATGAATTCCTTATAAAGACAATTTATTTCAGGGTTTTTTTTTTTTTTAAGATTTTATTTATTTATTTGTCAGAGAGAGAGAGCAGAAGCAGGGGGAGTAGGCAGAGGGAGAAGCAGGCTCCCCGCTGAGCAGGGAACCCAGTGAGGGAGTCATCCTACGACCCTGGGATCATGACCTGAGCTGAAGGCAGATGCTTAACCGACTGAACCACCAGGCTCTCCAATTTATTTCAATTTATTTGCCAAATTCTTGCTAAATACTTAGTTTGAGCAATACATTGTGCTTGTTAATAATACGAGGAAATAGCTTTTAATTTTATTCTCATGGGCGAGACAACAAATCTAATGTTAGGGTGAGTGCTGTAGGGTACTGTATGGAGGAGAGGGGCTTGGCTTAAGGCAATTGGGGAAGGCTTTTGTGAGTGGATGACACCTGCACAGGGTGAGAGGGAGCCAGGTACGTGAGGGTGGAGAGCAATGATTGCAAAGGCTTTGAGATGGGGAGAACTACATGGCCAAAGCTTAGAGGGAAGACATCCTCAGTCACCTGACCCAGTTTGTGCAGGAGAGTGTCAGTTTACACCTGGTGAGCTGGGGTTCTGTCTGGTCAATGCCTTTGATTTTCAGAAGTGCCCTGGTGTGGACAGTGCATATTGTGGCTACCACACACTATGGAAAACTTTGTATTTTTTCTCGGTGCAGAGGGAAGCCATTGAAAGAGTTTAAGCAAGAAGTGACAAGATACGAATTTTAAAGAATTGTTCGGATTGCTGAATGAAGAATGCGTTGTTGGGGGGGAACGTAGAGGCAAAGATCATTTAAAGGCGGCTGGTGATGAGAACTGATGTGACTTGGCTAAGGATGGAGGGGTGAGGAGATGGAAAGAAATGGGTTGATTCCGGTCTGCTCTGGCAGTTGAGCCAACCAGAGTGCTGGTGCTGATGGACCAGGCATAGGGGACCAGGGAGAGGAAGGGGTCTAAGATGGCTGTTGTTTGCTTTGCAGACCTAGGGGATGGTGATGTGGGGCACTGAGATGAGGCCTAATGGGTGGGGCATGTTTGTTTCTGTTAGTGAGGATCAAGAGCTATGCTTGGACATTTGAAGTTCCAACTGACGGTAAGACAAGCAAGTGTAAGTGTTGGCTCATCAGTGTGTTGTTGGCCTGGAGTCCCGTCTGGAAGTCAGAGTTAGGATTCAAATTCTTGTGCAGGGATGCTATCACCTGTGCGTGGGAGTGGTGAGAGGGGGCAGGAATGCCAGCCATCAGAGGTCTGAAAGAGGAGGCATGGGCAGGGGTAGCTCTTCAGTTAAGGACGACTGCTTAGAGTGCTGTTGAAGAGTCTGGTGGAAAGGGGTGGAGAAGGGTCTCTTTGACTTAAGAACTTAAGGTACTAGGTGGTGGGCCCTTGAGGTGGCATGGTGGCAAGTAAAGCCACATTGGAGTGAGTTGGAACATGGGAGGTGAGGAAGGGGAGGCCAGCTGTGTTATGGGGTGACAAGAAGCTTTGTATGGAAGGGGCAGGGAGAGAGCTGAGGTGTTGGAAGGTCACGTGGGTGCTGTAGAGCGTTATATTTTTAAAGAGGGAGACTCTAAGCAGTGTGTTTATTTAGGTGCATACTAATCCCTCAGGATCTTGTAAGATGCAGATCCTGATTCAGTTGGTGGGGTGGGGCCGAGTTGGTCTTCTAACAGGCTCCGGGGTGCCTCTGGTGTTGCTGGTTCCTGGACCGCATACTGAGAAGCAAGCACAGACAGAAATAACTGGTAGGGAGATCAGTGCAACGGAGAGAGGCAGTAATAGCTGGCAAAACCCCTTGAAGCCAGGGGATTCTCATCTGCCTTTACTGCCCCAGGCCTGTCTTTTTTTTTTTTTTTTTTTTTTAAAGATTTTATTTATTTATTCGACAGAGATAGAGACAGCCAGCGAGAGAGGGAACACAAGCAGGGGGAGTGGGAGAGGAAGAAGCAGGCTCACAGCAGAGGAGCCCGATGCGGGGCTCGATCCCATAACGCCGGGATCACGCCCTGAGCCGAAGGCAGACGCCTAACCGCTGTGCTACTCAGGCGCCCCCCCAGGCCTGTCTTATCCTTGGTGCCAGCTCTTTGGATTGGCCTTTCATATCTGCTGGTCTCACAGCTTTCAGATGTGTCCTAATCCGTATGCTATTCTGTCCAGTTGAGCAAGTTAGCTATGACCGGGGACATGTGATAGACTTATTAACATTAGTTCTTGTGAGGTTAAACAGCAGTTTGATTTAGTATAAAATTTAATTTGTTTTATATCTGAGCAATGGGTTGAACCAATTACCTTTTAGCAAACAATACCTTATTGTCATTTTAGCAGCTCTCCTGCGCATAAGTCTGCATACAGTGCCTGCTAAGCTCAGGGTTTCAAGGTGTGGAAGAGACAAAGTGAGACTTGGAAAGATGGCTTTGAGGGCTGCCTGGCTGGCTCAGTTGGTAGAGCATGCAACTCTTGGTCTCTGGGTCATGAGTTCAAGCCCCATGTGGGGCATGGAGCCTACCTGAAAAAAAAAAAAGATGGCTTTGATTGGGAGGGGGTGGGATTGGGTTTCAAACAATAGATTGTCTTTGTTTTTTTTAAAGATTTTATTTATTCATTTGACAGAGAGAGAGAGAGACAGCCAGTGAGAGAGGGAACACAAGCAGGAGGAGTAGGAGAGAAAGAAGCAGGCTCCCAGCAGAGGAGCCTGACGTGGGGCTCGATCCCAGAACTCCAGGATCACGCCCTGAGCCGAAGGCAGACGCTTAACGACTGAGCCACTCAGGCGGCCCTGTCTTTGTTTTTTAATTTAAGAGTCCTAACAAAGCAGCATGACAAGTGGGTGCAGGTCAATTTAGATACTCTCTGATAAACTGAATATAAGTAGCTCTGAAGTTTTATACATATTGACCTATTATAAAATCGGGGACATTCTTGGGGAAGAAAGTTTGAGGGTATTTGGGTCATCTAGAAGAAGAGGAAGAAAGGAAGAACCGACGTGATGAATAACTGTGATTAGACAAACAGGTTCCTCTCATTGCCACACCCTCGCCGTCCCTGCTTTTTACTCCTTTGAGTGAGATGGCGGAGATTCACCAGGGGAGGAAGCAGGGACAATAAGAAGGCTCCAGCTCCGGGCACACCTGTGCTGCTGCTCTGGCCCCTTCCATTGACCTTATCCAACCTTAGAGATACCCAGGAGGATAAAGAAGCCTGTTGGGCCCTGGCCACAACAGATGCCTGTAATTAAGCTGTTCATCCTGAATGTTTAGCTGAAATAAACTTTATAGTTGCTTTATAGTGAAGTTCTGTTTTTAGTGTTACTACAAAAGTCAGTAACTTGAGTCATGTGTCTTAAATAATGAATAGAAAAAACAAAGCAGAGGTTCATGACAAGAGCCATGAGTGTTTATAAGTTTGGGTTTTTGTAAATAACTTATTCTTTTATAAAAATTAACTTTAAAAATAACTTTTTATATTCTTAGGCAAGTAGACATTGCCATTTTTTTATGGTTCTTAGGACTGGATCTTTTCCCTTTTTATTTTTATTTTTTTTTTAAAGATTTTATTTATTTATTTATTCGACAGAGAGACAGCCAGCGAGAGAGGGAACACAAGCAGGGGGAGTGGGAGAGGAAGAGGCAGGCTCATAGCGGAGGAGCCCGATGTGGGGTTCGATCCCGTAACGCCGGGATCACGCCCTCAGCCGAAGGCAGACGCTTAACCGCTGTGCCACCCAGGTGCCCTGAATCTTTTCCCTTTTTAAAGAGAAAAGCATATTTAAGTCCGTCAAAAGACTATATGAAGAAAACTTAGATGTGTTCTTGAAGAGAGAAGAGAGAACTTGAAGAGATGTGAATGCAGTTTTCCTGCATACATACACTGGCATATTTTAAAGATGGCACTTAATTGGGGAGAAAATATTTTTAAAGATTTTATTTATTTATTTGAGAGAGAGAACATGAGTGGGGGGAGGAGCAGAGCGAGAGGGACAAGCAGGTGAGCCACTGAGGTGCCCCTAGGGGGAATAAATACTTGAGTCCGTTCTATAAAAGATGAGTGGGAAAGTGTTGTACTTGATGTAAATTTTAAAAGTATTATAAAACATAGGTGGGTGGAACAAAGTCTAGATAATGACCTGTAACCTTATGGGAGTTTAGTTCATCAGTGTGGCATCTGAAATCAGTTGGGGATGGGTGGATTATGATGTAAAAGATGTTGGATCGAGTGGTAGTCTGCTGGGGAAAAAAGTTGAAAACTCTACATCCCATAGCACATACAGATTCTGGATGGATTAAAGATTTATTTATTTATTTTTAAAGATTTATTTATTTGACAGAGAGCTCATGTGAATGGGGGGAGGGGCAGAGGGAAAGGGAGACGCAGACTCCCTGCTGAGCAGGGAGGGTAGGGGGAGGGCCTCTATCCCAGGACCCTGGGATTGTGACCTGAGCCAAAGGCAAACATTTAACCGACTGAGCCACCCAGGCACCCCTGGATTAAAGACTTAAATGTAAAACTTTTAAAAATGAAAGTACTATAAAAATATTGGTATATTTTACAACCTTTGCGATTGGGTGTGTTGGGCAAGGGTTTCTTCACCTGATACTAAGGCTATAAGCCATAAAAAGATTATCTGCTGAAATACTCAGAACATATCTATACCAAAAGACACCTGATAGAGGACCTTTGAACTGTAGTTCAAAGGCAAGCAGATTGGAGGAAATATTAAAAATACATATGATAAAGGATTGATATCCTTAGTATTAAAAGACGCATTTCCAAAGTAAATTATTCTAGCAATTTTAGTTTTAGGAATTTATCCCAAGGGGGGAAAACAGAATACTTATTTTACTTAATTTTAATTATAAAAACAATATTAAAAACACTCTCTATTAGAAACCCTTACCTTGAATTTTTGAGGTAAAAGCAAACAGGTGTCAGTGGTGACTAGAATATAAACTCTGTGAGGGCAGAGCTCTCCACGAAACATACTCTGACAGTGCCTTCGCTGTAACAGAACTCTCAAATAGGGACTCCTGGGTGGCTCAGTCGTGAAGCGTCTGCCTTCGGCTCAGGTCATGATCCCAGGGTCCTGGGGTCCAGCCCCACATCAGGCTCTCTGCTCGGCGGGGAGCCTGCTTCTCCCTCTCCCACTCCCCCTGCTTGTGTTCCCTCTCTCTCTGTGTCTCTCTTTGTCAAATAAACAAAATCTTAAAAAAAAAAAACTCAATAAATATCTGTGGAATGAACACATGATTGAATCTAACTGCCTATCAGTAGGGATTGGTTATTCACAGAATACTGTGCAGCCTTAAAAAAAATTTAAGGTGAACCTTTGTTAGGATCATGAGGAGATGACCACAGTGCAGTAAATGGGGCGGTGAGAAGAATTTTCAGAATATGATGTCGTTTGATTCATTTATGAAAAATTATGTACATGTGTATCAGATACAGTCTGGAAGAAATACAGGCTCCTGTTCACCCCTGCGGGTTGACGGGGGCAAGGAACATGTAGTAAGATGCTGGTTTCTCTGTATTTTTTGTGGAAAATTTACCAAGATCATGATAATTACAGAAAAGATATATCATTTTGGAGGAAATATAAAAGGAAATGATTTATGTTTGAACATTAGGAGCTGTCTCAAAGAGAAATAGGTGTATTACAGAAATCTCATAGTTTGAGTTTGTTTGCCTTTTATTTTTTTATTTTTTATTTTTTTTTAAGATTTTATTTATTTATTTGACAGAGAGAGAGACAGCCAGAGAGAGGGAACACAAGCAGGGGGAGCGGAGTAGGGAGAGGAAGAAGCAGGCTTCCTGCTGAGCGGGGAGCCCGATGTGGGGCTCTATCCCAGGTCCCTGGGATCACGCCCTGAGCCTAAGGCAGACGCTTAACGACTGAGCCACCCAGGAGCCCTGCCTTTATTTTTTTATTGAGGTATAATTGACTAAATTTGCCTTTGAGGTTAAAGTTTTTTATTGGTGCTGTAGTCTGTTCTTTCATAGCATCTTATGCTCATGGTTTGCTTTTTTTTCTGCATTTCGTTTTGTAAAAGAATTAATGCCATGGGTACTGTTAAAATTGACGTATAACAACTGTAGTCTGGTGTTTTTTGTTTCTTTTTGGTTTTTCAAAAATTTTAATTTTTAATTTTAATTTATTTTTTAAAGAGAGGGAGAGTAGGGGAGGGGCAGAGGGAGAGAGAATCTCAAGCGGACTATATTTGTGAGAGAGATTGGCCTATAGCTCTCCTACTTTTTAATGTCACTTTCAGAATTTAACATGGAGGTGTATTGGCCTTATTAAATGAGCATTTTTATTTTATTTTATTTTTTTTTAAGATTTTATTTATCTATTTGACAGAGAGAGAGACAGCCAGCGAGAGAGGGAACACAAGCAGGGGGAGTGGGAGAGGAAGAAGCAGGCTCCCAGCAGAGGAGCCTGATGTGGGGCTCGATCCCATAACGCCCTGAGCCGAAGGCAGACGCTTAACTGCTGTGCCACCCAGGCGCCCCTAAATGAGCATTTTTAATTCTTGAGAACATTTTACATAAGATTGATATTATTTCAAACTTAATTGTTTGGAAGAATTCACCAGTAAAGCCCTATGGGCCTAGGGTTTCCTTTGTGGGAATGTTTTAAATTCTGTTTAATTTTTAAAATAGAAATTGACTATTGAGATTTTGTATTTCTTCTCTTGTTATTTTTAGCTAAGTTGTGGATTTAAAAAAATTTTTTTATTTATTTTTTTAATGAGAGATGGAGAGGAAGAGGCAGAGGGAGAAGCAGGCTCCCCACAGAGCAGGGAGCCTGATTCAGAATTCGATCCCAGGACCCAGGATCACTGACCTGAGCCAAAGGCAGATAACCCACTGAGCCACCCATGTGCTCAGTTGTAGTTTTTTTGTTTTTTGTGTTTTTTTTAAGATTTATTTATTTATTTATTTATTTGAGAGAGAGCGTGCGCGCCACAAGTGAACAAAGGGGCAGAGAGAGAGAATATCCAAGCAGAGTCCTGCTGAATGCAGACCTGGACACGGGTCTCTATCCCATGACCCTGAGATCATGACCCAAGCTGAAATCAAGAGTCGCATGTTCCACTGATTGAGCCACCCAGGCGCCCCTGGTGGTTTTTAATAACAGTACTTTTCAGTGGTGTCAGATGGTAACACTGTGCAGTCAGTCTGTACAAGGCAATCAGACAAAACCAAAGATCAAGTAAAATTTAGTCAGTGAAGCCCATTGTAGCTGATGAAGACTTTAGGTCATGTGAAAGGTGAGAGGTGTCAACGCCTGTCATGGACCTAAGATTAAGATGTAGAGAGCAAGAGATAGGGGTAGATGTTCAGCTAAAATGTAACCTCTTGATTAACATATAAATTGTAAGAGGTAGAATTCCACTTAAAGTGTAAATTTGTTGGGGGGGGTAATCCTTTGTATAATGGATTTTCAAGATTGATTCTTTAAATCAAATTATGTCATTTTGCCAAAGTTCATTTCTTGGAGTGCGGGAGTGCTAGGTCTATCTGAAGTGTGAGTGTCCTCTTCAGGCCCACAGAAGCCGCTGCAAAGCGGAATGGCTAGGAACAGAATTGGTACGTGGGAGAAGACCAATTCTTGAGGATATTGGGGGGAAGTCCGTTTTTGGTTCTAAGATTTGAGATTTACAGCACGTAGTTGCTGTGACTTATAAAGCTTTCAAGATGGTAATTGTAGCTATATATTGACTACCTGTTGTGTGCCCGGCACTATACCCTATGCCAGAGGCTGGCAAGCTACAGCCTGCCATCCTTTTCATATGGTCCATGAGCTAAGAATGGTTTTTACATTTTAAATGGTTAAATCAAAGGAAGAATACTTTGTGACGTGGGGAAGTTATGGGAAGTTCCAGTCTGTGTCTGTAGATTGTCAGTAGATGGCACAGCCGCCATCTCTCACGTGTTGTCTGTGGCTGCTCTTGTGACAGCGGAATCAACAGCACAGTTGACTAGTTGCCCCAGACCTCAGACATTTGCTGTCTGGCCCTCTGCGGAAAAAAGTGCCTATCCCTGCTCTTGACCAGCAAGGCATCTTTTGACCTCTTACCAGCAGAGAAGCAAGTCTGGGGGTTAAGCAGTTGACCTGAGGTCACAGAGTTCGGACCCAAACCCTTCTTCTGATCCCAAACTCTTTGTGCGTCCTACTGTGCGGCATGTCCTCCACAGAAACACTGCTGAGCATGGTTTTCCTTCAAAATTTTTCTGTTACCAGAAATGTTATGTGCTAACATGTACTAAGTTAACGGAGTCTTTTATATACAAGAAATACAGGTTTTCTAAATTTAAACAATTTCGTTTGGAAGCTTACTGTGATGTCTGGAATTTGGATGTTTATGTAAGGGAAGTACCTCCTCAGAAGGCGGATTCCTCTGGGACAGTTGAATGAGGAGGGTCTGCAAACTAACTCTGGGGGTGAGGATTAAGTTCTTTGGGTTTATTTCTTTATTTTTTATTCTGTTGCAGTTCTCAGGACGACATCTGGATCACATTCGGACTTAATCACTGTGGGTTTAGCCATGAGAAAGGCATTTCTATCTCTAAGGAGGCACTTCAGTGAAGATGGTTAAGTTTGTAAAAATGTCTGTAGTGTGTGTGTTCCCGGTGCGTCTATGAATTGGCCAGTGAGCTTTCGCTGGGGGCTGAGGTTCTGACAGGTTACCTTGAAGAGTACTTACACAGTTTACACGTTTGGGCATTTGTCACTTAGTCTCTTTGTTCTCTCTGGCCTTGGCTTCTGTGAAGCCAGCCCCTCTCCTCAGTCAGCCCACTTGAGCTGCTCTGACTCTTCTGATTGGTTGGGAAAACTTCAGCCCGTTCATGGACTCTGTTGACAGGCTGTGGAGAGAAACGGTGATTGAATTCTCAGAGGGACATTTGGGGTTGTTACAATTTGGGGTGTGCTACTGGTATCTACTGGGTAGAGGCCTGGGGTGCTGCCCAACCCCCTGTACTGCTCAGGACCACCCAATGTGAGCAGGGCCTTGGGGGAGACCTCTGTGTTCTGACTGTGGCCTAGCACTGTGCTCTTGGGGGGTCGAGGACTGTGGGCTGTGTAGGTTCCCCCTTCAGTGTATGAAGGCAGTTTGTGTGTGACCTTGGTCTACTGCAGTTTGAATTGCACTGCCTTCCCGCCCCGTGATATTTCTGCAAGTCTCCAAGGGGTGATTCTGTGCACTCCACCGAGCTCTCGTTGGTTCTTTATCTTTCTGCTGGGCTCATTAGTTCTACTTCTATAAAAATGAAGTACTTTGCACCATTGGGTAGTAAACTTAGGAAGCGGGGAGTGTGGCCCCCGCACTGTGAGGAGTTGTTAATGGGCAGCCACACCCCACTCAGATTGTTGTTAGTCTCCCGATTGCCCAGTTTGCCAAATCTTGGAGGCTCATGTCCGGAGCACTCCACTCTTAACTAGAAAGCCAGCCCCTCTGGCTGAGATCTTCCTTCCTGCTAGAAGGGGTGGTTCTGGGGCTGCTTCCAGGACTGAGGTAGGAGAGGGTGTCCCCCGTAGTCACTGAGTGGCAGACTGGGCAGCAGAGACTGTGCTCCTCGTTTTCCAGTTGACCCTAAGTGTGATCGCCTGGTCTGTCCTGATGCATATGCCACTTTTATTTTTAAACAAATGTGAATTTATTAAGAAGTGGAATGCAAAATTTACATCACTTCCCCCCCTTTACCACTAAGTACATCAAGTGTGTATTTTTTGAGAGCATGGATGTATTTTTATAAAACCACAGTTCACTCATCAAAATTTGTAAATTAGCACTGATACTAAGCTGTTTCTATTTTATGTTTTGCTAATTGTCCCCTTAACGTCTTATAGTCAGTCCAGAACACCTGTTGTGTTTAGAGATTGTGTCTGCTCTTCTTTAATCTGAAATAGCCTTTCTTTGTCTTTCTTGCTCTTGACATTTTTTAGAGTACAGACTGATTTTGACTCAACTTTGGGTCTGTCTGGGCTTCCTGATGATTAGATTCAGGTTTTGCATTTTGGGTAGAATACCACAGAAAGGTTGTGTCCTGGGCCGTCTCTGTTAGTGTTTTCGGTGCTCTGCGTGGCTTGGAGGGTCCAGTCTGAGGCCCTCAAGGCTTGGGCCGTGTCTCCCGTCTCCCTCTGCACCAGCTCTTGGCTTCAGCTGCCTCGGTTGTGTCGGGCCTGCGGGGAAGACAGCTTCAGCTCTTCCGTGGCTTTCTTTTCCAGCCCTTTGCTGTCTCCTCCCTAAGCATCCAAGGTCTTTGAGATGCACCTATTCCCAAGGCTACCTTTGCAGATCTTGCTTCCCCTGGGAACGTGTCTCTCTCGCAGTAAGCATTTACTAAGTCCCTCTTCGGTTTTGTTCAGAGAACGCAAAGTTCCCACTCTTGATGAATTTATGGTTTATCGCTCCACTTTACAGCCCACCTGAAGCAGAGGGGCAGAGAGAGGTGAGGCTCTTTGGGTGGAGTTGGACCCAAGTGCAGTGGTGTAGGTTCATGAGGTGCCGCCCCCTCTCCCTCACCTCTGCCCTCCCAAGGTTCAGATTTGAGTTTCAATGTAAAGATTCCCAAATTTGTGGCACCTTTAATGTCACTAGGATTTTCACAGTGCCCCTGTGCCAAAATAAATACCTAAAGTTACCTTTATTGAGTCATTAGTTCCAAACAACTGAAGTATTTGTGTCCCAAGAACTTAATAGTCATTTGAAAAAAGTAATAACTGTAAATTTTTAAAAAGCCCGTTTTTTATTTTATTCTGGAATAAACCACTTGATAATTAGTAGTCTGTCCAGCTTCTCAGACTTCACTGAGACTGGGTACTGCCACCTTCACTTCCTGCTCCATGTTGATTTTCTTGCAGCGCTTGCTCTTCTATCAAAGCAGCCACTGAAAACCCAGCTTTGCAAGGATGTGACGTCATTGCCAAGGACGTAGTGCCATCTGCTGGTGGAGCTGTGACCTAGCCGCTCCACTAGCTGCTCCCTTGGTGCCAGTCAGCTGGCAGGTTTGCTGAGTGTCTCAACTTTAAAATATCTTGTGGTGTGCTGTGAGTTCACTGCAGTGTCCCAGGCACCTCACTGTGCATTTTGGGATCTGGGATTTTAATGACTCACGGTCGGCCTGAACTAGTCACTGGGCCTGGGGGTGGTGTGTTCCCATGAGAAGGGGCTTGTCCACCGGAGGGTGGAAGGAGTCAAAGTTAAGTCGTCTTCGTGCTGTCTGTCACCAGAGGGGAAATTGGAGGACACGCAGAAACAACCAACAGATAACAACTAAAGAGGCCTCACCAGCATTCATAATGTAGCTTCTAGAGAAAAAATGTAATTTATCATCTAAGAAACTCTACTTAAAAATGGATTTTTGGGAGGTTGCCTGTAGTTTTTCTTGACACTTGTGACAGATGAACTGAAAATGTGTGTTGGATCAAAAGAGCAAATGGCCTCCTTACTTAGATGCTCTCTGATTCTGGCCATGGCCCTTTCTCCTAGATTTGGCACAATAAGTGGATAAGACCTTCAGGATATTCATGAATGCTTGTAAAGAAAAAAAAGATTTAAAGAGATTTTGTACTTGTCTTTTTCATTTTTTAGGGCCACATGTATCTGTTCACCGTAAGTTGTGGGGAACTGAATTATTGTGTGTTTGGATTCGTGTATGATACTTTCTGACTCATCCTTTTCAACTAGTTAAATGATGACAGTAAAGGAATAAATGCTTATATAACTTAAAGGGGGACGTTTGTTACTATATTAAAGACACCAGTCATTGCTTGGCCCTACCATATTCCCGTCTACAGACACCCTGTCTTCTTTGGGGTCCATAGCGCCTGTGGCAGGGGCCACCATCCTCTCCTGTGCCATAGCTGGCTGACTGGCCATCTGGTCTGAGGACAGGCAGCCAGTGAGCTGGTGCAGAGGACTCTTTCTAGAAACAGACATGGCTGTCATTGAATGATGGTTAGGATGTATAATTGTAGGTGGTTTTGGACTGTACACAAGATGACAGTAGATGGTCGGGAGAGAGGGTGGTAGGATAGAGAAAGTGTACCCAGAAAAGCAAACTTCCCCAGGAGCCCACTGTGCTCCCTGTCTTTGGGAACTGTCAGGTCCCTCTCCACTTCCCAGTGGGAGTTCTTTCTTTTTGGTAAACAGAAGAGCCTTGACTAAACCAGTTAAACTTTTGGGGGTGGGGCGGGGTAGTCAGGAGGAAACGGGAGTCATTTTAATTTTTCACTTCTAGAGTTAACCATTTCCCAAAAGATGTAATTGTTAATACAGATTACTTTTTTCCTGTGAGGAAACAGGAAAGACAGGACAGATGATCAGACGATGAATTTATCTGTGAAAATATATGAAGTGCTTAAAAAATAAGAATATGTCCTCTGTGGAATCTTTCTTGGGTGCCTTTTCTATGTCACTGTTTTCTAGGACACTTCCCTCAAGAAGGTTCAGCAGTACAGGAGCCTCTCATACTTTCTGAATTAATGCTATTATTTGTGGCCTTTTTAAAAAAATCTTTATTTGAGAGAGAGAGAGAGCACACGAGAGGGAGGAAAGTCAGAGGGAGAAGCAAACTCCCCTCCGAGCAGGGAGCCTGGCGTGGGACTGGATCCCAGGACTCCAGGATCATGACCTGAGCCAAAGGCAGTCGCTCAACCAACTGAGCCAGCCAGGCGCCCTATTTGTGGCTTTAAAAGAAAAATCAGCTCTTGTCAGAATTTATATTCGTGATCACCCCAGTGCATCATCAAACTGCTAATTACTACATTAGGTAGGATTGGGAGGAGGAAAAATCATTCATTGAAGAAAGACGTAAACTAATATTAGACAGATGTTTGGGAAGCTGCTTTGTGCCTGACCCAGACACTGAGAACCACATGAAGAATGAGCCAGGGGGGTTGTGGTCCTGAGCACCATGTATCCAGGTGCTGTCCTCCCCCACAGTCTCTCCCAGCTCAAGAGTCACCTCACTCACTTCACACTATCCAGTTCTGTGGAAGGATCCCCCTGCCCCCCCCACCCAAGCCAGGAAACAAACAGGTGACCTCTAAGTGCTTTCCTCCCTGCATAGCTCACAATGACTCTGTGTCTGTTATGCCTTCTCTGGGGGTCTTGTTTGTCTCCTTGGCTTTTTAAACATTCCTGATTAATGAATAACTTGGATGGAGTTTGTTTTTCTTATATTCAGTAAGCTTCTTGGTGAATTCCTAATGACTAAGGATTCTTTGATCAAGAATTTTATCTTACTTGACTATTTGCTTCTTTACTGTGTTCCTCCACCTTCCCCCATTTTTTATGACAGGGGTTTTTTGTACCAACAAGGTTTCTTTTAAGAGAGGGATAGCAGTTGGACTAAGCATCCAGGGAGGGACAAAATTCATTTGTCAACTTGTTGTCACATCCAAAGATAAGTGGCAGGGTTTACCAGTGTCTAAGGAGGTAGGAACTTGAGCAGCAGGAAGAAGTCACTGTCCCAGGGACTTTGCACCTGCTCACCCGCTCCTCAGGACTCTGCTCAGACGTCTCCAGGCCTTCTCTAGCCTTATTTATTTATTTATTTATTTATTTATTTATTTATGAGAGAGTGGGAGGGAGAAGCAGATTCCCTGCCAAGCAGGGAGCCCGATGTGGGACTTGATTCAGATCATGACCTGAGCTCAAGTCAGACACTTAACTGGCTGAGCCACCCTGGTGCCCTTTAGCCACCTTTATGAAGGATCCCCCCATCCCACTGCACCTCACCATCTCACCCAGTTTTCTTTTTCCTTAACACTGGGCTGCACCTGATGTATCGAAATTCCATATTTCGGCTCTTTACTTATGCCTTCCTCAACTAGAAAGCAAGCCCCCCAGCAGCAAGAGTGACATCTTGTTTCCTGAGGAACACCATTGCTTCAGCGCCTGGCATGTGAGAAAGTCTTGGTGAATATTTGTTGAATGAATGAATGTGTGAGCTGGGCTGACAAATATGAACTCAGATATCAGGGCCATTATATCATTAAATCTTTTATCAACAATTTAAAACTTTGATCCACTTTTAGTGATGTTGTGTAGTATGGCTGTACATGTCCTCAAACTGGAGGTAAATATTCCTTTTTACCTCAGTCTGGCCTACACTGGTGCCTGGCACAAGGATTGGCTCACTAAATCCTTTTCTAACAATGGCCATGTAATAAGTGTAGACGTCTGCATGGCTTTACAGTAAAGAGCACTGCGTAATTTTAAATGGCCTGAAGGTATGGAATCTCTGTTCTTGCTTCTTTCCAGTTCCCACTGTAAGTCACAAACAGTTAGGAATATGAGTTAAAGAAACACTTCCAGTTCAGAGTGCTTTCTGTGTTCTGCAGTTTTTTGAGGAAATCTGATGCTCCTGTCTTCAGCCCATACATGTTGAGAACATGTCCTTTTTCTTGACTGTGGGGAATATTTTACTTTTTAAAATTATCTCTGATTCTTCAAGACAAAAATGTATTTGTGTTTCTGGGGTTTATGTTTAAAAGAAATTCTGTTGAAGTGGTCAGGATCTTGGTCCAAATCTGACAGCAGCAAACTCTCCTGGCTTGTTTGTGTACATGTATCTGGCCCTCCTCAGACTTAATGATCAGAGCCCTGAGTTTGGGGGCGGGATTGGGGTACACCTGGGACACAGTGGGTAAAGTGGAGAGCTTTAAATTAGGCTGGGCTGAAAAGTTTGATTTTCTCCGTAGGAGGAGTGTTTGAAGACTTGAGCGGAGGAGTCAGATGTCAGAGCTGTCCTTCAGAAAGATAAATCAGGCAGTGATGTGTAGGGTGGTTTGAAGAGGAAAAGAGACAGCTGGGGGAGCGAGTCAGTCGCAGACTAGGCAGAGATGGAGGCCAGGGGCAGCGGGGGTGGAGTGCAAAGGGTGGGAAAGGGGACGGATAAAATTGAGTGGCAGCCTGGTGGGAAGGGTATATTTAAGTCTGCTTGAGGAGGGTGGTGAAGCCACCATTAGTCCGTTTGGAAAGGTAAGGCCTGTAAAGATAGCAGGAGCTTGAGTCCTGAGAGCACTGCAGTGTTTAGGATTCTAAGAATTGAGTGCAGTCAGAGGAAGGAGAAGTACAAGAGAATGGTGTCTCTTAAACCAGTTGGAGACGGGACTCAGGAGGAAGTGATTAGGTATGTCAGATGTTGCTAATACAGGTCAAGTGAGAGGAGGGCTGAGGTTCTTTTGTTGCCATCATCCAGGTGGGAGACAGACGTAGGGTATGTAATTGCAGGCAAAGAAAACATTCCAGCTTGGAAAGGAAGACAGGTGGAATTTGAGAGACCTCCTCCAGAGACCATTGGTGAAGCCATAAAATGGGTTTGTGTACTTATTTGCAAGCACCTAGGGAATGGCTGCTTGGGCTGGCACAGGTACGGCGTTCAGATCATTTTATTAGAGTTACTTGATTGCAAGAAGCGAACAACTGAAGCTCTAGGTTAACAAAACACAGGAAGAATTAATTATAAGGACTGGAGTGTAGAGGAGCCTGAGAAGGGACAGGAACAGGGATGGCAGCGAGTGTGCCCCTCCTGTGTGTCTGTGGTGCTCTTTCTGCTGTTCAGAAAGCTGTGTCCAGGTTGTGAGGGGTAGCCAGCTCCAGCTTTCAGGTTCATGTCCCACTTCCAGACATGGACAGTCCGCCCCGCGGGCAGTCTCAGTTTCCACAATATTGGGGATAGAGTTTGTTCTGTCTGATTTGAGTTGGTACCTGTTCATGGTCTGGTCAGCTATGACTGGGGTCAGTGGTGGGGAGACAGGCTGTGCAGTGTAAACACACTGTCAGGAGCTGGTGGATCACCCCAAAACAGGTTGGGAGGAGGAGCCATGGGAGTAGCTCCTAGAACAGGTTGTTCATGAGCTGAACAGATCACTCCCCTACCCAAAACAAGTGTCCGAAATAGCAGTGAAGGCAAGGCACAGTCCCTACTTAATAGTCTTGTAGGATACTAAAATAGAAATGGATCAGGAGAATGCAAGGGAGAGTGGTTAGCTGGGAGAGGGACGGCCAGGAAGGGTCAGTGATGTGTCTTTAAGCTCTGATTTTAAGGTTGAGTAATATTTCTTGGAAGAAGGAGGGAGAGGACAAAGAACATTCAGACCTGAGGGGAAAAGTATGAGCAAGGGGACAAGTCTTAATTTTTGTATCTGGTTTTCTTACTTTTTAAAAATTTTATACAGACTCGGGGCGCCTGGGTGGCTCAGTTGGTTAAGTGTCTGACTCCTGGTTTTGGCTGAGGTCATGATCTCAGGGTCGTGAGATCAAGTGCGGCATCATCGTCCTTGTTGTCATTGTCCTCGGTGGTGGGCTCCACACTCGGTGGGGGGGGGCTCTGCTTAAAGATCTTCCCCCTCTGCTCCCCCACCATGCTCACTCCTGAGTGCTCCCTTCCCCCAAATAAATACATACATAAATCTTTTTAAAAATGTTTAATCTTTAAAAAATCTTTAAGACTCAGTTGTCTTAAAATGAGAATAAGTGGAGCATCAGGGTAAGCCCCTGGTCTTGTCTAGGTCCTGGGCATAACACTAACTATTTGAACAACTTTGAGCTACTTACTGACCTTTCTTTGTCTTGGATATCTTTTTAAATAATTTTACACATTTTTTAAAAAGATTTTATTTATCTGTCATAGACAGCAAGCTGGTGCACGCTAGCAGGGGGAGCGGCAGGCAGAGGGAGAAGCAGGCTCCCTGCTGAGCAGGGACTCCCCTCCCCCACAATGTGGCACTCGATCCCAGGACCCTGAGATCATGACCTGAGCAGAAGGCAGATGCTTAAACCAGCTGAGCCACCCGGTGTCCCTAATTCTATAGATTTAAAATTACAAGGAATGACGACAGTTGATACCTCATTGGGTTACTGAGGGTTAATCAGGTGACTCATAGAGTATTTAGCACTGTAACATCTGGCATATAAGTACTTGATACATTTTAAGGTTGACTAAAAATAATTTAAGCTGTGTCTTCTTTCCAGCTATACTTTTTTTTTTTTTAAGATTTTATTTACTTATTAGAGAGCAGGAGAAAGAGTGAGAGAAAACACAAGCAAGGGGTGGGGCAAAGGGAGAGGGAGAAGCAGACTCCCCACTGAGCAGGGAGCCCGATGCAGGACTCAATCCCAGGGCCCTGAGATCACAACCTGAGCCAAAGGCAGACACTTAACTGACTGAGCTTACCCAGGTGCCCATATACTTTTTTTTAATACTTTTTTTTTTTTTTTTAAGATTTTTTTGTCTGTTCATTTGAGAGAGAGCACTAGCACAAGCAGGGGGAGAGACAGGAGGAGAAGCAGACTCCCCGCTGAGCTGCAAGCCTGATGCGGGGCTCAATCCCAGGACCCAGGACCTGAGCCAAAGTCAGACGCTTAACCATCTGAGCCACCCAGGCGCCCCTCCAGCTGTACTTTTAAAATCTGGTTTGGTGGCTTAGAATAAATCTATTTAGTTATCCTAATGTAATAGTTATACTCATAAGGCTTACTCATTAAATTGTTGTGACTTCACTGAATGACAGGCGTGGTGACTGGAGCAGTGCCTGACAGACATCTGAGTGCAGCATGGACCGGACCTTCCCATGTGGTTTCTGTATCAGCGAGCACACTGACTGCCTAGTCAACTAGAAGGGACCAAGAAAGAAGTCTTTTCTCCTCTGGACCCTCTGAGTTGAGGATGTAGCATCTTGCTCATTTGTTCCCCTTTTGGGAGGAAATATCCCCTGGTAGCTTCCTAAACTTCATATGTCTTTATTCTGACCTTACACTTGATCGTTTTGTTGAGTGTGGAATTTTTCTTTGGAATTAGTTCAGGACATTGCTCTGTCTTCTACCGGTGTTCAGTGTTGCTTTTGGCAAGTTGGATGTCGTTGACTTTTGGTCCTTTGTATTTCCATCTGGAAACTTGGATCTTAACTATGTTCCTAGTGTTCTGAAATACGACATGTCTGGAGAGCAGTCTCTTTTCACCCATTATGCTGGTCCTGGCCTGTCTTCTCAGTCTGGACGGGCTCAGGTGGCTCTAGAAGGAAGTCAGCCACAAGAGGTGGCGTCTTGTTTGTGCCTCCACATTTCTTTACTGAATTTAAAAGTGCTCTGAGCGTATTGCTGCCTTTTACATACTTTTCCTATTGATGTATTTCTTTGATGGTTCCTTCAAAAACATGTTGAATATTTAGTGGTAACTACTGTGCTTGATGACAAAGTTGGTTTTTTTATTGCAAAATTTGAGCTATTCATCTAGGCAAAACCTAATTTGGGAGAAAGCTGGAGAGATCTTTTCAGTGCTTATTGCATAATCAATACCCTTCTGTAAAAAAATAAAGCATTTCCCAACATAACTCTTCCTTGAAAGATTTACTTTGTCCCGTGTAGAAACTACAGTGAAATGTCAAAAAAAACAAAACTTTTAATGAACACAGAAAAATACAGGATAACTAAAAAAATGACTGAGCATATTTAGAAATTTATTACTTAGCAATTAGAGTCAGCCAAAACTGATGTAGGCACTATCACAAATGTTTATTTATTTATTTTATTTTATTTATTTATTTTTTAAAAGATTTTATTTATTTATTTGATGGAGAGAGAGACAGCCAGCGAGAGAGGGAACACAAGCAGGGGGAGTGGGAGAGGAAGCAGGCTCCCAGCGGAGGAGCCCGACGTGGGGCTCGATCCCAGAACGCCGGGATCACGCCCTGAGCCAAAGGCAGACGCTTAACGACTGCGCCACCCAGGCACCCCTATTTATTTTATTTTTTAAAAGATTTTACTTAGGGGTGCCTGGGTGGCTCAGTCATTAAGCGTCTGCCTTCGGCTCGGGTCGTGATCCCAGGGTCCTGGGATTGAGCCCCGCGTCAGGCTCCCTGCTCAGCAGGAAGCCTGCTTCTCCCTCTCCCACTCCCCCTGCTTGTGTTCCCTCTCTCTCTGTCTCGCTCTCTATTAAATAAATAAAATATTTATTTATTTATTTTTAATTTCTTAAAAGATCATGACCTGAGCTGAAGGCAGACGCTTAACAACTGAGCCACTCAGGCGCCCCCGCAAGTGTTTAAATGTGCTTCTCACATCCCCTGGCATACCTTCATTATAGCTGTATTCACCCCACACTTTGTGGTTGAGATAGCAGCTTCAGTGTGTTCTTAGATTTCTCAGGGCTTGAGAAAAAGTAAGTATAAATGTGAGATTCTAGACGCATCACTCTATGAAGTCGTTGCAGAGCGTGAGTCTGGAAGTCTGGCTGGTATCGCTCACAGGCAGGTGTAGCACCTGAAGACAGTCGTCGAGGAACCTCTGGGTGCACAGTGGAAGCAAGGCAGAGAGCCCCAGCTTGCTGTGAGAACGGGGCGCCGGAAACTTCCGTAGCTGTGGGGCACGGTGTGCTTTCTGCTCAGAATGAGCCGGAGACTGTGTGCACAGCACAGTGTAGCACACTAGCTTGTCGGTGAGTCCTTTGTGTGCGCTCTCAGATTCCAGGGCCCCTTTTAATAGACATTCATGTTCTACCAAAATAAAGCGAAGGCACCCTCACACTCAGGCAGCTTGCAGTCCCCGACATCGTCCTGTGAGTCTGAATTTTGAGCACAAGCTGGTGGTTTGCTTTTCTGCCTCACGTCCAGCTTGCAGCAGATGTGGAAGAAGTTTCTTTTTTGGGCAGTAATCTGTGAGAAAAATGTTTTGGCGTGAAGGTTAAGGCAGCTTACCGTGGGAGCGGTCTGAAGCCTGTGGCTCAACCGAAGACTGGCTGGACCTGACTGTCCACACCACGCCTCATGGAGGGGGAGGTGCGCCGCTCTGCCCTGCAGACCCCGCTCACGTCTGTTGCTGTGGACCTTCTCTGGTGCTCAGTAGCAAAGAGTGGGACACACAGAAAGCGGGCTGTTGTCCAGAGGTAAATCAGTGAAGCGGACTTGGAGGTGACCCAGATGTGGAAACAGTTGGATGGGGCTTCAGAATAACTATGGTGGCCATTGATTTACATTAGAAATCAGTAACAGCACACTGCTGGAAAATCCTCAAATATCTAGAAATTAAACGAGTCAAAGATGACATCATAAGGGAAATTTGAAAATACTTTCATTTGAATGAAAGTGAAACAAACACCTCAGCATTTGTGGAGCTCAGTGCAGTGCCACCGGGGCTGTGGTGGAGTGAAGCGCGATGTAGAAACAATGAGGTCTCAGCCAGCTAAGCTTCCGCTTTCTGACGCCAGAAGGCACGTTGAACACAAGGCAAGCAGAAGGAAGAATTAATGAAGGTAAGAGGCGAAATCCATGAAAGTGAAAACAGGTACAGCAGAGAAAATCAGTGACGCTGAAATTTGGTGTTTTGAAAAGAACAAATTGATAAATCTCTAGCCAGCCTGAGAAAAAGAACACTGAAGCACTGTTAAAAGGAGGAAAAATTAAATATGAAAATTAAACATGAAATATTGATTCATCTGGTTTCCACAGTGACCTTAGAAACAAATTGCACTCCCTGATGGTGTCAGTAAGTCACGAACACATGCTGTGCCCAGTTTCCAGGCTACTGAAGAAGCTTCTCGGGCTGGGGGGGCAGGGGTGAGTTGAGAGTTACACACACAGTAATTTCCTCGATTGATCTGTAGGTAACCTCATCTTTTGTTAGATAAGGTCAAGGGCATTTTAAAGAAACTTGATATATATATATTTTTAAGATTTTATTTCTCTATTTGAGAGAGAGAGGGAAACGGAGAGGGAGTACGAGCAGGGGGTGAGGCAGAGGGAGAAGCCGACTCTCCGCTGATGCAAGACTTGATCCCAGGACCCTGGATCATGACCTGAGCCGAAGGCAGACGCCCAACCAACTGAGCCACCCAGGCGCCCCTATATTTACTTTTCATTGACCTTAATATTCTCCTCCCCCCTAACTTTTAATTTTGAATAATTTTAATTTTGAAGCTACAGAAAGTTGAGAAAATAGGGCAGTGAACATTCTGTGCCTTTTACAAAGTAGTTTGTAACTTCTGGGGGGGTCCACATTTTCCCCTTCTCTCAGTGCTTGGTTTTTTTTTTTTTTTTTTTTTTTAAGATTTTATTTATTTATGTGACAGAGACAGCCAGCGAGAGAGGGAACACAGCAGGGGAATGGGAGAGGAAGAAGCAGGCTTCCAGCAGAGGAGCCTGACGTGGGGCTCGATCCCAGAACGCCGGGATCACGCCCTGAGCCGAAGGCAGACGCTTAACGACTGCGCCACCCAGGCGCCCCTCTCTCAGTGCTTTTGGTGAACCATTAGATTGTTGCAGATGTCATGATACTTTTATTCCTTACAACTCCAGCCTAAAGTCCCAAGGACAAGGGTATTTATTCTTTTATGTTTCCATAATAATATCATTATATCCCAAACTTTTAATATGGG
>NW_024425786.1:737138-787232 GCF_017311325.1 Ursus maritimus | reverse complement strand
CAGCAGTGCCTGATCCAGTCCACATTTAAGTTTCTTCAGTGTTCCCCCGAATGTCTTCATACTCTTTTTCACATTCAGGATTTAATCAAATTCATGTGTTGCATTGTTTGGTTATCGTGGTTCCTTAGGCTCACCACATCTTGAGTAGTCTTCCCACCTTTTGTGCCTGTCACGACATTGACATTTTTGAAGAGTTCAGGCCAGTTTCTTGTAATGTCTCACATTCTGGATTTTTATAAGTGTTTCCTCATGATTGGATTCAGGCAAAACATTTTTGGCAAAAATGCTCCATAGGTGACCAATACTTCCCATTGTATCGTATCACAAGATACCTAATGTTGATTGTTCCATTCTTGGTAATACTAAGTATAATCATTTGATTAAGGTGGTGTCTGTCAGATAATAACTTTTCCTTTTTATAATTAGGAAATGATCCACGAGTGACGCTTTCAGACCTTCTGAATATCTTACAACTTAACATACTTTAGCACCTTTGCTGATCTTTGCCTGTGTTTGTTACTGCTCCAGAGGCCCCCAAACAGTAGTTTTCTAGGTCTGTCGTTCCTTATGCATCGATTTGCATTCCTTTGTAAAGAAAAACTGTACCTTTCCTCCTGTTTCTGTATTTTTTTATTTGAGTGTTATTGTGTGTATGTGTGTGTGTTTCAATAAGATACATTCCATTTTACCCTCAGATTTTTCTTAATTTGGCTAGGGGACTCTTTCACATTATTATTTCACCTTCTTGTTTAGAACATCTTTGTACTAGAGAATTATTCAGAAGTGAATTTACTTTGTTTCTTACAAGCTGCTCAGTCCCTCATGCAGAACTCTGAAGGCTGGATGTGTTCTGGAGCTCTGCCTTTTTCAGGGTTTAGAAAGATACAGGGGTGTATATATCACCGAGGCACACTACCTGCAGTGAGGTTTGTAGTCAGACACCTAAAGCTTCTGATAAAACATGACTGCCCGCACTGAATAGGGTAAGGACTAACGAATGCCCTCATGTCTGTTCTGCTCTGGTTTTGGGGTCTCAGAATTGCAGGGAAGTAATATTCTTTGTCTTAGGGTCGTGTTGATACAGAAGAAATCATGCCCAGCAAAGGTACCTTTGCCTGATTTGAAATTTTAATGAAACCAGTAAAGGAATTCTTTAATATAATTTTTTAAAAAGATTTTATTTATTTGACAGAGACAGCGAGAGAGGGAAACAAGCAGGGGGAGTGGTAGAGGTAGAAGCAGGCTTCCCGCCGAGTAGGGAGCAAAGAAATTCTTTAGATATGTCTCAAGAGGATTCAGTTTTTAGGTTTTGAAAAATATTAAAGTAACACTTATGAATACTAGTATTTGATACTTAAAACCTAATGATGTACTGGAATATGTATAAAGTTCATCACAGTAGTATTTAATGTCGCTAAATTAACAACCCTGTTGAGTCCAACATAGGCTCAGCTGATTTTTTAATGACTCTTTTTAAAAAAGATTTATTTATTTATTTATTTATTTGAGAGGGAAAGAGAGTGCACGTGCGCACATAATCGTGGGGTGAGGCGTAGAGGGAGAGATAATCTCAAGCTGATTCCGTGCTGAGCGTGGAGCCTGACGCATGACCCTGAGATGACCTGAGCTGAAACCAGGAGTCGGACACTTAACTGACTGAGCCACCCAGGTGCCCCTTAGCTGATTTTTTCAAGAGCCTTCAAAAGGTACCTGATCTTTGAGATAATAATTCCATCTTCGGAAATCTGCTCTGAGGATTTTAACCAACAGTCCCCGTTGCTATTGGGCATCTCAGTTGAGTGAGCCACGATGCCCACAGTCACTGAGTCCACCACACCTCCCTCCTTTTCTTGTCAAGTGGCCTTTCCCACATTGGCACATGTCTATCCATCTGGCCTCTAAGGCAGGGGTCAGCTGCATGCTTGGCCTTAGCTCTTTCCTTCCTGAGCCTTGGAGTCCCGTCCTGGCCGTTCACCTGTGGCACAGGTTGTCGTGTGCATGTTTCCAGGACTTTGTGTGGATCAGAGGCCTGAGTGAAACTAGCTCTTTTGATTTTTATTAGTTCAGCTTGTATGGGTAGAACTCCTCTCTTTTTTCCCCCTCTGTGAATCATAGGACAATGTCCCATGATTTCCCCCCCCTGGCCTGTGAGACCCCTGTGGGCAGCTAGGCTGAGCATCCCTGTTTTGACTTGTGTTCTCAGCATCCGGCACACTGTCTAACTTCCTGGGCATTAAAATGTATTGGAGTGAGTGAATGGATGTTCAGGGGATTTGATCCATAAATCACTTAAATAAAGCCAACGGGCAGTGTTTGAGGTGTAGCCAGAGGCAGCCTGAGACAGTGCTGGGAAGAAGGGGTGTAGTGTGCAGTGGTCTGGTCCTTTGTGAGGGAACACTCTGGAAGCTTTGCACATGTCAGCTGGCATAGGTAGACTGACCTGCAGGAGACAAGAGGGAGGCACCGCAGGGTGCCTTCTAGCAGAGTCACCTCTGCCAGGAGAAAAGGGTTTCAAAGCAGCAGCGTCGGGGTGGGTGAGGAGTTGTTCGTTTGGGTTATTAAAGATGTTTGGTTTGCTCATAAAATGGATGAGACATTTATTTGTATTGACTCTGTTAAATCTATGATTTGAATTCTACATATTTTAAATTTTTACTAGAATTGGCTATATAAACTCTTAACCTTTTTCTTGAATTTTATGTCTATAGCTTCCCTTATTTTCCTTAACTTCCCTTATGGATCGCTTTCTAAAAAGATGAAAGAAAAATTCATAGTGTACTTATGTCCCCCCCTTATTTCCACTTCTACAGCGACACCCTTCCCTTGTAGCCAGGCTTCAGAGTAACCAGGGAGGGTCCTTCCCTGCCTGCCCTGAGAACCATCTTTTCTCACAACTGGCCAGGCACTGCTCCCCTGCCCCCTCATGGGCCCTAGACCCCCGTCAGCCAGCCTCCGAGATCTGTCTTCAGTCTGAAGATGCACCTTGCCTCTCCACTTACTTTTGCCTCCAGGAGGCAGAGTAACATTGTGAAACTTAGGCTTTGGTTTTGTTAAATCCCCAGTTTCCCGGTTTTCTGCACGGGTGATGCTTGCCCCTGGTTTGGATCACGTTAGTGTGTGTTGCTATCTGGGACAGTGGTCTTGTCCTCCGGGCTGGGTAGTCAGAAAAAGAGCCGCACTTGGGTCTGATTTTTAGCCAGAAAAGAGTCGGGATAGCTGTACATGTGAATCTAGGCTGAGGCGGTTTGATAGTGGTCTCCACACCCTTTCTCCCACTGTGACCATGCCTGTAGGAGCTGCACAGTAGACAAATGCTCATGGGGGGTTGGCTCCCCATTTTCTTCTTCCAAAAAAAAAAAAAGAATACGGAACTTTTAATTTTGTTTCATGCCTTGAGCCACAAGACAGCCTAGGTATTTGAATTAGAGCAAAACTATGATACATTTTTCCATTTTAATTTTTTCCCTCCTCTCTCTTGATGTGGGCAAGTACCTGAAAGGATTTGTATTTGGAGATTGGGATAATTGTGACAACCGCTTTGAAGAAGCTCTTACCTGGGCTCATAGTCTTCCCAGGGACATCTGGTGGTGTCTGGAGACAGTTTTGGTTGTCCCACTGGGGAAGGGGGTACTGCTGAACATCGCACAGTGGACAAGACAGCCCCCACCACAGAGAATGATCCAACCTAAAACTCCAGGCGTGCTGAAGTTAAGATTACCGGCTTTTAAACTCGGTAATTCAATGGCAACGTGTGTGTACACTCCTAAGAGCTCCCCTCTGAGGGTTTGTGAAAGCCAGTTGGCCACCTTTCGCTGATTCATCTCCAGCTTCTGCTTCCATGCCCACTGATATGGGTGTTCTTTTAAGTACCTTTCATGGCATATTTTATTAAAGGAACCAGTTTAACATGAACAGTGTGGTGGCATTTAGCACGTTCACTGTGTTGTACAACCATCACCTCTATCTAGTTATGGAAGATTTTCGTCCTCCCAAAGGGAGCGCTGTACCTGCTGAGCCGTGGGCATCCCACATGCACGGACACAAAGCCCCTGGCAACCACCACATTCTGTCTCTCTGGATTTGCCTCTTTCATATGAACAGAATATTTCATATTTCATATAAATATCCCATTTCAATGGATATTTCGTGTAAATGGAATCATACACTTTGTGATCTTTTGTGCCTGGCTTCTTCAGGTCGCATAATGTTTTCAGGGACCATCCACTGTAGTGCGGGCCAGTGCTTCCTTTTCGTGACGCGTAATATTCCATTGTGTGGCTGTGCCATACTTTGTTTATCCATTTATTTATTGACGCACACGGAGCTCTTGCCACCTCTTGGCCATTGTGAGTGGGGCTGCGTGTGTGAGTACCAGTTTTCAGTTCTGGGGGGTATATGCCTAGGAGCGGACTTGCTGGATCAGATGGCAAATCTGTGTTTAACTTTTTTAAGAACCTCCACACTGTTTTCTTTCCATACGTACTTTCATTGACAGAAAAACTTGTGCTTGCTCATAACATACGCAACATAATTCCAGAGTAGAACTGTTTCATTAAATAAATGCCTTAGAATTCACAGTTCAACTGGGGGACATTTCAGTTTGTTAATACCTCTCCTGACCTCCAGACTAGATGTGTACCTGGGAGTTTTAGGCACACGAGATAGTGAATCCATCAACAGGCAGGTGATAATCTGTGAAACATCCAGAATGGGACTTCTCACACACAGTTTAATTTGGAGAGATCACAAAAGCCTATTATAAGTGTTTTGAAACTTAGTTTCTGAGAAAGAACAAGCAGATACTCCAGAAGAAACCTAGAATTAAGTGTACTTTGGTTCTGGCTGCAGTACTGGGAGAGGGGAGTTGGCGGCTCTTCCAGAGGGCCTCCGGGCCACCAGGGCTGGGGCTGGTGGTGGGAGTGACCAGGGAGTGGGTTGCTTGCATGCCCCTGTAGACCAGCCACACTTGGAAACCCGCCCAGGTCTTTTGAGATTCAGATGCGTTCCTTTACATGTCTAACGGCAGAGTCTGGGTAAGAGTGCTTTAGAAGTTAATTGTGGTGATTGTTCTTACCGTTACTGTAGTTTTTCTAGTAACAGGTTCTAAGTATGCCTTCCTCGGGCGCCGTTTGGTTGGGTTCAAGGTATTTCCCATGAGGCATTGCTAAGGACTTTTTTTTTTTTTTTTTTAATTGAAATTGGAGTTCTTTTCCACCCTGAAAAGCCAAGTACTAAGTTAATACAAAGTACTAAGCGAAATGATTTGGGGCAAGAAATGGTGATAGGGAAAGGATGGATTTATATGCTCCTTCAGATGTATGGGGTGTTGCTTGTCGCAGCCTGAATGCAATGCATATATAGCCTTTTCTCTGTCTGTTGCAGACAATTTTTCATGCATTGGAGACCAGACCAGAAGCACTTCTGAATTAAGGTAATGTTGATGTCATTGATCCTTGTCAGTTTTTAAACCACGGTGTTTAAATTTCTTCAGGGTTTCTTATTTTAATAACCTGGTTTTTGCACAGTTTTGTCCATCTCTTTTTTAAGCCCATAGTGGTTTTCAGAACAGATTGTTCCTGAGAAGCATGTTTTTTTGAAAGGCTCTGTCCAGTGATCAGAAGGAAGAGCTAAGGTCTCAGAGATTATGGTTCACATTCTGGACAAGAGCAGAATTTCTCCAACTTTCTTCATTAGAAAGCAGAAGAGCCCTTTTTTCAAATCAGATCTTAGTTACAGTACCAGTCATCATGCAGATAAAGGTAAAGCCACATGATTCATTAAAAAAATCCCTATAAATTTGTGTGAAGTGGGAGTGCTAAAGCAAATTTGTCACATAGTCAGGGGTCAGTGAATCTGATTGAGGGTACACAGTTCTTTGTGTACTTCTTACAACTCTAAGTTGAAAGAATCTTTTAGAAAAGATTTTATTTGAGAGAGAGAGAGAACACGTGCTTGCATGTGCACATGGAGAGAAAGGGGAAGGGAAAGGGAGAGAATCCCAAGCAGACTCCTCCCTGGCCCGGGGTTTGGTCCTACGACCCTGAGATCACAACCTGAGCTGAAACCAAGAGTCGGATGCTTAACAGATTGAGCCACCCAGACAGCCCAAGTTGAGAGAATTTTAAAAAGCAAAACTAAATTAGGGGCACCTTGGTGGCTCAGTTGGTTAAGTGTCTGCCTTTGGCTCAGGTCATGATCTCAGGGTCCTGGGATCAAGCTCTGTGTCGGGCTCTCTGTTCAGCAGAGAGTCTGCTTCTCCTTCTCCCTCTGTGCTCACACTCTCTTTCTGAAATAAATAAATAAAATCTTTAAAAACAAACAAGAAAAAGCAAAACTAAATGAAATGACTTCATTGCTTGAACGTTGTCCCTATGCAGAAGGTAAACTTGGCGCCGTAGACAAAAATTAACTCATAGACTTTAAATATTCATCCTAAATAGAAGACATTGAAGATTGTTAAGACTTTGGGTTTGGCAGAGATTTCTTTTCTTTTTTTTTTTTTTAAAGATTTTATTTATTTATTTGACAGAGACAGAGACAGCCAGCGAGAGAGGGAACACAAGCAGGGGGAGTGGGAGAGGAAGAAGCAGGCTCCCAGCGGAGGAGCCTGACGTGGGGCTCGATCCCAGAACGCCGGGATCACGCCCTGAGCCGAAGGCAGACGCTTAACCGCTGTGCCACCCAGGCGCCCCTTGGCAGAGATTTCTTAATTATGACATCAAAGATACAATCCATAAAAGAGAACATTTATAAATTAGACTTCGCCAAGATTAAAAGCCTCTGCTCCTTCAAAGACATTAATGTTAAGAAAATGAAAAGACAAGCCACAGGCTGGCAGAAAGTGCTAACATGTGATGCATCTTAGATGACTTGTATAGAGAATAAGTAAAGAACTCTTAAAATTCAATGTGAAGGAAGCAGGTGATATCAACAGACGCTTCACCAGAGAGGAGAGAGAGAGAGAGAGAGAGAGAGCAGATAAGCGTGTTTGAAAAGTTGGCCAGGGCGCCTGGGGGGCTCAGTCGGTTACGCGTCTGCCTTTGGCTCATGTCATGATCCCAGGGTCCTGGGATCGAGTCCCGTGTCAGACTCCCCGCTCAGCGCGGAGTCTGCTTCTCCCTCTACCCCTCCTCCCTGCTTGTACGCCCACTCTCTTACTCCCTCTTGCAAAAATAAAATCTTTTAAAAAAGAAAGAAAGAAAAGATGGCCAGAATCATTAGCTGTTGGGAGATGGAAATTAAATCCATAAGGAGACATAACTGTCCAGCTCCTAGATGGATCAGCAGGTGATCACATCGAGTGCCGACGAGAACGTGCAGGAACTGGGCTCTCAGGCATTGCTGGTGGGGGTGGAAAATGGTGCAAGCACTTTGAAAACAGTTTGGCAGTTTCTTAAAATGTTAAGCATATGCCTACCATATAAGCTCCCTTCTCAGTGTGTCCCCAAGAGAAACGAAAGCAGATGTCCACATAAAGACTTGTACATGCAGCAACACGGACGAATGTCATAATGACGCCGAGTGAGCAGAGCCATACCGTAAGAAAGTACATACTGTATGACTCCGTGTGCACACAGTTTGGGAAGTGCACACTGGTGTGTGGTGACAGAAAGCAGATGAATGGCGCCTGGGGGAGGGGGTGGGACTCCAGAGGGGCACGAGGACACTTCTGAGGAAGATGGACATGTTCGTGTTGAATTGTGTTGGTGGTTTCAGAGATGTGTACATGTGTTAGGTATTAAGTTGTACATATTTATTGTGTGACTTGCACTTCAGTGAGGATATTTTATGTTTTAAAAACTAAATGAACAATGAGAAAGTGATGTGAGCAGGTCTCATCTGTGCCTGGTGGAACCCCCTGGATTTCACTGGTTGCCACTGTTAATTGTGTTCTTGATTTTTGCCTGTTCCGCAGACTCTGGGCAGGAAGTCTGGCAGGTGAAGGAGGAGGTAATTTTCTTAAATCATTTCAGGCTAAAAAATCTTGCTACTACTTTTACAAGTCCTGTTTAGTGAGAGTTTACTATAGTCCAGTCAGGTTTTAAAGGCCTTACATGACTTCTCATTGATTCCTCATAGCATGTGAGGTGTGGGTACTGTAACCGTCTCCACTTTCACACCAAAAAGCAGAGGCAGAGAGAGGTTAGGAACTCAGTGGAGGCCACCTGTGATGAGAGGGTCAGGACTGGGACCCTGGATGTGCAAGACCCAAGCACCTGACAGCCACACTGCCTCCAGCCGGCTAGTCCTGCTCAGGTGGGCTGGATATGCAGAGGCCAATAAAAACAGTTTCTGTGGGAAACCCAGTAGTGTGCCTCATAGTTTGCAGGAAGTAATTGTAAGAACAGATTCTATGATGGAGTGCAAGTAGCATAGCAGGGAGCAGAGTCTTCCCTGGAACTTGGGGGTGAGAGCCCCTCAAAGGTGCTTGAGGTCGTTCCCTTCATCACGTGTGTGGTTGGTTTCCTGTTCCCATCACCCTTCCCTGCTGGACCTTTCTTCTGGATGTGTGCCATTTGTTTCTTAGACCACATTAATTATGTATGAAGTTTGGCCCTGAAATAAGTGAAGTGTGACTTCTTGCTTGGCCTCAGCAGGTCTGCAGGACTTGGGCTTATGGAATGATTTTTGATCACATAGAATGTGCTGGGTTCTTTGCTCCACCTCTGGAAGCAGAAAGATGCCATAGGCTAACAAGGTGAGACACAGAGGGAGAATGTGATGCAACATGTGGGTTTTCATGGCGCACCAGACATAGGGTTCAGGAGAAAGGCTGGTTGGCCATTTCCTGTGATTCCAGAGGGAGAGGTAACCTCAGTGAGGGTAACTCCTACCTGCTCTCCAGCGCTGACTCATTCTGGTCTTTCCATCCGGTTCCCTGAGCTGCCATTCCGCAAGTACTTTACAGTCTCCTACCCCCATTGCCACCATCTGCTGGGTGGGTGATTGGTCAGGCAATGTAAAGGGGGTGATGCATACAACTGAACAGATGAATGGGAACCACGCCTCTCCCGATTTCTGACTGCGGGGACAGGGATTGGCTTTGTGGAGGGAGAGCCTGGGTTCCTGCTCTTCTAGAAAGATGCTGAAGTGAATCCCCTGAACTGAAGAGGACCTCCCACAGGAATGAAGAGGGGAGGAAGGGCTCATGCTGTGCTGGCCACTGAGCCACACGTGACTGAGGAGCACTTGGAGTAAGACTGGTCCAAATAAAAATGTAAAATGCACACTGGATTTCAGAAACTTAGTACAACACATGAACGTGAAATACCCATTTATATTGGTTACATGTTGAAATAGCATGTTTGATATATTGGATTAAATATACTATTAAAATTAATGTTAACCTATTTCTTTTTACTTTTTTAATATGGGTACTGGAAAATGAAAACTCCATTTGTGGTTCACATTGTTTCTGTTGGACAGCACCGGCGAGCTGATTGGATGAGACATAGGAGCCTGTGAGTGTGGGGGTGGGGGGGATGTCCAGATACTCTTATCCCTGATGAGTGGGTTCTCCTGAACTGATGATATTTAGCTGGAAACCAATTTTAAGATGCTTCCCTTACAAATGGAGAAACTAAGATCTCTTTCCCCTGATGGAGATCTGCAACAGGAAGAAGAAAGTTCTCCACACTGTCCAGGTCAGAAGGCTGTCTTGAGGTTTGAACTTCTGTTGCATCAGTGTCAGAGAGCTTGCCCTGGTGGGGTGGGGTGTGGGTGCAGGTGACAAGGAAGTTAAGTGTATTTTTATGGTCCTGTGAACATTACAAGCTAGTCAGACTGCTTACGGAGACTGCTTACGGCACCTGACGGGCAACTCCGAAGGTAGCCTGCATCAGAATGGTGGCCTTGCCATTTGTGACTCCATCCATATCTCTTGTTTACCATGTGGACAATTGGTAGGACCTCTTCCTGAGATGGTGAGGACGCAGTATGTGCTCCTGAGTCACAGCTGTGACCTGGGAGTAGATTGTAAATCCCCTTTTCCTTCTGAAGTGGTTAGGTATCCAAGTGGTGAAATCATCGAGATTTTCTGAGTCAAATCCTTAAAAGGACATTTGATTGTCACTCTTTAGACTCTGGTGCCTGAGGACAGGGAGTTTGTGTTTTTCACCACAGTGTCCTCTGTCCATGGCAGGTGCTTAATAAGCAGATGTGAGTGAATGAATAAGGTGTTTGTAGAGCAAGGCCAAGAGTGCTGCTGAGAAGAGAAAAATTCTACTTCTTTGGACTCAAACTGGACATGACGCCTGATCAGAAAGCAAGCAGGCACCATCTGTTCCCACTGCAACAGAAATGATCTGATGGTGAAGAATCACAGAGCTGTTTAGTGAAAATCAAGTCCTATTCAGAAGAAATTAATATATATTGATGAGTATGAGTCATGCTTTTGGTTTCTGTAATTTTGGGGGAAGGTGCAAGCTTCAGGCTGCCTGAATTTACAATTTGCTTTGAGAGGAACAGCTTAGGGTGGCCCTGCTCACCGAGACGTTGGCTCCTGGTATCAGTTAGACCATCTTTCACCACTGTCAGCAGGATTGTATTTATACAACCTGTACATATGTGTTTCTGCTCTCACGGCTTGCTTTTCAAACCGTGGAAAACCTTGGCCATTGCCTTCAGGTGAAAAGGAAGAATCAAGAGGCCTTAGAGGGGAGCATAAGGGCAGCCTGGGCACAGGTGGAGAGAGTCTCCATGGATGAGCTCATATATACATCTGGCTCTGGAAGAGGCACAACAAGGCGAGCTGCATATTGGGGGAGGAAGGGCTGCTAGAAGATGAGGGACATTTGTCAACGATCAGGAAGAGTGAGAAGAATATCCCTAGAAGCTCCTGGGCAGAGACAAGCCGTCATCGTCAAGTTATACTTTCTTTGGCTTCCTGGGACTTGCAGGGTGGGTACCGTGTAAGAGAGTGAGGCTGGAGCTGGGCACAGGTGGTCTCTTTATCTTCCCTGAGTCTCAGCTCACTTGGGCTCTGTCAAGGGCTGGGAGGTCCCCAAACGGTCTTCAGGTTCCATTTGGTGTTCTGTCAGCTAGAAATATGAGGTGGACGAAGTTTCAAGTTCTTGTCTAGTTCCAGAGTTTAAATAAGCCTGAGTTTAAAATTATTTAGTACGATAGAGAATAACAAAGTGCCTTCTGGCCTCTGGTCTCGGCTGCAGAAGTGAGATGATGAAGGGGATGCTGTTATTTGGAAAGTCACAGTAGAATACACACGTCGTGCCACTGCTGTGGCTCTGAGTCCTGCCACCTTCGGAAGTCAGCCTGTGGCAAATGGGGCTCCTCTGCCACGCGGAAGGGACCTTCACTGGAGTGTCAAGGCTGAAGGATGAAACTCCGTCTGGACCAGTCAGACAAGGCACCGCGGATCGGCTCTGAATTCCATGAAGGAGCAGCACCTTAACCCAAGAGGACAGCTGCCGTAGCACCCAGTTCCTCTTAAGGAGTTCAACGAGTAGTTGCACAATAAGTGTTCTTGTTTAAAAAGAAGTTATTTAGGGGCACCTGGGTGGCTCAGTCAGTTGAGCGTCTGCCTTTGGCTCGGAGGTCATGATCCCAGGCCCCGCATCGGGCTCCCTGTTCCGTGGGGAGTCCGCTGCTCCCTCTGCCTGCTGCACCCCTTGCTTGTGCACACTCTCTCTCTGTCAAATACGTGAATAGACTCTTTAAAAAAATAAAAATAAATTATTCAGTGCAATCACAGGATACAGTTGACCCTTGAGTGACAGAGGGTTTAGGGGCGCCAACCCCCCACTTTATGCAGTTGATAATCTGCATATAACTTTTGAGTTCCCAAACACTTAACGACTAGGAGCCCACTGTTGACCAGAAGCCTTACTCATAGGTCAATTAGCACACTCTGTATATGTGTTGTATACTGTATTGTTAGACTAAAATAAGCTAGAGAAAATAAAACATTACTAAGAAAATCACAAGAAAGTGAAAATACCTTTATAGTACTGCACTGTATTTTTTTTTTAATTATTTTTTGTATTTGTTGATTTTAGAGAGGGAGAATGGGCAAGTAGGGGGAGGGGCAGAGGAAGAGGGAGAAGCAGACTCTCCACTGAGCAGGGAGCCCGACACGGGGATCACAGCCTGAGCTGAAGGCAGATGCTTAACCCACCGAGCCACCCAGAGTGTTTTAATATGTTCTGAAGTATAAATTCTTTATAGAAATTTTTAAATGTGGCATTGAATAGCAGCCTGTCAATAAATAACTTGCATGTGTAGGTAAAAATAGTGCCTTCTGAGAAATGGTCTTAAAGGAACCTCAGAATTTATAATTTTCAATATTGCTACCTTCTCAATCAAGCACATCTCTGTGTATAAGGAAGGGGGTAGGGGTATCTTACAAAAGTGATTTGTCTTAGTTTTGGTCATAAGAGAAACTGTGTGTTCTATGTCTGTCTGTGGAGCTGGATTGCTTTCTTGGTGTTGCCGGGTGCATGGTTGATTGTTGTCAGACAGTAAGTTCTTTTTGGTGCACATAGCCCTATTATGACTCCTCACTTGAACACTGGCAGAGAGCTGGGAGATGGAGGGCATGCATGTTGGAGTGGGGTTGCAGCTGTTCACAGGGCAGCAGGCTTTTCCACTGGATTGGTGTTGGGGCTGAGCAGGGACTTCTAGAAGGACACGTTAGGTTCCCACAGATTCAGTTTGAGTGTGAGTGGCATTTGGCTGTTAGTGACTTTATGAATTATCTGTGTAGGTTCCGTTGTCATTTGAAAAGTATAAGAACCTTTATTTTTTTTTCAATATTTTATTTATTTGACAAAGAGAGAACGAGATGGGGGAGGGTCAAAGGGAGAAGCAGACTCCCCACTGAGCAGGGAGCCCAGTGTGGGACTTGATCCCGGATCGTGACCCGAGCCGAAGGCAGACGCTTAACCGACTGAGCCACGCAGGCGCCCAAGAACCTTTATTTTTTAAAGGTAGCAAATTGAAGTGAGTGAGGCTCCTCTTGTCTTCTAGAATGTCAGCTGGGGACCCTGGGCGGTCAGACCATTTTTAGAGCTAATAGGTGTGTGCAGCATATGTGGAGATAGTTTCTTGTGTCTTATTTTTCTGTTTACAGAACTAACATGATTGTTGTATGAATTTATTTCTACTGAGGATGATTAAATTTTTTATGTTGTGCTACTGTTTTAGGGGATGCACTTTAAATGGGGTTAAATAGTAGTTAAGAAGAAAGTTATACTGCATTGTCCATACATGTAAAATGTACGACGTAGGAGTCTCTTGTGTGTGCATTATCTAATAATAAGCCACTTAACCAAGTAGGGGGCTGTTGAAAATTTGCATCAGAAAATTGAGAAGCAGGAAAATCTGAGGAGACATCCGAGATGTTGAGGGCAGGCTATTTAAATACACTGCATCCTAATAGAGTAATTTTCAAATAACATGTAAAAGTTTGCCGGATCGCTAAACCAGAGCCAAATGAGAGCGTAACATGTGATCGCATTTCCTGTCTGCATCTTCATTACCATCTGGTTCCCCGTATAAAAACTAGTCATCGTTTACTCTTTGCTTCATTGAATATCCTGGTATCTGCTACTTCGTAGAAGCTGATTTGGTGGTAATATATCATCAAAATGTAATATTAATTTTTATCACTTTTGAAACATGAATATATAAGCCTCCAAGGTTGACCATTCAGTTGTTCAGACAAATTTGGAAATTACTGGGATTGAGTCCTTCTCACAACCAGCTGAAGTGGCAGGCAGTCTGTGTCATTGCAGGAAAACATGTGAGGACACCGCATGATCTGTTTGGGGGATGCCTGTGCTCCCAGACTTTTTTTCTTTAATAAGATTTTATTTATTTGAGAGAGAGAGAGAGAGAATCCCAAGCAGACCCCGCACCCAGCATGGAGCCTGACACGGGGCTTGATCCTACGACTCCAGATCATAACTTGAGCCCAAACACGAGTCGGACAGTCAACTGATTGAGCCACCCAGGTGCCCCTGTGCTCCCAGAGTTTTAAATCAAGAGGTTTGTGACAAATTTAACACATGTTCATAATGTAGTCAGACAATACCAAGAAATACTGACTTTGGGGGCGCCTGGGTGGCTCAGTCGTTAAGCGTCTGCCTTCAGCTCAGGGCGTGATCCCGGTGCTCTGGGATCGAGCCCCACATCAGGCTCCTCCGCTATGAGCCTGCTTCTTCCTCTCCCACTCCCCCTGCTTGTGTTCCCTCTCTCGCTGGCTGTCTCTCTCTGTCAAATAAATAAAATCTTAAAAAAAAAAAAAAAAGAAATACTGACTTTGAAAAAATGTATTGCAAGAGTGTTCAAACATAGATAAAAAATATTATGTGATCGCTCATCTCCAACATTTATAGAATTTTTCCAGTTTTGTTTAATCATCTTCCTCCTTCCTTCCTTTTTATCTTGGAGTATTTTAAAGCAAATCCCAAAATCCCATCATTTCACCCATAAGTAAGAAGTATTTCTAACACTGCAGACTTTACTTCCACTGTGACACCAAACAAAAGAACAGCAACTCAGGTCTCATGCCACCAAACACCCAGACCGTATTCAGATTTTTCTGATTTTCTCTGAAGTCTATACATTTGGATTTTGAATCAAGATCCAAAGTTACTAACATTAAAAAAAAAATGTTCTAATGGAAAATTGAAATACATACAAAAATTAATAGTATAGGAACTTCATCATCAAACTACAGCAATGACCAGCTCACAGCCAGTCTTGTTTTATATCTGCCCTCGTCTCTTTTCCTCCTTTTTTGTTGTTGTAAAGGAAATTTCAAACATGTCATTCTATTCTTAGATATGTTAGCATACACCTTTAAGTGATGGGGAGGCTGCGGGTCAGTCCTGTTGGATGGAGTATCCACAATGCACGTCACTGTGCACCTGCTTCCGCCATAGCACCTGTTAATTGAGCATGGTGTCCTTGCCCTGCTCCCTGGTGTTGCTCATCGTTGTGTTAGGTTAGTATGTAACAGAAGGAGGGTTTCTGTACTTTCTGTTGCCCTTTGGATTTGCATGGTCGTAATTTTGGAGATTAACTTGGATTTGGGAATGAACGAAAAATAGAAAAACTGCTGAAATTGGTTTAAATTCCTCCTGCAAACCCCTTTCTCTCATACGCTTCTTCGACTTGGAGATGAGGTGGGGCACTTTTGTGGCTGAGCTAGTTAGCCTGCTTCTGCCCCTGAATGACACTGGATGCTCAGTGGAGCTGCTTTTGATTTATGAAGTTTCAGAGGTGTGTGAGAATTACAGGAAACTTCACTAAAGTGGACTGGGGAGACTAGAAGGGGAGGTTGATAGAGGGAGCCGGTACCGCTCAATGTCAGTTGCAGGGAGAATCATCAATTACAGGCCCCAGTGGGGAAAGATGCGCACGTACCTCCTACAAGAAATCCACTGCCGGGGCGCCTGGGTGGCGTAGTCGTTAAGCGTCTGCCTTCGGCTCAGGGCGTGATCCCGGCGTTATGGGATCGAGCCCCACGTCAGGCTCTTCCGCTGCGAGCCTGCTTCTTCCTCTCCCACTCCCCCTGCTTGTGTTCCCTCTCTCGCTGGCCGTCTCTGTCAAATAAATAAGTAAAATCTTTAAAAATAAAAAAAAAAGAAAGAAATCCACTGCCGCAGGGCACCCGACTGGCTCAGTTGGTGGAATGCATGACTCTTGACCTCGGGGTTATGGGTTCAAGCCCCACGTTGGGTGTGGAGCCTACTTAAAAAAAGAAAAGAAATATCCACTGCCCCTGCAACTCAACCAGTGAGAAACCATCATTAGCCTGACCTCTGCTTCTCTCCAGTGGATTTTCATTCAAAATAACCCTCCCAACTTCCTCCTCCCTTCCTTCCTTCCTCCTTCCATAAAATACTGTTCCTTTCCTTTATTTGTTGGACTTGCCTATGGTGTTGCTGTGGCTTACTTGTCCGGAATTGCAGTTCTCTGCTATTCCCGAATAAACCCATCTTTCGGTGGTAAAATAACTAGCAGTTTTGTTTTAAAGGTTAATAGGTGCTACAGCTGTTAAGCTCAGTGTAGCACCATGGGCCCAGGGGTATGCCAGAAGCTAATGTCTTGGGCTGCCCTCTTTTTGCCCATGAGACCACGTGTATGCATTGTGGCTGCTCTGTTGAAAGGTGTACTTCATAGTCCAATTGCTGAAAGGCCTGCAGAGCACTTTCCAGCTGTCTTATTTAATTTTCATTTCAGCCCTGTGATGTAGGTAACACCATTCCCTGATGGATTAGACTGAAAAGTGATTTGATGTCACATTCCTTGTATGTGTCAGAACCAAAACTTGGAATCATTTTTTTTTTTAATAATCACCCATTTTGTCATTAACAAGCTTGCAGCATAAATGTCATTGTTAGTGACTGGGGTGCTGGGGGCACCCTTGAAGCTCCTTCCCACACCTTACTGGGGTCTTGATGAGAGGAAAATGAAGTGAACAGGGGGCCACCTGAAGCACGTTATATTGCAAATGTAAAATATTTGAATAAAAAATTTGTGTTACCACTTTGACTTACAAAGATGTTGGATATAATCTAAATTAGGGCAGGTCATATACTTTTAAGTTATTTAAATTTCTATGAAAAGTATTTCTAGAACAGAAGTTCTAAATAAAAACTAATGGCGATGTGGGTCATAAAGAACAGATGTGAGGCTCTCAGCAGGTCCTGTCTTAGTGGATTAGATGGGTGAGTGCACTGAGTCAGCATGGCCAGAGCTTAGCCTTGACTTTAGCAACTGGAGGAGAGAAGGAACCCAGGCCGCAGATCTGATGGTGGGGTTTTCAGAAGGCTTTGGGGAACTAAGGATAGTGAAGAGAAAAGCGAAGTGATTCCAGTAAGTAAGACTTCTAAAATGTACATTTTTTTTTAAACCAAGTAACATAAACTGCATTATCATTATTTGGAAAATGAAAAGGGAAATAAGACCAGTAATTCTAACAAAATGCTACTAGTCTTTTTAAATGTCTTTTTTAAACTAAAATATATTTTCTAATCTTCTAAAATACCTAAAATTAGGGGCACCTGGGTGGCTCAGTTGGTTGAGCGCCTGCCTTCGTTTCAGGTCATGATCCTGGGATCCTGGGATCGAGCCCCACGTTGTCGGGCTCCCTGCTCCACAGAGAGCCTGCTTCTCCCTCTCCCACACCCCCTGCTTGTGCTCTCTCCTTCTGTCTCTCTCTCTCAAATAAAATCTTTTGGGGCGCCTGGGTGGCTCAGTCGTTGGGCTTCTGCCTTCGTCTCAGGTCATTATTCCGGGGTTCTGGGATTGAGTCCCACGTTGGGCTCCCTGCTCAGCAGGAAGCCTGCTTCTCCCTCTCCCGCTCCCCCCTGCATGTGTTCCCTCTCTCACTGTGTCTCTGTCTGTCAAATAAAATCTTTTAAAAAATAATAAGTAAATAAAATTAAAATATTTTTTTAAAAATAACTAAAATTATTATACAACTTTGTTTTTGATTTAACATACGTCAGGTATTTTTCCAGGTGTTTATTCCATCTTCATTGTTCTTAGAAATATGTAATAGTTCTTCCAGTTAAAAGTTAACATTAACTAGTTTTATTTTTAAAACCAAAAAAGTATGGACAAAACAATATGAATGCTTCTTGGTTTCAGGGCTCAGATAAGCTGTTAACATTTTTTAAAAAAGAAAAACACGTATGTGTATAAAAGGTAGCATGAAAAATAAAAGCTGCCCCACTATTCCTGTCATTCTCTGAAAACAACCAACATTACCATTTTCTCACGTGTACGGAAAAAAATTGCTTACATTAACGTAGATGTTTGTCCTTTGTATGTACACAAAGAAAAACGCATCATCGTTTATACACTATTCTTTACCTTGTTTATTTCATTTACTGTACCCTCATAGAAGAGCATGTGGGGTGATCTTTTAATTTATGGGAATTAGAAGGTTTTTTGTTTCCTCTTAGTTTCACTCTGTATTTAAGTGTGCATGCTCCTTGCTGTGTGTGGGTTGTCAGCTTCTCTGTGGGTGAGCATTGACTGCCTGGTTTTCTGTGACGGTGGTGCTGTCCGGCCTCTCCACGCGCACGCTGTGGCACCTGGCCAGTGTCCATTAGCTTCAAGCAGAGGGGGTACACGCACATCTCATCAAGGTGGTCTTGGACAGTGCCCGCTCAGGGACGGTAAGGCCAGTGTGCGGGAGACCCTGAGTGCCCCTTCATCAGTGAAAGTCTGTTCATCTATAAAAAAACCCACTTCTTTTCCAGATTTGATTTCAGAAAATATACCTTTGACATGGAGAATAGAGAATGTAATTTTTAAAAAATTTTAAATCCTTAACCGTAGGTTACTCTTTCTCACCAGGCCAATTGTATAGATTAAATAGGTCTTACAGGACACTTACTTTTATTGCTAGTAGCCACAGAAATACCTCTTTTCTTAAAAATGAACAAATGTGGATTTTGAGTCTATTGAGATTCAGATGTGGATACTGATTATAGAGGCATCTGTAATTAAAAGCCCCAGTACTAATTTATGCTATTTACTGATGAAAGAGAAATAGATCTGGTTTTGTTCTCTTTGCTTGTGACTAAAGATTCAAGTCAGCAAGTATTGATACTGCTTCTGAAATTTTGTGGGGTAACTGAATTAAATGAATCTTCTCGTTTTAAAGACACTTGCCAAGGGGCGCCTGGGGGGCACAGCGGTTAAGCGCCTGCCTTCGGCTCAGGGCGTGATCCTGGCGTTATGGGATCGAGCCCCGCATCGGGCTCCTCTGCTGTGAGCCTGCTTCTTCCTCTCCCACTCCCCCTGCCTGTGTTCCCTCTCTTACTGGCTGTCTCTCTTCTGTCAAATAAATAAATAAAATTAAAAAAATAATAAAATAAAGACACTTGCTGGGGGGGGGGTTACCTGGGCGGCTCAGTCGGTTAAGCTGCTGCCTTCGGCTTGGGTCATGATCCCAGGGGGTCCTGGGATCAAGTCCCGTGAGTCCTACATCAGGCTTCTTGCTTAGCAGGGAGTCTGCTTCTCCCTCTGCCTCTGCCCCTCACCTCCACTTGTGCTGTCTCTCTTTTTCTCTCTTTCTGAAATAAATAAATAAGATCTTTAAAAAAAATGCAGACACTTAGGTTTTCAATTCACTTCTCTAGTTTAGAACAATACAGCCGGGTGATTATCATGTATATATTCTTCTATAACATGTTTACAGAAACATCTAAGTAAAAGAAGTAGTTAAACTCAAGATCTCAGGAGTTATCCCACCTAACAGTAGAATTTGGGTCTTTACCTAAAGACCCTTTAGCATCTCAGAAAGTACTTCCTGTTTACCTAGATCCTTGTTGTTTTTAGTCCTTACTTTAAAAATTAGCCTAGCTTTTTAGTGTTTGAATTTATAATCGAAGTTATGTTTGTTGACTAAAACTAACAACTTAAGATTTTTTTAAAGGTTTTATTTATTTATTTGTCAGAGAGAGCACAAGCAGGGGGAGCAGCGGGCAGAAACAGGCAGAGGGAGAAGCAGGCTCCCTGCTGAGCAAGGATCCTGACTCAGGACTCAGGGGACTCGATCCCAGGACCCTGGAATTGTGACCCAAGCCAAAGGCAGCTGCTTCACCAATTGAGCCACCCAGGTGTCCCAACAATTTACGATTTTATTTATTAATTTTAGAGAGGGAGAGCATGCATGCGAGTGGGGGGGCAGGGCCAGAGGCAGAGTGAGAGAGAATCTCAAGCAAACTCCCCACTGAGCACGGAGCCCAACATGGCACTTAATCTTAAGACCCCGAGATCATGACCTGAGCTGATACCAACAGATGGACGCTTAACCGACTGAGCCACCCAGGCATCCCCCCCATTTTTTTTAAGATTTTATTTATTTATAAAACTAACAATTCCATTTACCCCATGACGACCATTAGCTGTTATGTTTCTTCAGCATTGATTTTGGAAGGATTGAATAAAATGGCTTCTTTACAGACTAAGAACAATTTTCTAACATGGGGGGTAGGGTGGTGTTGCTGGAACTCTGCCTAATTTTGTGTGAGGTGTAATATGGCTACATCTAAATGCATGTGAGTGGTGGTGGGGCGTCCCGGCTGGCAGAAAACCCAAAGCAGTCCACAGACTCAGAAGACACATCAGCACAGCTTGCTTGCTTGCTTTTTTTTTTTTCTTTTTTTAGATTTTATTTATTTATGTGACAGAGAGAGACAGCGAGAGAGGGAACACAAGCAAGGGGAGTATGAGAGAGAGAAGCAGGCTTCCCGCCGAGCAGGGAGCCGATGCGGGGCTCGATCCCAGAACCCTGGGATCATGACCTGAGCTGAAGGCAGACACTTCACAGCTGAGCCACCCAGACGCCCCTCATCACCACTTTTCTGTTTTAAAAATTATCTCGTATTCTCTTGGCATTATTCCTGTTACATACATTAATATTCATAAATGGCAGTTCTGAAGCCTTTGTACGTGGGGACTGAAGAGAGCTTTAGCCAGTGGTGTCACAGGGGTAAAGTGTCTGCAGTGTAGCCTCTCCTGCATCGAGCTTCAGCAATGCTCTTTTGACCAGGGAGGCTTGAAGTATTCTTTGAAGCTTTCTACGTGCCTCCAGCACCCACTTAAAGTAATGTCTTTAGAAACAACTATTTTGGTCCGAAATATTTCCGAAACTGTGTCACCGTGTATCGCCTTCTCAGAGGCACCTTCACATCCCGTCCCCGTCCCTATAAGGCCTTTCCTGGTGGTTCTGCGGACTTCATTGAAGGTCATTGCTAGTGACTGTAGATTGCTTTCTGGAGGTCCATCATACACCCCTTCACCCCTCTACCTCCTGCCTGGCCTGTTTTTGTAGCCGTGAATAGACAGCATGTCTGAAAGCAAGAACCAAGAACTCACACACACTTTTTAAAGATATTCCTTATTGGGGAAGATATTTTTGCTTTCGTCAGTAAGTATACATCAAGTGTCTGTAATGTAAACCATGTAAATTTATTTAAAATGCTTTTGTGGAGAATAGGGAAATTTATCTAGACTAGGAACTCTAACAAATATGCTTCCTGGGTCTTCCAGACAGTTTCCCCCAGATATCTTTTAATCTCAAGAAAATAACTATTGTTAATTAAGTATCCGATGTATGTAGTATTAACTGTCACTTTTGCGTAAAATCTCCAGTGTGTGTTTGCATAGGACGTTGAGGCCCTTTGATAAGCCATATTTGCATGTGGGAGCTCATTGTAGGCTTAAGCGATTAAAGAGATGTTGGTAATTATATCTTCAGCTTTGTGATACATTGGTCATAACTATGACTGATTTAACAGTCATGTTCCTGGGCAGAAATGCAACACCAGTTACGACATGTCCTTGGGAAAGTAAGTCTCTAGTTTAACAGGGTGACTTTGTTTTGAGTCTGATTTTAAGGAGTACTGTCTAACGAGACTGGGGTGGGGCACGGTTAAGAGTTGGGGGGTAGGGCTGCTTGTATTGAGCCTAATTCGGCCTGTGCCTGTAAGGATGGAGTTGCTTCTGAGTTTACTGGCACCCCAGGGTCCATTTTGGTGGGAGAGTGAGATGTCCCTTAACCAGAGGCCTGCTGGATACCACACTGAGTGCTTTCAGAATTGCTGTGTAAACATTCTGACATCCCTGCCGCGGGGGGCGGGGGGGAGGTCATGGGTTCGAGATCTTCGACATGGTGTTGAGGTTCTGGGTTGTCAGGTTGCCGCTCTGCTTGTTTTCTGAACAGACTACCCTGGGTTTCCGCCCGAGAGCTCTTCCACCGTCAGTCTTACATTCTTGGGTTTAGAGTGAGACTCAGATCCTTCATGAAAAATGCTGCTTAACAGATTTTTCCTTTTTCACCACCATCTTTTGAGTGGTCCGTTAGACATTGTCATTGTAAAAGCTAGTGGATAGTGGTAATTATATTTTATTAATCCAGCCCTTGGTAGGCACTTTAGAAGTTCTGATGAATGCTGAAGAAAAGTGCTCTGACCTGTAACAAAATCGTAGCTCTCAAAATTCCAATTTCCTTTTCCCACTTCATTAAGTTACTCAGCCATTGTTTATTAATTTTTTAATGCTTATATTTGTTTCAGATCTCAGATTCCTTGATAGCATTGAAGAGCACTAGGACCCGAAGATGAGTGAACTTGACCAGTTACGGCAGGAGGCCGAGCAGCTTAAAAACCAAATTAGGGTATGTAGCTACGTGTGTGCTTACCTTAGTTTATAAATCATTTGGATTTCAGGTAAGATGTTATCTGTTTTGGGAAAGATGGGTTTCAGAATGACTACTCAGTGTTTTGGATTGAAACTGAATTTTTGCTGGCCCAGGATATGGTAATTAAAGCCAGATATTTGGCCTAGCACGTGGTTTTTTGGGTTTTGTTTTCCAGTATATCATTATTTGAATATATGAAAAATGTTTTCATAGAATTTATAAATGTCTTTCTGTATATTTTTTCTTAACCTTGGGAATTCATTCATGACATCCTTTTTGTTGTTGTTCATGACATTCTCTCGGTCTCTGTGTAGACTGTGGTGTCTGCCTCCCTCCCTTGTGACTGTTACGTTGAGGACAGGAAACGTGTTTAAAAACAAGAGTGTTAGCAACAACAGTGGAAAGTATCTCAGGTGTGCCCAGGGCGCCCTAGAGAAGGGTCCCGGGATGGGCACTGGCATCTGCAAGTTTTGATAGGCTATTAAATGAGAGCTGGAGGTAAACACAACCACGTGTCATTCAACCACCCTCTAGAAAGAGGGGCTCCAGAGTTCTACAGCTTTAAATCCCAGCCTGTCTCACCACAGAGCCCATGCACTTCTGAAAAGACAGCACTGGGAGGGGTCTGAAGGCTAGATTCTGCTCTCCACCCCATTTTGTGAGACAGTACTTGTTCCTGTTCTCCCACCGTTGATAAGATGACGTTGATAAGGCAACAAGGAGGGGTCGACCCCTGGAAAACCCATCCTCAGAACATTGAGCCAGATTCATGTCCACTTGATGAAGGCACTTCTCAAGGCCCAGCTCTCCTCAGAGCATCATTTTTCAATATGTGTCTAAACAGTTTATTTTTCTGAGTCTACTGTAAGGATGGAGTCATATCCCTTTCAGATGACCAGCTCTGTGTTCAGAAAGCCTGGTGGTAACTGGGGAAAGAAGCACTAGCATTGTGGCAGCGGACTTTTTTTCTTAAGCTTAAGAAAAGATAACAGAATTTTTAAAGATCTGCAGCTTAGAGAAAACAAAGTATCTTTCAAATCCTAACATTTAAAAGATCAGCTATATGGGGCGCCTGGGTATCTCAGATGATTAAGCGTCCACCTTCAGCTCAGGTCATGATCTCCGGGTCCTGGGATTGAGCCCTATGTTGGGCTCCCAGCTCAGTGGGGAGTCTGCTTCTCCCTCTCCCTCTGCTCATGCTTGTGCTCTGTCTCTCTCTCTGTATCTCTCTGTCTCAAATGAATAAAAGCTTTTTTTTTTTTTTTAAAGATTTTATTTATTTATTTGACAGAGAGAGACAGCCAGCGAGAGAGGGAACACAAGCAGGGGGAGTGGGAGAGGAAGAAGCAGGCTCCTAGCAGAGGAGCCTGATGTGGGGCTCGATTCCAGAACGCCAGGATCACGCCCTGAGCCGAAGGCAGACGCTTAACCGCTGTGCCACCCAGGCGCCCCTCAAATGAATAAAAGCTTTTAAAAAACAAAACAAGAAAGTATTGGATATAGCTCAATAAAAATAAGCAGGACTTGGTGCTTTTAATGCTCAGTATTCTGTCCACCTTCCAGAATATAGAATTCAGAATTTTGTTTTTCTGATAGCTATACATTATTGTTTAGAAGTTGCTGTTCATAGCAGATAAGGAAAGTTTGTATGGGAGCGCCTGGGTGGCTCAGTTGGTTGGGCATCTGCCTTCAGCTCAGGTCATGATACCAGGGTCCTGGGATCGAGTCATGCATCAGACTCCTTGCTCGGCAGAGACTGCTTCTCCCTCTACTTGCTGCTCCCCTTGCTTGTGCTCTCTCTCTGACAAATAAATAAAATCTTAAGAAAGTAAAAGGGAGGGAGGGAGAGAGAGAGAGAGAGAAAGAAAAAGAAAAGAAAGAAAGAAAGAGAGAAAGAAAAGGAAAGAAGGAAGGAAGGAAGGAAGGAAGGAAGGAAAGAAAGAAAGAAAGAAAGAAAGAAAGAAAGAAAGAAAAAGAAAGAAAAGAGAGAGAGAGAGAGAGAAAGAAAAATTAAGTTTGTATGGCATAGGTGAAAGACACCCAAATTCAGGGAAAAGAAACAAAGCCTGAGAGTTCATGTTGCATCTCCTCCCCCTTTGTAGAGCCTTTACATTGTCTACTGCATGCTGTCCTCCTGGGGACAGGGCTATCATGTGAGCCACCTGTGGGGTTTGAAAGTGTGAATAGAGGGGTGTGTGGGTAGCACAGTCAGAAGAGCATGCAACTCTTGGTCTCGAGGTTGTGAGTTCGAGCCCCATGGTGGGTGTAGAGATTACTTAAAAATAAAATCTTAAAAACAATGAATGTGTGTATAGAAACATGTGAAATCAGTTTTTTTTTTAAAGATTTTATTTATTTATTTGACAGAGATAGAGACAGCCAGCGAGAGAGGGAACACAAGCAGGGGGAGTGGGCGCCCCTGAAATCAGTTTTTAACAGACTACCAGTATATCTAAAATACTGTCATTTCAACATAAAATTAATAGATACTTTTAGGGGCTCCTGGCTGGCTCAGTTAAGTGGCTGCCTTCAGCTCAGGTCATGATCTCTGGGTCCTGGAATCTAACCCTGCATCAGGTTCCCCGCTCAGTGGAGAGTCTGCTTCTCCCTCTCCTTCTGCCCCTTCCCCCTGCTCGAGCTCGCATGCGCTCACTCTCTCTCTCTCTTTCTCAAATAAATAAAATCTTTAGAAAAAAAATAGTATCTTTTTTTAAAAAAATAGATATTTGGGGCGCCTGGCTGGCTCAGTCAGTAGAGCATGCAACTCTTGATCTCAGGGTTGTAAGTTTGAGCTACACATTGTGTGTAGAGATTACTTAAAAATAAAATCTTGGGGCGCCTGGGTGGCGCAGCAGTTGAGCGTCTGCCTTCGGCTCAGGGCGTGATCCTCTTTTGGGGCACATGGGTGGCTCAGTCGGTGAAGCGTCTGCCTTCAGCTCAGGTCATGGTCCTGGGATCGAGCCGTGCATTGGGCTCCCTGCTCAGCAGGACGTCTGCTCCTGGCTCTGCCTCCCCCCGCCCCCATGCTCTCTCTCATGCTCTCTCTCTCTCGTTAAAAAAAAAAAATCAAAAAAAAAAATTTATTTTTTAAAAGATTTTATTTATTTTGAGAAAGGTGTGTGTGCACACAAGTTGGGAGGACAGGTAGAGGGAGAAACAGACTCCCCACTGAGCAGGGAGCCCGATGCAGGGCTCGATCCCAGGACCCTGAGATCACGACCTGAACCGAAGGCAGACGCTTCACCAACTGAGCCACCCAGATGCCCCCAAAATAAAATCTTTTAAAAATAAAAATTTTAAAAATAGGTATTTTATTATTTCACATTTCTTTTTTATATTAAGCTTCAAGAATACAGTGTGTCCTACATTGAATGACAGGCCTCAGTTTGTCTTGCTGCGTTTCACGTGATGGCAGCTCCCACACTGGACCCCCAAGGAGAGCTCCTGAGCTACAGATTTTTGTATGCCCAGTCTCAGGAGCTAAGTCTCTGCTGGTTTCGTTGTACAGCACAGGGATGGACGGCAAAGTCCATTACACCAAGCAGGAAGGGAAGACTTGCTTTCAAAAAGAAAAAAATACCCTTTTTTTTCTGACTACCCAAGGAATACATACTTGTTAAAAAATACAGGGCATAGGGAATCAGACAAGCAGCAGTGGGTGATCTAAGAGGCCTTGCTTTCTTAGATTTGTTTTTAAGCTGAAAGACCCCAAGGACCATCTCATCCATTATTTATTTATGTATGCATGCATGCCTGTGGGCTCTATACCCAGCGTGGAGCCCAACACGGGGCTTGAACTCACAACCCTGAGATCAATACTTGAGCTAAGATCCAGAGTCTGACACTTGACTGACCGAGCCACCCAGGCAGCCATCATCCCACTTTAGATTGTAAGGAAACATGGACTCTCAAAAGGGTGCTGCTCAAACAATGGCATTTCTTAAAGTTACATGAGCTACTTGATTGTTTAAGGAAAAACTCGGAATGTACAGGTGCAAATTGTTTACAAAGCGACTGTACCGACCCATACAAGTGAGAAGACTCAGTGCACGACAGTCCCCAGTGTTGCTGTCCAGCAGCTGAGCAGAGCAGGTGCTTTACCTGGGACCCAAGTAGGAAGAAACCTGGCTTTGTGGGGAACTAAGTGATTACTGATTTGGATATACTCTGGTTTAAGGGGACAGAAGAGATTGCCTGTTGTCTTCAGTGGCATTTCTCATCACAACCAGCATAGAAGTCTTTGCACTAAATAATATACCCATTATGCACATTTTCACCAGTCCATTCGATTAGAAATTAACCTGAAAGATAGTAGAGATGTCTGTCTTTATGAAGTAGTTAGAGATTGCTTCCGTTGGAAGACCTCTTTCTGCTTGTCGGGAGAAATGCTGCACTCAGTGAGATAAGCACTTGGTTAGAATGAAGACTGAATTGGAGTTCTCTGTGTTTAGTTTTCAAAATGGCTTTTTCCTTTGTTTACTGATAGTATCACCATGGTCTGTTGTATGATACAGTGTGAAAATCCAGGTTGATCTTCGTACACTAATCAATGTGAAGTTGCTTAAGGCCCATGGCTTATGTTTTTCACTTAGAAAATTTTCATTATTATTATTTTTTTTAATAAAGATTTTTAATTATTTATTTATTTGTCAGAGAGAGAGAGAGAAAGTGAGCACACAAGCAGGGGGAGCAGCAGGCAGAGAGAGAAGCAGTCTTCCCGCTGAGCAAAGAGCCTGATGCGGGACTTGGTCCCAGGACCCTGGGATCATGATCTGAGCGAAAGGCAGACACTTAACCAACTGAGCCACCTAGATGTCCTGTCGTCGTTCTTTTTAAAACTAAAAGCCATGTATAACATCAGTAAGAGTGATATTCAGAAATAAATGTTAAACTCAGTAGTGACAGGTAGAATCCCCCATTGAAAGACTTGCTATTCTGGACCTCCCCTCTGCTTGCTCCTTACCCCAAATTTAGGTGCGGGCATAGGAATACTTGATGATATAATTTTTTGATATTTTAATTATTTAATCCATTAAGTAGACTTAATTAAGCAGAATGACTTCTAATAGGATAATTAAAGCTGAATTTGAAATCTAGATCTTTAGCACATTTATAACAATAATGTCCCTGAGTATATTTCCATGTTCTCAGTTGATAAATATTCCCTCAAGCTTCATGCAATAAAAATAATTCACAGTGAGGCAGTTTGCCCCTAGAGAATGGTGTCCTAGGAACCACCCCCTCCCTCCCGCCAGCCCCGCGTGAGTGTGCGGGTATATGTAAATGCTGTCACGTGGCCAGCTGTCATTTCAAAAGCAGATAATCAGATGACTGCATAATGAAAACCTTTTTCTTATTAGAAATTTGTCATCATTTCTCTTGAAATTATTCTTGTACTCACATTTTTACCCCTTTCAAACTGTTGTTTCATTTTCCTTCATAATATATAGCTTTCTATTTTCTGTATTTCCTAGGAAGTTTGATCACTTGGGAACAATGAAAACATCTTAGTTAGCCTTAGAATTTCCCTTTATAGTGCTTACCTGCTTCACAAGATCATTTTATAGATAAGAAAACAGATAATAGATACAACAACCAGAAAATCTTACCTGAATTTGATTGTCTTGACTGTATACCCTTTGCTCATAGAGTTTAGCATCAGGTATTGTTTGGTGAAAACAAAGTCCTTAGTTAACATTGGAGGGAAAGTTCTTTGGGCGGGACATCCAGTGCTGTTTGAACTTCTTTCTTTGGGCCCCCATGGCTCCTGGGCTGTTAGAAAGACAGAGTAAGGTGCACATGCAGGTCTGTGGGAAAGTACAGAAGCCTCGGCAGGCAGGAGAGGAAGCAGTACCAATTTCTGCAGTGCCACCCGGCTTCCAGTGTAGTCCTCCCAACACAGCCTCCATTTCTGGGGTCATAGGGGTGTTGTGCTGGTGATCACGCGCATGGGTTGCCACTGGAGCTCTGTTCATTAGAACCTGGAACACAGCGCAGGACTGTCGGCGGCCCTAGACTGCATTTGAGCAGAGGAGTGGAGAGAGGGCGCCATCCTCTTCCTTTCTACCTTCTAACCGTTCCTAGAGGTGCTCCAAAACTTTGGTGTGAGGACCTGGGACTGAATGTATGTGAAACGTTACTAACTTCTGCTTTGTCATTCTTATTTCCTAGGATGCTAGGAAAGCATGTGCAGATGCAACTCTCTCTCAGGTAAGGACCCCTTTACTCAGAGGTGCTTGCCCGGCATTGCGCCGGGGCTCAGTGGCGCCTACACTCAGTGCCTTGAGAGTGAGCTGTGCTCTGGTTCTCTCCTTTTGCAGTGAGGGTGTAAACACTGCTTGAAGCATTTTCATTCAGAAGACAGAGGAAGTCGTGTTTTTTTTGGGTGATAAGTAGGTGTCTCACAGGCCTTTCTAAAGTCCAGTTGGGCAGATCCTCAAAAAGTTGCACGTAAACTATGAACCATGGGTTCTGCTCCCAGATGCCCACCCAAAACTCAGACAAGTACACGTACACGTGTGTTCTTGGCAGGAGCACCGTTCACTATTTCCAAACAGCAAGACAAGCACCATTTCTGTGAACGGACGAGCACATAACAAAGTGTGGTCTGTTCACACAGAGACCGCGTTACAACACATACCACAGCATGGATGCATCTCAGACGTGAGGCCCAGTGAGAGAAGCAGACATACAAGGTCACACAGCATGGGTTCCACTGACAGGGAATGTGCAAGAAGACAGAAGTTTAGCAGTGGTTGCCAGGGGTCAGGAAGGACGGTGGGGAATGACTGGGGGACTTCCTCCTGGGGGAGGGGGTGGAAGCGCACTGGAACCAGGTGGAGGTGGTGTTCTGGTTGCCCAGAGGTGGGAATGTGCTAAGCACCACGGAACTGCTCACTTTACAATGGTGAGTTTCACCTCATTAAGAAAACAGTTTTTGTCCAAAGAATTAAACAGAAACATGAAAGAAAAATTATATTCATACTTCTGAGGATGATTAGATGTTCTCTGCTGTCCCAGTGCTTTAGGGGATGTGCTTTAGTTGGGGTTAAACAGTAAGTTAAAGAGAAACTTATACTGTATAGAATTCCTAAATTTGAATTCTTAGATATACTGCGTATATTTTGGACTATCCTTTTTTTAAAGCCATTGTTGGGGCACCTGGCCGCCTCAGTCGGCAGAGTGTGCAACTCTTGATCTCGGGGTTGTAAGTTCAACCTCCATGTTGGGTATTTAAGTAGAGATTACTTAAAAATAAAATCTTAAGAAACAAACAAACAAACTAAGTGATACACTTAGTCCAGTTGTCAGCGCAGAATCGTTAATGTCCGTTTTTTACATGTTGGAGTGAATCCTCAGGTCTGCATGTCCAGTTCTGTGCCATAAGCAACAGTATTTCTAGTCGCTGCCGACTTGTGCAGATCAGTGCCCAGCATGGTTGCTGTGGACAGTGTGTGAGCAGTGGGCCTGTGTTCGGTGTGACGGGCCGATGGGACTGTAGTTTGGAAGGAGAGCGAGCCTGCAAGGACTAAGGGGCAAGAGGAGCTGGGCCTGGATGAGCAGCTAGAGAGAGGAGGGAGGGAGACCCAGGGAAGTCAGCGCACCTGTGGACTGGCGCTGTGTGCGCACATCGTGGAGAGAGGGGTTGGGGGAACAGAGGTCTTGAAGAGCAAGTAGAGCGATGGACTTCATACGGACCATGAAAGGAAGGTAGGTGCCGTGGTAAGCAGGAGAAGCCACACTGGAGAGCTGCCTTGGGTGACCAGCAGGAACTGGGTGGGCACAGCACCGTGGGTGAGCAGCACACCAGAGCAAGAGGGTGGGGCTGCAAGGAGGGTGGGAGAGGAGGCCTCAGGAGAGGTCATTCCATGACAGACTTTTAATTTGTAGTAACTTTTATTTTTAAGATCACAAACAACATCGACCCAGTGGGAAGAATCCAGATGCGCACCAGGAGAACGCTGAGGGGGCACTTGGCCAAAATTTATGCCATGCATTGGGGCACGGATTCCAGGTGTGTGGGAGCATGAGCAAAACATACTGCTTGAGACACTCAAGGATTGTTCTGTTTTTCTGAGGAAAAATAACCTGAACTCATTTGCTGTCATTCGTAAAGACAGAATGAGGATGTTGTCAGTGTCTGGGCAGGCCAGGTATAGCATCACAATTGCACACGCCTGTGCGTATTTCCACTCACCTGGGCTGATGATACACTGTCATTGCTTCACTGCCTTCATCATGTTTATATGAGCCGTGACCGCCCCCCCCCCAACCTCTGCTCTCCCAGCTCCACTGTGCCGTGCCTGTGTGACCTTGGGGAGGTTACACAGCTTCTCTGTGCCATGGCTCCTTGCCTTTCCAGCCTGTTGCTCATCACTCCTTGGCTCCTACCCTCTTGTGGTTTCAGCGTCCTGGCTCAGGGATCATAACCTGCTCTGTGGTGTGGGGAAGATTGAGTGTGTTGAGCCTTCGAGCAGTGACTAGAGCATCCCGAGTGCTGTGCACAGGTTTGCTGCTGGTTTTCTTGGAGCCCGCCGCAGACGTGTGGGAGCGCATGTTGCCGCTGCTGCCCCGCCTTCCTGTTATCCACCGTCCTGACAAGAAAATGCCCCTCAGGCGCTCGTTGCTTTAACCTGCAGCATCACCAGAGTGAAATCTGCTCAACTCTCTCTTTCTTTTAGAGGCTGCTGGAGGATCTCTCTTCTACCTTTTCCACCCAAATAATTAAATAACATGCTATGTGACTTAGTGGCTGTAACATGCTCTTTCAAATACCTGGTGTATGAGTCTCAAAATGCCTTTCTTTGAGTAGCATTATTTTGTGTTGTATGTCAGAGAGGAATTGCTTGGTTTTCTCTTTGTTCATGAAATTGTCTGCCTTAGAGTGTAAACAGCTACAGAACAAAAGAATCTATCTTTAGTTTGTTCTATACGCTGTTCCGTACATTTTCAAATGCAAATGAGAGCTAACCGATCATTTTAATGATGGCAATAATCAGAAAGACTAAGAACGGGGAAAGGAAGAAAAATGCCCTTGCTAGTCAGTCCACCTTGGAATTTGTTATCAAAAGTAGACAGTAACCAAATGGTGTATTGCCTCCAGGGCTTTTCCTCCATCTGTAGGAACATCAGTGTCCTTATCAGACAGGACACTTGATAGACACTGCAGCTAGGCTGTACCCAGAACCTGGTACTGAGGAATCCAGCACTTGGAGCCTGGTACTCGGAGCCTAGTGCTCAGAGCCTGGTACTCAGGAATCGGGTACTTGGAGCCCAGTCGTTGTCTTGCCTCCTTAAGCAATTTGCTCTCCTGCAACAGCTGGGCTCTAGTTTGGGGAACTGCAGAGGTGACACGTTCCTTGTGCCTAAGGGTCACTGGGAGCACCAGGTCAACCTGCAGGTAGCTGTGGAAACGAGGACGGGGGCTCAGGGTGAAGCAGGAGGGCAGGTGGACACCATATCATGTAGCTTCCCAGTCATGGGGCAAAGCTTTATGCTCCATCTGGTCCATACACAAATGGTGCTTTGAAAGCTCAGAAGGAAAAACAGCAAGGGCATGAATAAGTAGCACCAAATTCAGGGTCACGGTCACCCCTTAAAGAAGGGGGGACTTGGAAGATCGCATGGGAGGCTCGTGGGGGCTGTTGTAGTCTTGCTCTGTTTCTTGGATGGAGCGGTAGACACTTGTTTTTTTTTTGTTTTTTTTTTTTTAAAGATTTTATTTATTTATTTGACAGAGATAGAGACAGCCAGCGAGAGAGGGAACACAAGCAGGGGGAGTGGGAGAGGAAGAAGCAGGCTCATAGCGGAGGAGCCTGATGTGGGGCTCGATCCCAGAACGCCGGGATCACGCCCTGAGCCGAAGGCAGATGCTTAACCGTTGTGCCACCCAGGCGCCCCGTCACTTGTTTTATAACTGCTTTTGAAACTGCACAGTTACGTTTCACAGTACCCTTATAAGGGGCCCTATTTTATAATCACAAACAAAAGAAAACGAAAAATGATATTAAGGAGGATCTCTGCTATTCAGAGCTTTTCAGATATTATTTTTTTCTACATAGCCGTATTTTCTGGGTAGGTAAATTTTTGTCTTTCTAAAGTCCAAAATATTTGTTTCTCATGATTCAAGGCTGTAATTCATGAATACCAGTTATCTTACCATGTTTCTGTAGTTTAGAGATGCTCTTAAACTGTTGTACTGATCAGCAGTTTATTTTTCAAAACCATAGGAGAGCCCCACAATAAGAGGTTTGCGCATATGCGTGTCTCAGAAGGTTTGCGTATACATTTATGTTTATCGACTTAATATTTTCATTTATACTTAAATTCTACTTTTTACAACATTTGAGAGTCTCTTTCAGTTACATGAGTTAATGTGAAACTGTTTCTTCCCTTTCTAAAATCTGCTAAATTCTTGTTATAATTGAGAGTGAAACACAATTGGCCCAGCTAGGCCTGAGAGCCCTCCCTCCTCCAAGTAAATGAGGGCCAGAGGCATGTGGATGTGGGCCTCTATTCAGTCTCTGTTCTCAGCTCCCTGGAGCCCTCCCCTCCTTGCTGGCTCTCGCCTGTGTGTTCTGGGTGGATGCGCCTCACAGTAACTGACTTATGAATAGCCGAAAGCTGTAGGGGCAAAATGAACCCAGTTCTCCAACAGTTGTCCTGTCTTGGATTAAGAAGTGTCCTCTCTCACCTTCTGGAGGATCATTGGACAGCTTAACATTTCTCTAACCCCTGGGCGAGTCAGCAAATATTAAGCTCTCTGACCAGGAGACTTTTCTAAAGGTGACCCTGCTGGAGATTGAGCTTCTTTGCGTTGGCTTGGATATTCCATTCAAAGACTGTAAAGGGCCAACCAGAAATTGAGCAGCAGACTGAACCTTACTCTGTTACGGGGAAGGAAATAGCTTTAAGTGCGTAATAGGTTTGTTACTAAACCTGGGTGGAGGGCTTTGCTTTAAGAAATTGCATCTGAAAAATGATAGGATTGCACCTGCACTTAGTTTGGTTCTCTGATAAATTTTGCAGTGCAGCACTGAAAACATTTGTGTTCTTTGCCAAACTCATTGTTGACTCCTTGTAAAGGAAGTTTATGCATCAGAACATAGAATTTGATGGAAAATATCACAGTTGTCAGAATGTCTTGAGTAAGTTACCGTTTGTTAAGTCAGATATGCTTTTGGCTGAAATGATCAAAACCTGTGTTTAATTAAAATCTTTAAAATTAAAACTCTGGGGCGCCTGGGTGGCTCAGACTGTGGCATATCTCTGCCTAGCATTATGAGTAGAGCCTCCTTGCCATTCCTTGAAAATAGCACATTCTGTAGGATAGAGTTCTTAGGGTATCTTATGAGTCGCTGTGGTTCCGGAATTACTGTGTCCCTTTGCCCATTAGTCATGCTTTCCTTCTGCAGTATCCTGTCTTAATTCTGCCAATATAGACGGAGCACCTTTTCAACACAGGATCCCAAACTTAGCGGTTACCCAAAGCAAGAGAATAATCATGAAGGAGATTCATGACAGTTACTAGTCTCTTCTGCTGGACAAGACACGATTCTGCTGTAGTTTGTCATCTCTTTGCAAAGCAGGTGGGAGGTTAAGTGCCTCCTTAATGTTTCAAGGAGACTGGATTCTACCATTAGCCCAGTCTGGGAAATTTTCATGATTTTTGTTTTGTTTTATTTTTTTGGTGAGAAATGTCTCATAAATTTGGAGTATCTACAAGCTGATTATTCTTTACTATCTATGCTTTCTACTTGTCAAATGGAACATAAAGTTGTATACTAAATGTTTTCTAACACCTTTGGTTCTAAAAAATCTATATGTCTGAAATTTGATTTATAAAAACCAAAAACCAAACATAAGCGTTATAAGAAACCAACCTGTCGAGGCGCATGGGTGGCTCAGTCGGTTAAGCATCTGCCTTTGACTTAGGTCATGATCCTGGGTCCTGGAATCGAGCCCCACGTTGGACTCTCCACTCAGTGGGGAGCCTGCTTCTCTCCCTCTGCCTACCACTCCCCCGCTTGTGTATTCTCTCTCTCTCTCTCTCTGTCAAATAAATAAATAAAAATCTTTGAAAAGAGAGAAAGAGAGAAAGAAAGAAAGAAAGAAAGAAAGAAAGAAAGAAAGAAAGAAAAAGAAAGAAAGAAAGAAAGAAAGAAAGAAAGAAAGAAAGAAAGAAAGAAAGAAAGAAAGAAAAAGAAATCAACCTTAGCTCACCAGAGAGTGGCTTTGGTGATCTAGTCTGCATTTGAAGGCAAGCACTTGAATCTGAACTGTTACTTATGGGAGTATTTTCTTTCATGCTTTCAAAGTTGAGCTAACAATTAGACCTTTTTAATTATTTTTTATAAATCAGTGTGCTTTGTCTCAAACAAATGTGACACTGAAGTGTGTGTTCGTAGTCACTAAGATTTAGTTTGTACCGTTGCCTTTCTGTGATACCTGTTGCTGTGGTACTGATAGTTTTCTTTTGTCCTCTTCCTGCAGGCTTCTAGTCAGTGCCTCACAGGATGGCAAACTGATCATCTGGGATAGCTACACCACGAACAAGGTAAGGACTGCAGCAGCCCCTTCCTGAGAAACCAACCTAGGAGGAGCCAGGCTTCTAACCTCCGGTCCGCTTGTATAAAAACACATCACACAGGATAGGGAGGGGAATCGTGGTGAGTTTTGTTTTCAGTGTGAAGCCAAATCACGTGGCTAGCACATGCTGCTAGTGTCTTCTGCTGTGGTTCCTGGTCTCACTGCAAGGCAGGCAGGAGCTAAGTCCCTCCTTCGTGGTTCTGAAAGACCTGGATTCCAGAGTTCCGATTCCAGAGTTCCCTCAATCTGAGGACTTTCATGTTTTATTTAAAAATGTAGAAATCCAGCTTTTCATTTAGTTATTCGTTTTCACAAGAGATAACCTGAAAGGCAGTGTACTTTGAAATGTAAATTAAATTCTTTTAAACACTTAATCCAAGGTTGTACTGAATGAGGAAGCACTTACTGTCACTTGGTCCATACGTAGGAAAAGATCAGACTGTCGTATTTTAACTGCAGAGTCCTAAGACAACAAATCTATCCCAAACGTGGGGAGGTCTGTGGCAGGATTAATCACAGTGTCTAGTTTTGTTACTTCACTGAAAACATTTTGTTTTGTAAATCAGTTTATAGCCATTTTGACAGGCTAGTGAACTGTTTTTTCTTTTTAACATATAATCTGCGTTTAGGAGACTAAAACTGTTACTTAGGTGCATACCTAACCATAAATTGTGACCTTAACAAGACTGCAGAGTAAATTGGTGTGCAGCACTGGATGTTGGTGTTTTGTGTTTTTTTTTTTTATGCTGAGTTCAAGAATCAGATCACTAACTGACTGAGCCACCCAGGTGCCCCATGGATTTCTAATTAAATTAGTACTTTATCTGACTGGCCACATGTATAAATTATTTTCAAAATAATTCTGGCCGTTGTTTTGCCGTGTCATCTTCTCTGCAATGAAAGTTGAAGACTGGAAAAGAACCATAGTGTCCTTAGTTAATGTTTTTGAACTTGAGTGTGTCTGCATCATCTATGTTTTGTCACTTAGGTCCATGCCATCCCTCTGCGTTCCTCATGGGTCATGACCTGTGCATATGCCCCTTCTGGGAACTATGTGGCCTGCGGTGGCCTGGATAACATTTGCTCCATTTACAATCTGAAAACTCGTGAAGGAAATGTACGTGTGAGCCGTGAACTGGCCGGACATACAGGTACGTTCTCACCAGTAACTTTAGAGTTGGAAATTTTTTTGCCTGCCGTGTCTTATGTGTTTTGGACACTCACCTCTTCTCAATAGTTATTTAATGAGATTGGTTGTAATAATGGCCAGAAACATTCTGAAAATGAAGTCAAAGACAGGCTTTGATATGCCTTCACTGGTAAGAAACCTTTGGATTGAGGTCGCCATTGCGTCTGTTTTCAAGGATCTCAGGGACCCAGGTCACGCCTTCATAGCTGGCAGACACCCTTTTTATTTTATCGTCACATAGTTCAGTCCGTTACCTTCTTCTAAGCCATCTTGTATCTTGAGCCTTTCCACGTGGGTTTCCTAACCTGCACATGCCTGAACACACATGGATACGCACGCATACACACATACCTAAGTGTATGGATGCAAACTGTCCCCTTCATACACTTCATACCCACTAGCACTGTTGTTGAGAAGGAAACAGAATAGAGTCCTCTAGGCTGTTCGTTTGAACACAGCCAGCTTTAAGGGTTAGGGGTTTATTATTTTGCCAAGTTTAGTTTACTTGTGACACTTACTATTCATAACAAAAACCAAAGTGTTTCTGAAAAAGGAAGTCTCATCCTAATATTTTACTTATGTGACTGTCTGCTCAGTTCTCAGTTACACCCCACCGGGCTCACTTACAGCACATGCTACCAAAGAAATGATCATAAGTGAAGGAGTAAATACTACTACTTTTGACTCTAGTCAAACCTTCTGTTAAATTAACTTTAGCAGAGGGCCTTTTTTTTTTCCTTTGAATTTGTGTGATTTTTTGTTTATTAAAGTGTAACTAGCATCAGTATTCTGTTAGTTTCAGGTGTACAGTGTAATTATTTAACACGTGCATGTGTTGCTCAGTGCTCATCACAGTAAGTGTACTTAATCCCCTTTACCCGTTTCCTCCGTCCCCCTCCAACCTCCCCTCTGGCAACCACCAGAGTTAGATGGGATCGGTTGTCCTTTTAAAGATGTGCTTCCTGAATTTTGTTCATTTCTGTCCTACCTTATCTCCTGCTCTCTGCTGGCTTTGGGGTTGCTTCCTTCTTAATTTTCCAGCTTCTTAAGGTGGAGCCTTAGACCTTCAGAAGCACTTAAAGCTATAAATTTCCCTCTAAACAGTGCTTTAACTGTATTATCATTCAGCTTGAAGTAGTTTTAATATCCTTTTGATTACTTCTTTAATTCGTATGTTACTTAGAAGTATGATGTTTAATTTTCAAGTACCTGAAGTTTCCTTGGACTGCTTATTACTGATTTATAATTAAGTTCCATCATGTTCAGAGAACAGATTCTGTGTCATTTCAGTTCTTTTCGGTTTATTGGGGCTTGTTTTTAATGGAGCACAGAGTGTCAGGATGAGCACGCCACAGACACATGGAATCCGAGTCTATTTTGCAGTTGCTGGGCAGTGTTCTCGGTGTGTTCATTCCAGCCAGACTTTTGATCCTGCTCAAGTCTCTCCTATCTTATCTCTGTGAACTGCTGGGAGCGGATGTTAAGGGCCTTGATTATGGATTTATCACTTTCTCCCTTTAATTCTGGCAATTTTTGCTTCATATGGTTTGAGCTCTGTTAGAAGTGTATACATTTATGGGTGTCATGTTTTCCTGATGAATTGATCCTCTTATCATGATGAAATGTCCCTTTTTCTCTCAGAATATTCTTTGTTGTAAGTCTGCTTTATCTGATGTCACTAGAGTCACTCTCGATTTCTGTTGTTTCCACACGTTTTTTTCCATCCATTTTCTTTCAAGTTGACTGTATCTGTGTAAGTAGGGTCCCTTATAGACAGCGTGTAGTTGGGTCGTGCATTTCATCCGTTGCAAAGGTCTCTGCCTTTCCGGTGGTGATGGTCCGCCCTGTTCCGTGTGGTATGCTTATAGTTGGCTAGAGCTCTGTCGTGCCACCACTTGCTTTGCCTTCCTGCCTTTTCGGTTAGAATACTAACCTAAATTCTTAGAATACTAGTTGAGTTTATCTGTTGGCCTGCTAGGTTTCCTCCTTGCATTAATTTTTAGTGGTTTAGTGATTACAGTGTACATTCCTAACTTTTCATGGTCTGCTCAGAGTTAATGTTGTATCAGTTCATATAAAACACAAGAGCCTTGCAGGCATAAAGGCCCATTTTTCTTCCCTTCACCATTCTGTTTTTTGTGTTTTTGTTTTTTTTTTTTTCTTTTTGAGAGAGAGAGTGAGAGAGAGCACAAATGAGGAGGGGCAGAGGGAAAGAGAATCTTGAGCAGACTCCACACCCAGCTTGGAGCCTGGCAGATGCAGGGACTCAATCTCATGACCCTGAGGTCATGACCTGAGCCGAAATCAAGAGTCACACTCAACTGACTGAGCGTCCCAGGCCCCCTCTGCCATTCCTCGTTCTTTATCATGTTTTCATAGCTATTGATCTATACGCCCCCATCATACATTGTTCTGCTTTTCCCTATAAACATTCTTGGCCATTTGAAGAAACTTGAATTGTCTTTTACTCCAATATTTACCATCACTAGTGCTCCTCCTTCGTTTCTAAAGATGAGAGTTTTCTTCTGTGTTCTCTTCAGCTTGATGAGTTTGCTTTAGTTTGTTTGTTTGTTTGTTTGTTTGTTTGTTTCTTTCTTTCTTTCTTTCACTTTAGTTTTTTACAGTTAGTGGAGGTCTACTAGAGTGACTACTCTCCATTTTCATTTTTCTAAAAATGCCACTTTCCTTCATTCGTTTTTTGGGGGAGGGGGAGAGTGGGTGAGAGGGGGTAGTGGCAGAGGGACAAGGAAAGAGAGAATCTTAAGCAGACTACACACTCAGCGCACAGCTGACTCAGGCCTCAATCTGAGGTCATGATCTGAGCGGGAAACCAAGTCGGGCTCAACCGACTGAGCCACCCAGAGGCCCCAAAGGGTTGTTTTGTTTTGTTTTGTTTTAAGTTTTTATTTTATTTTTTTTAAAGATTTTATTTATTTACTTGTGAGAGAGAGCACAGAGGGAGAGGGAGAAGCAGACTCCCCGCTGAGCAGGGAGCCCCACTGGGACTCAATCCCAGGACCCTGGCATCATGACCTGAGCCAAAGGCAGACGCTTAACCAACTGAGCCACCCAGGTGCCCCTGTTTTCTTTCTTTCTTTCTTTTTTTTTTAAAGATTTTATTTATTTATTTGACAGGGAGAGAGACAGCCAGCGAGAGGGAACACAAGCGGGGAGTGGGAGAGGGAGAAGCAGGCTCCCAGCGGAGGAGCCCAATGTGGGACTCGATCCCGGAATGCTGGGATCACACCCTGAGCCGAAGGTAGACGCTTAACGACTGAGCCACCCAGGTGCCCCCTTGTTTTCTTTTTTTTTAAGTAAACTCTACACGCAGTGTGGAGCTTGAACTCATGACCCTGACATCAAATGTTGGGCGCTCTGTGGACTGAGTCAACCAGGTGCCCCTGTTTTCCTTCATTTTTGAAGAGTATTTTTGCTGGATATATTGATTTCTGGGGTTGACATTTTTTTTTCCTTTCAGCACTTTAAAGCTTTTTTCTTCGTGTTTTGGCAGTTTGATGATGATATGCCTTGGTGTGATTTTTCTTTGTATTTATTGTGCTTCAGCATCTTGAATTTACATGTAAAGTTTTGTCTCTTACTAAATTTGGGATATTTTAGGCCATGTCCTCAAATACGTTTTCTGTTCTGTATTCTCCTCTCCTTTTGCACTCCAGTGTGTGGGTTTTCATATGGTCCTGTGGGTTCCTGTGACTCTCTTCTTTTTTCTGCAGTCTCCCCCCTTCTTCAGATCTGTCCTCAGGCTCGTGTGACTTCTGGCACCTACAGTATTCTGACTACCCAGCAACCTGTATTTGTCAGATATTCTGTTTTTAGATTGTAGAATTTTTGTTTGCTTTTTAAAAAATATTCTCATTTTTCTGCTGAGATTTCCTGTCTTTTTATTTATTACATGTATATTTGATGTCCTTCTTCATAGTTATGAGAGCTGTCTTCAGAATGTTTGTCTGCCATTTCAACAGCTCATCCTCTTGAGGTTGGTCTTGGTGGCTCTTTTCAGTATGGGTGACATTTTCCTATTAGTACAATTAGTAATTTTGAACACTTCCCTGGACGTTGTGACATGTTGTGTTGTCGAGATTCTGCACTCTTGTGTTCTGGCACAGCCATGCTGCATCCTGCTGGGCAGCAACAGAGACCTTGTCTGTCCTTTTCTATCAGCCAGGTCATATGGAGCCTGCTCTTTGCCTGTGTGGTTCAGATGTAAGCTTTGGGCACTTAGGTGCATGATTTAGGGCTCCTCTTCTGTGGCTTTCTCCTTTCTAGGCTTTCTTCTTTGACTCTCCTACTGTGGTTGCCTGCAGATCTGTCCACTGGCTATTCAAGGTTGGGCACAGATCTTACCCACATGGTGTAAGATGGGGACCTGCCATTAAAGCAGACTCAGTGCCTTTCCTTTTTTCCAAGTGTAGGCTCCCCTTTGTTTTGTCTGCTGTTGTTTCCTGTGCCTTTAGATGTTTGTTTGTTTGTTTGTTTGTTTTACAGATTTTATTTTTAAGCAGTCTCCATACCCATCATGGGACTTGAGCTCATGACCCTGAGATTAAGAGCTGCACACTTCACTGAAGGAGACAGCCAGGCGCTCCTGTTTGTTTTTATATTTGTCCAGAGCTCGTAGTTTTCTGTGGGGAAAGTTGCTCCTGTGGATAGGAACTGCTGCCCGACCGCCGGAAGCCAGGATGGGCTCTCTGCATGACCCTTGTGAGCTATGTGATTCTGTCCAATGAGCACACTTCATAAACCACTTTATCGCGTTGATGAACTTCCAACACGTAAAAAACATATGTTCTTAATGTTTATCAATCCCTAATTTATAACCAGATTCAGTGTATTGACTTCCATTTTTAATTAAGGCTTTAGATTTTTTAACACTGCATTTGTCGAAACAAGAAATAAAATGAATCTTGGGGCACCTGGGTGGCGCAGTCGTTAAGCATCTGCCTTCGGCTCAGGGCGTGATCCCGGCGTTCTGGGATCGAGCCCCACATCAGGCTCCTTAGCTGGGAGCCTGCTTCTTCCTCTCCCACTCCCCCTGCTTGTGTTCCCTCTCTTGCTGGTTGTCTCTCTCTCTCTCTGTCAAATAAATAAATAAAATCTTAAAAAAAAAAAGAAATAAAATGAGTCTTAGAGGAAATATTTTGAAATTTTTGTTTCCCTTATGTCATGAAATTTTACTTCCTGGGAGTTGAGTGGTTTCTTAAAAACGTTTGGCCTCTTTAGAGTATGTATTACTTTCTTCAGACATGATACATAGTTTTCAGCTTCAAGTCAATAAAGGTTGAAATCTAATAAGCTTAAAATAGTCTTGTTTTAGTCAGAGGGTAAAGGTGTGAACTGTTAGTGGGTTCATCACATCTGAGGGTTTGCTGTCTTTGTCTTGTCTCCTACCTGAGTGTCTGTTCATCACTTACGATGCCTCTCTCTGGCCTGAGCATTAGGTTGAGAACTCTTGGTTAAGCCATGGTTGGGACATTTTCTTGTAGAATCTTAGAAACTCAGATGCACAAAATATGCCTGTGAGTGCTGTTATCAGCAGGCGTACTGAATCCTTCCTAGTCATGTCTCATAGTCCCAGGACGGGAATCCTGTGCAACTCATCTTCAGGGATAAGGCTCTTCGTAATCAATTGTGTCCGGCTGTTGTTTCCATGGAATGTAAGGGCCCATATGGAACAAACAGAAGCTTGTTTCTCTAGAGTCAGCTACCCAGGGTTTGGAAACTCTCTGGCAGTACTTCAGAGAGGAGCTCTCAGATGGCGCTCTATCTTACAGAGTAAAAGATGCCCTCTGGAAGCAGCTGATGGACTGAATTCACAATGATTGAGCTGGGACGTTTATTATTAGTAATGTACGTGTAGTACGTACAGAGCACAACTGTCTGAGTGCTGTTGGTGGAAATCCTGTCTGAGAGATGAGGAACGCCCTGAAGACTCACGTCTGATGGAAGTGTCAGGCCTGGTATCACAGACTGTTCTCAGAGCAGGTCCCTCCACGCTGATGAGAAAAGAATTGACACCTGCTTTTAGAGGTTCCTTCCTTCCTAAACGTCTCATTGCAATGTGGACACCCTGTCCTTCCTGACATCATTCTGGTCAAGATGGCCACAGAGGCATAAACATTTTAATTGAGTTTAGCCAGAGGTTTTCTGGGTACAACGTGGTATGTTGCTCAGTGACTGCCTAGCATTCCTGCCAAACCAGCTGTGGTGGCTAAAACTTTGTTTCCTAGGGATAGTTTGTTCATACGATCTGAGGCTGGATATTTCATATTCATGTGAAAGCACAGTGGACCAGACACATTGTCTGTTAATCACTTGTTTCTCTGGCACACACCAGCAGACTTGGATGTACGGGGAAAGATGTCTCCTTGTCATTCTGCTCCAGGGGTTATCATTGGGCTGCTCATTGGCACCCTCTTCGTTGGCAGTTAGTTAAATGTGACATGCTTTAGGCTTTTTGCTTGTGTGTCACAGTCTGGGAAACTCAGGTCCCACTGCTCACTAAATAATCTCATGGAACGTTCCTGGGGGGTCGGGCTGCCTGATGCCTGGCCTGGGAGTAGGGCTCACGGTGCCATCTGGGTAGTGTGCATGCTTGCCCCTTGGCTTCCCTCTGGATGGCTCCCTTGGCCTCCTTTCCATCTAGCCTGCTTAGGAGCCCCAGCAGAAAAAGAGCCTGTTTTCCTAGGGCGGCCGCAAGTCCTGGCTGTGCCTGCCATTGGCCACACTGGATTCCACACCCACCCCATCCAGCCTCCTGGATTTGGTTGCCTGGATCCAGATCTCACACCATCTTGGAAGGATGATGACAAACTGCCCAAAACCCCAAGCTCTGAGATGACGAGGCCACGCAGCCTTGTGAATACATCTGAAGGTGTTTCTAGTCTGCTTGTGTTTTCATCTGATTCCATCTTCTGCCATTACCACTTGATAAGTTCGTCTCTCTTTCAATACTGTAAACTCTCTTAACTCTTATTTATTTATTTATTTACTTATTTACTTTTTTACTTACTTACTTACTTATTTATTTAAGAGAGAAGGGGCAGAGGGGGAGGGAGAGAGAGAATCCCAGGCAGGCTTCACGCCCAGCACAGAGCCCGATGTGGGGCTCGATCCCATGATCCTGAGATCTCCACCTGAGCTTAAATCTAGAGTCAGAGACACTTAACCAACTGAGCCACCCAGGCGCCCCTAAGTTCTCCTAACTCTTAATAAAACCCTTCTTTGGCATTTCCTCGCTCTCACATCTTCGGGTTACTTCATGTCGTTTTATCAAAGTCTTTGAACAGTGTGCTTTCACTGTCTGTGCTCTCCGGCTGCTGTGCGTACCACAGAGTGGAGCAGGCGGCTTTCCCTCTAGCTCTGGGCTGGAACGCTCTCCCTCCTGGTAGGCACCTGCCTGGTGGGTGCCCACAGTGGGGCCTTGTGTCTCTGGCTCCAACTTAGCCGTAGCGCCCAACCTGGTTCCCTGGTGCTCTCTAGGGGTGGGCTGGCCTAAACCACCAATATGTGCTCACTGTAGAAATTTGGGGAAATAATTTTAAATTCTCTTCCTTTAACCTGTAATTTCACCCAGAACTATGATATTTCTAAAGAATTGAGAGAGTTCCATTGCGTGCTGATGTGTTCCTGTTGCTGGATGTCTAGACGGTTTCCAGTTTGTCAGTAGCCGTGTTCTTGGGACAAGTTACCTTAGCTGGGCCTTTTGGTCTTGGGGGGCCACACGAGTCACTCTTCTACCACATTGGATCCTGGCTTTGCTCTCTCTGGGTCAGGAGCTTCTCCAGTCGCAGAAGTGAGTGTATTTGCTTCTCTAGCAACAGATTCCCAACCAGGCAACATGCTTTGTCAGGACGTCCTGCCTCTGTCCTCCAGGCCTCAGCTGACAGCATTCCCTAATCTCCCCCATGGTCCGTGACCCAAGCACCTGCTCACTGCACTGCCTGTGTCAGCCCTCCTGTCTCTGGACTGTGGCAGCCTAGTCCCTGCACCAGGCTGTCCCCAGCATGTCCTGACAGCCTCATCTATGGTTTGTGTGAGGTGCACAGGGACACCCTTCTGCCTGAGCACCTCCAGACTTGGCACCCATGCTTGTCAGGGTCTGTTTTCCCAGCCCCTCTGGAGGCTCCCAGAAGACAGCAGGACCACTGGCTGGTCACTGTGTAGCACACCCCCAAACATGGGTAAACCCCACATACACAAACACACACGTGGTGGGGGCCATCTTCACATGAGGCAACCCCACCCTGCACACACATATACACATGTGTCCACACAAACACAGCCCTCCCAGGTAATTTATTCATTCTTTAGTAACAAAGATGGTAACCGCCACCAATTATTCAGAACTTCGTGAGTGCACAGACAACTCTGTTCCTCCCAGCCGTTCTCTGGGACCATCCCCATCACTGGGGAGATGGCAGCTCATCAGAGAACTCAGGGCTGGTTAAGCCACTGCATGAGAATTGAGCCATGTATTTCTGATTTCAGAGCTTGCATCCTTCCTTCCTTCCTTCCTTCCTTCCTTCCTTCCTTCCTTCCTTCCTTCCTTCCCCTTTCTTTTTCCTTTTCTTTCTTTCTTTCTTTCTTTCTTTCTTTCTTTCTTTCTTTCTTTCTTTCTTGAGAGAGAACACGTATGAAAGCGAGAGTGGGGGGAGGGGCAGCAGGAGAATCTCAAGCAGACTCCCCACCCAGCACAGAGCCCTCTACCCTGCGATCATGACCTGAGCCAAAATCAGGAGTCGGCTGCTTTAACCTACTGAGCCACCCAGGCACCCATCAAAGCCCACATTCTGAAGCCACTGACTGTGTCCAGCCTGATGGCTCCTCTGAGGCTGTCCTGGTCTCTGAGTATATGGAGCACTGTTGGGCCCTTCTGGAGGCTGGCCTCGCAGTGCCATCGCCACGCTCACAGGCTATATGACCCGGCATTTGTGTTAGATGGGCCCCAGCACTGTGCTGTTGAACATTGATGCACAATACTTGTTTGTTAGTCCCATTTAAAAGTTGGTTTCTACTTTTTCTTTCTGGAAGGAAAAAACTTATAAAAATATAGTATCTAAAAAGATACAGATATATTAAAACATCTACCTGGTTATTGTTTTTTGTTTTTTTTTTAAGGATATTCCTTTATTTTTATTTAAAAGATTTTATTTATTCATTTGAGAGAGAGAGAGTGGGGAGAGGGGCAGAGGGAGAAGGAGAAGCAGACTCCCCACTGACCAGGGCACCTGGTGTGGGGCTCGACCCCAGGACCCCAGAATCATGACCTGAGCCAAAGGCAGACACTTAGCTGACTGAGCCTCCCAGGTATCCCCTGGTTATTGTGTTTTGTCTCTCAGTGTACAAAATACGAAGAGGACCAAGAAATGAGTTACAAGACTGTGAGCAGGCAGCCCTAACTTCAGCTAAAAGTAATATTTGTGTATATATTTTGAAAGCTCCAACTATGGAAAGTTAGGGAATGAATGTGGAAGGCCGCCCTCCCTAACTAAGGCAGGAAGTGCCTCCTGCCCCTTCCGCATGATCCCTCTCTGCTGTCAGCAGGCCTTAGGACCTAGAGGGAGGAGACTGCCTTGCCCTTCCTCTTCACCTGATGCATCTTAGTGCCCACAACCTGCGTGATGCACAAAGTGCACAGAGGCCATCTTGGAGGTCATGTTTCTTTGGGCCGTTGACCAGGTGTGTCGTGCCTAGCCCTGCGTGAGACACTGCTGGTACTGGAGTTGCCACAACTCTCCTCTCTGCCTTCCCTACACTCCCAAGTCAGACAGGCTGAGGCTGTGATGGTGCAGCGTGAGGGTCAGTGGAGGGCCCTCTGGGTACTTCACGGGATAGAGTTGGACACCCAGCGCTGACTTCTGGAAAGGAAGGATGTGTGACCTGACTGGATCAGTGTCAGATGCAGCAGGAAGCAAATGCTATTCTTGGAGAGGAACTTGGGCCAGAGCTTCAGCAGTAAGAGAGACCAGGACCTGGGGGGTAGGGGTGGGGCATGGGTCAGGTACACAGTGTGTATTTGTTATCAGGTGGTCTCTCAGCACAGGCTACTCCTTACCTAGCTGGGCATTGATTCACCCCTGGGGTCCCTAGTGTCCCCGTGGATGAACGTGACCTGGGCTCTGGGAAGTGCTTGGCCAGACATCCTGTTCTAGGCAAAGAATATTTAAAAATTGTCGTCTCTAAATATTTTGGTAATATTTCTTAGGTAAATGCTTTGTTTTCCCTGTATTCTTATACTTTCCATACCAAAACCCATCTGTGGGTTTCTTCTTTGTGTATATTTTGTTTTTTGTTTCACTGATTTGCACAGCATCGTATGTGGCTCTGGTATAGACTGGGAAGAAAGGTTTCAGGGCATACCTGGCAGTGGCGTCTGGTCCTTGCAAGAGAGGCAGTGTTGCCGCCCCTTCCGTCTGATGCCTGGCAGCTGGGGCATGGGCAGCTCTGGCTGCGTCCTGGCCAGCCCACTGGGCACACTCCTTCCGGGGATAGATTTGTTTACCCAGCACTTCTGGTTCTTAGGGTCACTTACAGTAGAACAAAATTATAATCTGTGGTAAACAGAGTTAATTAGGTAGAAATCATAATGTGTAGGTACTGTAAAATTGGTTTTCTGTTTTACCTTTCCTCATACCAGAAGCTGATCAAGGTTAGGGATCTCAGTACGTCCCACCCTCAGCATCCCAGCCTCGGCTCTACACCTCTCCCTCGCCTCCCACATGCTCGGCAGGGTGGGTGCTCAGGCAACACACGACTGTTTCCATGCCACCTTGCTTACTGTAGTGTCCTGTAGAAAACAAATCCACTGCTCCGCTTGGCTGTGCCCCCATCCCAGCTCTGGCTGTGCCTTCCTGGAGGGTTCGGGAGGCCTCTGCAGACTGCCTTCTCCCCTTCCTCCCCTAACATGTGCACACTCTCTCTCCCCGCTGGAGTATGACCTCCAGGAGGGTAGAAGCGCTCCTTTGATCACAGATATGTTCTAGGCGCCAGGGTACGTTGTTGTGGGATGAGTGGGTGTGTGAGTGGGAAGGGAACCTCTGTCCCTGCACATGGACCAGAGGAGCGGCGACGGAGCGTGTTCCCTGCATCTGCACAGTGTTCGCCAGCGTGCGAGGCGGGCTGCTCACCGCCTCCCCTTTATCCTGGGGTCCGCACCTCCTGGCCTGTGGGCTGTCAGCCAGCGGTGCCTGTGGGCTGCGCTTGCTTGCTTTATTCACGACCGCATGTGAGGCCAGGGCTAGGGGTTGCCGAAAATGCAACGGTCTTCACCTACATGTGGGACTTCCAGGTGTAGTCATTTTGCCAGTGTGTTTTTCTATTTACAGGGCCTTAGTATCGGGGTGGGGTGGGGTGGGGCTTGCAGGGTCGTCATCTGTGTCTGTTTTCCAGGTTACCTGTCCTGCTGCCGCTTCCTGGATGACAATCAGATCGTCACCAGTTCTGGGGACACCACCTGGTGAGCATCTGAGCACCGTGCCGTTCTCACAGTGCTCGCCTTAGATGTGTAGGAAATAAGATTCTTGACATTAATTAGGCCATCGTTTATTTGTCTGAAGTGGCCGTGAGGCGGCCAACAAAAGTGCGTGAGTGACAAGTGAGTTCCTCGTACTCTACAGACTTGAAAGCTCAAAGTTTAACTTCGAACAAGGAAGGACTGACTCATACACGTTGAAGCTGCAGCTGCACAAGAAATGCCTGCTTTTCTTTCCACGGCACACACTCCCTGGCTGGGCGACACTCAGCAGCCCCCGGGGAGTGGGTGTGCTTGCGTCCCCTCTCAGAAGAGCACCGTGCCATGTGGACCCAGCAGCGCTCAGAAGGAGCAGGGGTCACGATTCCAAGTGGGCTGTGTCAGACTCCTCCTGAGTTCAAGCTATTCCCTCATGCACCTGGTCCCTAGAGCTCTTTCGTCTGTGGCTCCAGGGCATACAGTTCAGTGATCAGATGGTGTTTGTTTGTTTGTTTGTTTGTTTGTTTTGGACGCAGACACATTTTTAATAGTTTCCTGTTAAAAAGAGTAAGCTATCTGCTGAGGCTAGAGATTTGACTTAAATGTTTTTACACTGTTTTGTTTGGTTCAGATAGGTATCCTATGAGTCATTTTACACTTAAACTGTCCTGGGGGCTTTTCTGGTCTTTGAGGCATAATGTGGTGGCAGGCCCTGCGCCGGGGCATGACTCCCATATCCAGCTTGTCCAGGTCTACAAGGTGTCCTTTTTGTATAAATTGTGTAAGTTCACAAAAGATGTGTAATCTACATTGTCGATTTGGGGAAGAATTTCTTTATTAGAAGATAATTTTTAAAGCTTTTCCATTTATGAATAACGGTTTTTCGGAGTCCTGGGCACATCTTATTTTCTCCCTGTTGTCCCCCAAGCCCCGAGCAAGGAAACCCTACACAGGGTAGGTGTAAACGATGTGACTGGATTTGCATCTGAGCCAGATTTCCTGGGAGGCTGGGATGAACTGAGCAGTTTTCAGTGGTGACGTTTCCTCGAGCCTGCAGCACAGAAATGGCACATGCCCCACTCATAGCACTGTCCTCATCTTACCTTTACACCCCGTTAGTAGCTGCTCACACTGACACCGCAGGGCACCAAACTCAGGGCTGCCACCATGGCGCACTAGCCACTCACTCTCCTGTTTGTGGCTCCAGGGAAGGGCCGTGGGACCTCAGCACTGCTCTGAGACATCTGTTTACCTGGCGTGGTCTCCGTGTCCTGGCCTGTGGCCTCGGCATGTCGGGTCACGGAGCCGGCAGCAGTAGAGTCACGTGCTCTGCCTCATGTGGGTCACCCCCAGGAGCTCCCTGCTGCTCCTTGCAAAGCCACACAGAGTGCAGGCCCTTGGCTCCCTCTTTGTTGGTGTTTGAGTTGGTGTAGAGACAACAGTTCCTCCAAAGCCCGTGGCCGCGTTCTCATCTGTATTTTGTTTGTTTGCTTTGTTTCCCTTCCAAAGTCACATTATAAAATTTAGATTTGTCAGGGAAAAAAGCGCAAAGGTTTGCTATGGTCCTAGATGGTTTGAAGGACAGTTTTTCACATAACTGGTTGTCTGACAAAGCAAGGTCACTGCTTATCCTCTGTTCCTGCTGCAGTGCTCTGTGGGACATCGAGACCGGCCAGCAGACGACCACGTTCACTGGACACACTGGGGATGTTATGAGCCTTTCTCTCGCTCCTGACACCAGACTGTTTGTCTCTGGTGCTTGTGATGCTTCAGCCAAACTCTGGGATGTGCGAGAAGGGATGTGCCGGCAAACTTTCACCGGCCACGAGTCTGACATCAATGCCATCTGTGTGAGTAGGGGGTGAAGATGTGGGTCGGGGCCTTTGCCAGCCATTAGGCAAGTGAGATTAATTCTTGTATGCTGCAGAACACATCAAGTTTTAAAATGTGTTCAGGGGTTCTGTCTTTCCTATGCAACTATAACCTATTTTACAGAAACTCCTTACAGAAGACTTAGATGTGATGCGGTCTGTCCTTGTGACACCAGCTAATTCTGTGCTGACTGTTCACCTCACAGACACTGGGGATGGGCCTGTTGTGTGCAGGGACCTGCTCCCAGCCCTGGTTGGGCAAGCCAATGATTGGTACCCCAGCTTCCCTCTAGTTGGGGGGCAAACAAGGCAGTAGTTAACCCAGTCAGCACAGCCTCTTAGGAGCAGGAGACAGGCTGAGCTTTGAGCAGGAACCTTGCACCCTCAGCCACTCCCTGTGTTTGGGGCACAGCCAAGGAAAGGAGCCTTCCCGTTGCCATGTCACCCTGACGTGAGGGGCTTTTGCGAGAAGATGTGAAGGGTGGTATCTGGTTGGTTGGGGCTGCGGGTCCCTTCTCCACGAGACTAGTCTGGCCGCTGGCAACCCTCAGGGGTGACCATACTCTTCCTGATCCCCTGGAAACCAGTCAGTCATGAAACGAAGTCTGCTCTGGGGAGGACAGCGGCTGTGTCTGTCCCAGTACCGACGCCCTCACGTCCGGGTGTGCAGGTAGCTGCTGCTCCAACTCCGTGTCTGCCAGAGCCCAGCCCCTGCTGAGCTTTCCCTCCTGTGCCAGTGGCAGCCCTGCTGTTGGGCAGTCCTGTTTCCAATACTTCTCTTTGTGCATTCGCA
>NW_024425786.1:728368-737130 GCF_017311325.1 Ursus maritimus | reverse complement strand
CCCTTGCTTTCTAGTTCTTTCCAAATGGCAACGCATTTGCCACTGGCTCGGATGATGCCACCTGCAGGCTGTTCGACCTTCGTGCGGACCAGGAGCTCATGACTTACTCCCATGACAACATCATTTGCGGGATCACCTCGGTGTCTTTCTCCAAGAGTGGGCGCCTCCTCCTCGCAGGGTACGATGACTTCAACTGCAACGTGTGGGACGCACTCAAGGCCGACAGGGCAGGTAGGTGCTTGCTGGGCCTTCGTGGGCCCCCTCGTGCTCATGTAGCACCTTTGAGGATGGACGTGATGCACCGAGGCTGAAATGTTTAGGTTTGTGCCTGTCATGCCCCTAAGAAACATGTGCTGTGCCTGAGTACACCTGCCTGCCCCGAGGCATGGCCCGGCGGAGGGATGGGTGACAGGCCAGGGCATCCGTACTTGGGCTCTCTGGACACACGGGCTTCCTTAGCACCAGAAGCTTTCCTTGCGCTCACCGTGTGAGGTGGGCAGGACAGGGCGAACTGCTGGGTCTTGAAGGCCCTCGCCTTGCTTTCTCTCCCCTCTGGCTGTACGTGGTGGAACTGTGTCATCTAAGTGTGGAGCACAGGCTTGGGCAGGTGTGCCCAGTGAGGTATAAAGTCTGAAATTCACACATCAAAGGCAAGTGTGTGGTTGTCAAGTGCATTAAAACACAGCTTGTACAGGGGCGTCTGGCTGGCTTACTCCGTGAAGCATGTGACTCTTGATTTTGGGGTTGTTAGTTCAAGCCTCACATTGGGTGTAGAGATTGCTTAAAAATAAAATATATATTTTTTAAAATAAACTATGTATATATATATATATTTTTAAAGATTTATTATTTTAGAGCACGAGCAGGGGAAGGAGACAGGGAGAGAAAGAGAGAAGCGGACTTACCCGTTGAACGTGAAGGCAGACGTGGGACTCAGTCTCACCACCTTGAGATCGTGACCTGAGCCGAAATCAAGAGTCGGATGCTTAACTGACTGAGCCACCCAAGCGCCCCAAAAATAAAATGTTAAAAAAATAATAATTACAAGTTGTACAAAAGATGAGAAACTTCCTGTATTAAACATGAGCAGTCAGGCAGCTGAATTGAATTGACACTTTCAGAATCTTTCAACTCTGTATCTTGCCAGGGGGATGAACGGAGCATGACTCGGGGTCTTCTGGGGTTCTTACCTTGACCTCCCACTTTCCAGTGGATCTTTTCCTGCTCTGGGCAGAGCTCCCCTCCTGCTTCCCTTGCTCCCTCTTACAGACCCCTTGCTCCCACTGCCTCTGCCCCGACAGTTCCCTGGTCATGGTGCCACAGCAGAGCACACCTTCCGTTCGGCTGAGCCTGTCTCTTTACTCAGCTGTGACACGAAGGAGTATAGGAAATGGACAAGGGTTCTCTGAAATTAGCCATCGGATTCTTCTGGACGGACATGGAATGTTCTGGCTGATAATTATCCAAGCACAGGCACTCAGTGTCAACAGGAGGCTTGTCTCACTGTGGGTTCAGTGTGGGGTTACCGTATGACATCCCATCGGCCCTCCCCCTCTTGCATCTGTCACCAGCCCTCTGTGTTTTGTGCCCTGTGCTAGGCTTCAGGGGTTATAAACAAACGAAGAACAGCCCACAGCCTTACGGTCTTCAGTTGTAATTGCCCTGAGATTGGGATGGTTGGATGTTTTTTTTATTTTAGAGAGAAAGAGAGCGCACTAGTGGGAGGGACAGAGGGAAAGGGAGACAGAGACTTAAGCACACGCCACACTGAGCGGGGAGCCTGACGCAGGGTTTGATCTCATGACCCTGCGATCCTGACCTGAGCGGAAATCAAGAGTCGGGTGCTCAAACGACTGGGCCCCACAGGCGCCCCTTACTTAAGCTTCTTACGTCATGAGCGTACTCAGGAGCTGGTGCGAGAGGCCCTGAGTTCTTCACTGTGTTTTGTGCCTTGTTATCATGTCTGTTCCTAGTCTTCATGCTGTCCTAATTCAGACTTGTTCCTGGGCGCTCCAGTATATCTTTATTTTCTTTGAATACTTCCCCTGGCTGTAGGTGCCTTCATGTTGTTTTTAGGAGGGGAGCATATTGAGTTTTACTCACCTTGGGGAGCGTGACTTCTCTTCCGCCTGGCATCCTTTCCTGCCACGGAAGCGTTGTGGGGGCTGGGCCTCAGGGTTCGGGGCCTTCCTCGAAGCGTGGTCCCGCCACCCAGCACTACGTAGCTTCACCACGTCACTGCTAGGTGGGGCACCTCTGGGTCCTGGAGTGACCAGGCTATCATCTGCTCTCAGGTGTCTTGGCCGGGCATGACAACCGCGTCAGTTGCCTGGGGGTGACTGACGATGGGATGGCCGTGGCGACGGGGTCCTGGGATAGCTTCCTCAAGATCTGGAACTAACACCGACAGGTAACTCAACAGCCCAGGGGCCCTCCCTGCATGCACCTCTGCGTGTTTCTCACAGCACAGAGGAGTTCACAGTTGCTAGATTAATTTTGATGTAGAGTTGATTTGCAATTGTGAGGTGAGCATTGCATCCACCTGAAATAACGTGCCCTTGGCGGCAGATGGGCGGGGCAGTAGGAAGAGCAGTAGCACTGACTTTAGATATTCTCTTTTTATATTTCTTTAAACTTTGTTTAAAACAGCAGGCGGACGTCGTGTCGACTGGAAGATCATTCCAACCTTGAAGCGTTACAGTGATAGCATTTCCAATCCACCCCTACTAACGCGGATGCCCTGCACCCCTCAGAACTTCAAAAGGGCAAGACCTTTTCCTTCACTTATTGCTGAAACCAAGAGCACAATTCCCATGAAGAGAAGAATCTCTGTGCTGTAAACTCAAACAAATTGTGCATTCCTCCCGGGACCATTGTCTTTGTTTTCTTTTTTGTCTTGAATGAATTTAAAAGGAAATACTATAATAAACGTGCTAACCAGAAGGTAAACTTGAGTGTAATTGCGAGGCAGACACACCTTTTCACTAGTTCATTTGAATTTTAGGTCAGTGACCCTGTTTTGTGCTGTTCATGCAAAACAAGTTGAGGATTTTATCTTGTAATTGGTTCTAAATTTCAGGTTGTGTTTGTAACAGGATTTTGCAAACATTCATATTTCCTTTTTAAAATATATTCCTTTATGTTCAGTAGTTACACAGAGGAAGAGGGTCTGGTGCAGCCTCTCTGAAATTGTTAATGATGTAAATTGAGTCCCTCGTTTTTTATTTTTTGTCTCATGTCACATAATTGTTACGCACAAACACGGCATAGAAAGGAAGATGCTAATACGGAAAGGAACCAAGCACATGGCTGTGGATGGTCTTGAATGTGTGATGAATAGTAAACTCGGATTAGGCACCTTCTGCTTCCCCGACCTGTCCTCCTTACCTTCTCAGTTCAGTTCTTAATCTCACCTTGGGTTTCCTTGTGAAGTTGGAGGGAAGTTCGTAATAATAGCCTAACACTACCCTGCGCCCCGCCCCCAGCCGTCAGGAACCTCTGTTTTCCAGAGAGGCGCCCGTCCTGTGCTTGGATAGTCAGTCAATTATTTGTGTATGAAACCATGTACAAATCAATGTTTTGAAAATAATGATCTCAAACTTTCTAAGTTAAATTTTAAAAAATTTGATCGTTTGCCATATTGGGTGGGTTTACTCTTAGAATCGCATGCTGTAGAAATGCTCAAAAGCGCATATAGGACTCAGTCCTTCGATGTTCTTTTTCTTTTAAGAAATAACCTCTTTACAGTTGTAACCACTGCGGCTCTGTCCACTCACTGCTGCTCTGCACAAGCGTCGGAAGCAGGGCAGCCGGCAGCGCTACACGCTTGGGCAGCGGGATTAGTCACTGTTTCTTTCTTTCTTTAAAAAAAAAAAAAAAAAAAAAGTCCTGTTCCAAATGATCACTGTTGGATTCAGGGGTAGGGGTGGGGGGCAGGGAATGGAGACCCTGGCCTTCCTCTATAAATTCCTCATGGCCTGTCTCTGCCATGGAACCAGCCTTTTGCATCTGAGGCAGATCATTCTCTAACACGCAGACCTCCCCAGTCCCACTGGAGGCCAGGGTCCGGCAGCAGTGTTTGGACGGCAGTGCCGTGGGCTGCCTCCCTGCACCCGAGCCCACTTCACAGCAGCAGTGGTGGCTTCTCTCTGTCCTGTGTCTGCAGCAGCCTGTACAGAACTGTGCTGTGACATGCAGTAGGCCTGGATCTGGCAGAGAGAATAAACACGAGCCCTCCTTCCTTTCCATCGACACCTCTGTAGAGCTCTCTGCACCCTGTGCCCCTCACTGTTTGTATTTAATTTTAAAGTCAGTGTATTGCAAGGAGGCTGGATGCAAGATAGATACTATATTAAACTGTACTGTTATTTAAGATGTAATAAAGCAGTTTGACATGAGGGACTTTGGTGTGGCTGCTTATTTGCACAGCTGTTTGGGTTCCTGGCGACAGCCGTCTTCCCCTGGCCGCCCTACTCGGTGAGGTCTGCCTGATCTGGTCGTGTGGGCAGTGCCGTGGCTGCCTGCTTCTCTGCCCAGTCTTTTGTCCCCATCACCAAGAATCCGTGAAAGGAGGGTCAGATCCTCTGCTGGGTCCCAGCAGTTCTGCCACCACCCAGACCATACTCCCCCACCCCCAGGCCTCTCAGGCCACTGCCCAGGCTGCATGGAGTGTCCCCAGGTGGCCCAGGCCCCTTGCTTTTCCTCTTCACTCTGTATGATGTCTGAGGCCGTTACTCCTGCTGACCGAGTGGGTTTTATCTCAGTCTGGATAAAAAGAACTTCAGCTTGGAAGAAAAATAAGCGTCTGCCACCAAAGTGTGAGAAACAAGTCAGAACAGGCACACTCCTGAAGGGCCTCACCCAGGCAGCCCCGCTCCTTCCTTATTCTACATGGTGGTCAGAGGTAACTTGGTAGTTTCCATGGGTTAAATGCTGGTACTTTCTCATAAATAAGTGAAGACTGCTCTCCATGGGAAGTACTCCCACCAGAGGCTCTGTTCTCCAATTATCAGCGAGATGGAGCAGCGGGGGCCTCCTGTGCATTTCTGTGAGGACCAGGGGTGCTGTCTCCTCAAGAGACTGGCATCCTGAAGGGTGGGTTCGCCTGGCTTCAACCTCCTCCCCCACGGGTCCTTAAAAGACACTGCCAGCTGTCTTACAAAATGCCAGAGAGCATCTGAGGTGCCCCTGGAGCTGACAGCCGGAGTCCTGGGGAGGAGTTTCTCCTGGGATCAGAAAGCAGGTGGTTAGCCTGCACAGGGTCACAAGGGATGGGCACAAGGTGGGCATGGGGTAAAATGGAACCTGGTAGTCCTTGGATGCCTACCTGTTCCTTATCTCCTTCAGAGCCCCAGCCTGGCACCCAGCATGCCCCCTGCTCCCTGACCCCAGGGCAGAGAAGCTGACATGGCCACTGCACAGTGCGGCCCTCTGCTGGCTTTGAGATTACTGTCCCACTTTCTCAGCAAAGCAGTCGCTGGAAACAGGCACCAGTAGGGGCATCTAGAAAGGGGCGCCAGCGCTGCCAGGGTGGACTATGGTCGTTCTCAACCTTCAGACACAAAACTCAAGCTTGCACAGACTGAGTGGACCCTTAAGCACTTGGCCTGTGCTGCTTGGACAGTCCTGGTAAGTGACCTCTTGCTCTGTGCCACATATCCCCTCCAGGGTGCCCACCCTGCTCCCTTCCACTCCTCCAGTCTCCCCTGCAACCACCGCGCCTGCTGTTCTAGTCATGGCCCTGCCCTTAGGGGTACACCCATTGCAGGTGTGCTGTCCAAGCTCCACACAGAGCCCTCAGAGGCTGGACTCCAGCTGGGGCCTCTCTCTGACCTCTAGGGCCCTGTCCCCACCACGCCCACTCAGTGTTGTGCCTCAGATGGGTACTGGGGTCTCCTGCCACCTCCTGCCTGACCCTCAACCTGGCCCCACCAGCCCTGGGGGCTTCCCAGAGGGGTGTGCTGTCCAGGCAGGGTCTCTCCTCTTCCTAGCACTCCATCTACCCCCACCGCTGCCTGCTCCTTGAGTCCAGTCAAAGCCCTTTCTGGAGCCAAGGCCAGACTGTGTCCCTCATGTCCTCGCTGCAGGTTGCTTGGCCTGTCTGTGCCCCTGACTCCCTGAGAGAAAACCGCAGATAAAGGCACCTGCTTCCTAGAGGCCTTGTGAGAACTCCTTGAGCCCCCTGTATGTAGGTGCCAGAGCCCACCCGCCCCAGGCTGGCACTGCCTCTGCCCCACGGGGGCCCCACCCAGCTGCTGGCAGGGCATGCCCCTTCAACCCAAAACACTCCAAACAGGACACTGCCACATTGGCAATTCCAGACACTGGCCCCTGGGGAGGAATGGCCATGCAGGAGGGGCTGGTCTTGTCCCACGAGTGCTGGCTAGAGGCCTGAGGCTGAGGGATGGATGAGATGACCTCTGCATACCCCCAAGACACCCCCCTCCTCCACAGGGAGCCTTGGTCCCTCCCTGCCACCCCTGTCACCCAGGCTCCTGGTCCACTTCCCCTTTTGAATACTGGGCAGCTTCTGTTCACCCCCGGTTTCACCCCTGCCAGGCACAGTTGAAGCTAACTTCCCTGTGAGCTGGGAGCAGGATTCTGAGGGGCACCCCCTCCGCCCTAGAACCACCCCCCCACCCCAGACTGCACTCAAAATCCAGGACCACCCACCCTCAGTTGCATGAGTCCAACTCTGAGCAGGCAGCCTATCTGGCTCTACCTTCCATGGCCCAGGCTTCCTTCTCCCACCACCTAACCTACCCACTCTGCTGTCCCCCATCATTCAATCCTCAAGAGGATGCATCTAGGTTTTAGTAGTCTGAGGCTTAAATAAAACCAGAGTCACAAGTCACATTTCAGAAAAATGCAAAGAAATATTAGTGCTGGGAAAGTTTACCTGAGAGCCTCTGAGGCAGAACCCAACCTCAGCCCAGCCCAACTAGCCTGCGTGGCATCCATCCCCCACCCCTACATTGGCCTTTGTCCCTGCTGCTGGCCCTTCCCTCTCTCCAGCAGGTCTGGCTTATTCCTACTCCGCCTTTGGACTCAGCCCAAGCAAAACTTCTAGGAACCTTCCGGATGCCCTAAGGAACCCCTCCCGGCACTGGCTTCCATTATTGCTGGTCAGCCCTTGAGGGGGCTGGGTGGGACCAGGGCCTGCTGGGAAAAATTGCACCATCTGGTCAGCGGAAGGAAGCCACAACCCCTGTGTTCTCATCTCTGAAATGCGGAAGCCCTCCTGTGTGAAGTCTAGGGTGGACAGAGGCTTTCCATTACTACAGGCACCTGCACAAGTTCCCTTTAGAGAGGGCACACAGGAAGGGGCCTGCTGTGTGACCTCAGCTAGTTATGAGACTGGCTCTCCTGCCTTGGTCCCTTCTCTATAGACTTCCTGCTCTAGAAGGTTTTGGGGAGGCCTAGCCCAGTGCCTATAACATAGTAAGTGCTGGATCGAGTGTTAGTATTGTGTTAATGATCATACCCAAAATATACAGCTCAAAAGGCTTCTTCTGTGGGTGTGGCTGGCTGTCACTTTAGGGAAGTGGTTCAGTTTCCAAAATAACCAGATGGGGAAGTTACAGAGCTTGAGAAATCCCCCCAAATTCCTGACATCCTTGCCCCCCTTTCTACTCACTCTTGGTGACCCCGCTGCCCAGTGGTCACAGGACAGTAGTGAGACATGTCCTGTTTTGTGCCCATCTGTGTTTGGAGTCTCTGCACACAGGGTCAGGAGACCCCACCAGAGGAGACTGACCACTGCAGGTATGAGGGCAGGGGAAACCTGGCAGCCACGCTGCTGCAAAGGACTCCACTCCACGTGTACACAGGGAATAACGGTGGGCACTTGGGGAGCCAGGCAGATTACCAAGGACCGAATAGGGCACTACCCCTGTTCTGCAGTGACCCCTTATTCACAGACATGTCCCAGGAGCCAGGCCCCCACTGTTGGGACACTGGACTACTGGGTGGACTGGGGGAGGCCTGCAGCTCCACCAGCAGCTACGAAGTGGGTAACTGTGTCCTTGGTCCCCCTCCTCTCTCCTCTCTGGGTCCTCCGGTGGTGGTGGTGGTGGTGGTGGTGGTGGTGGTGGTGGTGGTGAGGGGGGTGGGGGACCACGGTGCTAGCAGGGCAGCCTGGAGGGGCCCCCGTTTGACATCCCAGGCCTAGAGGCCCTGTAGTCCAAGGGGTGTGCAGGGCCCCGCCAGGCTGCTGAGGTGGGAGAGGCCCGCGGTGGCCTGGCCCCGGCCGCCCCCTCCAGCTGCACTGGCAGGGAGGGGCCTGTGCTGCGCAGCCGCTTGCAGCCAGTTTTGGTTCCCAAAACATGTGCCTTCTAAGCAGATTCACACCCCGTCAGTTATGGGAATCCTAAGCGGATGCTGTCACCACTCGCGGGGGTCCGCAACCAGCCCCTCCGGCCCGCGGTGGAGGGGGGAGGCAACGGGACAGGGGCAAGGTGCGCGAGCGGACGTGCTTCCAACGGGGCAGGGTGAGTGGGGACCAAGGTTCTTCTTCGCGGCGGCCGCCGTCGGGGCCGGGGCAACAGACGTCCCACCGCGGAGCTCCCGCCCCCAGCCCCACCGACCCCTGAGCTGCAGTCCTCAGCCCTGGCCCCAGGTCCTTGCGGGCCGACCCACGTGCGCGGGGCGCGGCGCCGGCGGGGCGCATGCGTGGGGCGGGGCGCATGCGCGGGGCGGGGCGCGCGTGCGCACTGGCTGCATTGCTGCTCGGCGGGCCGGCGCCGCGGTCCCGGCGGCCGTGG